>NC_080836.1:63884340-64187370 GCF_030435755.1 Ochotona princeps | reverse complement strand
CTTAGAAACAGGCTTTCTTTTATTTTTTGTTTTCTGCAACACTTGATGGAGTGCTTGACACACGGTACATATACAAGTAAGTGTTTTACAAATGAAAAGCTGAGAAACTCGACAAAGGAATAAAATTGTAGGAGTTTGGTGGATAGCGATTGAACTGCTGCCAAGTAGACACTTAATCCAAATGGCCTGTTTCCACACTTACCTGAGATCACACACTGAATATTTTAGCATCTATCAAGTTTTACCAGGCTTTTAATAATTCGTTAACAGGTATTGTGGGAGAAAAAGGCAATTTGTTTTGGGGAATATTTCTCATTATAAAATCAGTAAAGACAGATAGCTCCTGGGGCTGGCATTCTAGTACAGCTGGTTAAGTAGCTGCCAACCCCAGCCATATGCAGTCATTTGGGGAGTGAACCAGCAGATGGATCTTTGTCTCTTCCTCTAATTTTGCCTTCCAAATAAATAGAAATAGATCTTTTAGAAAAACAGACACATCCTTTTAACAGTATATTCAGAAAAAATACATACAGATCACTCAACACATCGGTTTTAATTATCCCAAGTCTTGACAATTATATCAGATACATCTAAGTTGTTTTTTTTTAATCCCACATTTACATATAAGTAGTCCATCCTGAACTGCTTGTTGTCCATTAAAAACTGTACTCCTTTAAAAGTTGTATCTACTTGAAGGACAGAATTAAGGTTGCGGGGGGTTGGGGAGAAGAGGATTATCTTTCATTCACTAGTTCATTGCTGAAATGCCCACAACAGCTGGGACTGGGTCCCCGCTCTGGATGGGTGACAGGGATCCAAACACTTGGGCCACCTGCTGCCTCCTAGGGTACATTAGTAGGAAGCTACTTCACAAGTGAAATGAGGATTCAAACCAGCACTCCAATAGATATGAAGATGCCCCCAAAGCAGCTTAATCTGCAGTGCCACAGTGCCTCCTACTTGGAATCTTTACAGGAAAAATTCTTCTTCTTAAACTATAATGATCTCTAGCTTTGAATACAAATAGTCTCCATATTAGTAATGTTATTTTATCAAGCAGATTTTCACAGAGGCAATGTTGATTAAAAAATAAAAGCTCCTGTGTAAACATGAGGAACGATGCTGAGGAATTAGTCACTGACTGTTTAGCTTAGAAAAGGATTCAATCAATAATCTCAAATGCCATTTCAGGAAACTAAAAGATATCAAATTAAGCTCTAAATAAGCAGAGGAAAGGGAAGAAGAACAAAGCAGAAGTCAGTGAAAGTGACAACAGTAAAGCTACAAAGAAAATTCAATAAAATAAAAAGCTAAAAACTGACAAATCTCTGACCAGGCTGATCACGAAAATGAAAGATTGGAAAATGAGAAGTGACATTACATATTGTATGGTACTAAAAAGAGATTATGAACAAACCTGTATCAGTACTTGCAACAACTCAGACAAAATAAGCAATGCTTTTTAAAAGATACAAGCTATCAAAACCTACTCAGAAAAATATCATCTTAATAGCCCTTACTCTTAAACATTACATTTGTCATTTTAAATCTATCAGTGCTTGCTTTGGTAGCACATATACTAAAATTGTAATTTAAAACTTTCCCAACAAAGGGAGCTACAAGCACAGTGTTTCACAGAATTCTAGCTGTTAGGGGAGAAATAGCACTAAATATTGCCACTTCCAAAAGAATGAAGAGAAATGCTTTCTAATTTCTTTTATGAAGACTGTACTACCCCGACACATTAAAAAAAGAGACACAGGAAAACTACAGAACAACTCATCAATTATGAACAGAGACAAATTATTTGAAGAAAACCATCAGGTTCAGTTGGGGTTTCTCCCAATCCAAGGCTGTTTTTATATTACAAGTTAAAAACAAGCCCTTTGATCATCTCAAAGGATGCAGAAAAACATTTGAGAAAATCAAACATTCATTCTTGATTAAAACAAAACACAAAGAAAAAAGACCTGAAATTCTCAGTAAGCCAGGAAAGGGGGTATCTACAAACAATCCATCATGACTTAGTGGTGCAAGGCAAGAAAGAATGTTTGCTCTTGTTATCTCCATCCAACATCATACTATAGGTCCTAGCAAGGACAGTCATCAATTACGTCTGCAAAGGAACAGATGACAGAGGTTAGGAAATCATCCAGTTTTTGTGGTAACTACTCAGCCAATTCTGATTTTAATTCCAAAGTGAGCATAATTAAAACTAAAAACAAAACAAAAAATGGGCACAGATAATTCATAATGGTGTTTCTATACAACCACTTACAATAACAGGCTTACCGACTCACAAAATAATTAAGAAATAAAATATTTCTGCACTGGAACGAATCTTTCTGAACCAGTTTTACTTTTTGAGTACATGCATGACTAGGTAAGACATTAAAATCTACAAAAACAGTAGTAGGGCTACAAACTTTAGCAAGGTTAACAGGCTATAACGAAATTGAAAAGACAATCTTATTTCTATATGCTAGCAAAGAACCCTTAATTTGTAAGTAGAGATTTCTAGAAAATGCCGCAGTATTGGGCACAGGGTGATGGCTCAACTGGCTAAACCTCCCTTTGCAGACAGAATACAATATTAGTGCTGGTTTGTGTTCTAGCTGCTCCATTTTCCATCTAGCACCCTGTTGATGGTCTGGGAAAGCAGTGGAGCATGGCCCAAAGCCTTGGGAGCCTGTGCCTACAAGGGAGACCCAGAAGAAGCTCCTGGCTATAAGGCTTTGGACTGGATTGGGACTGGTTGTTGCAACCATTTGGAGGGTGAACCAGAGGAAGATTCCTGTCTCTCCTTCATTCTGTGAAATCTGCCTTTCTAATCAAAATGACCTTTGAGAAAGAAAGAAAATACCATGGTATTAACATAAAGGTAGATATATTAATTAGTTTAAAAAGCCATTTTACTATGGGTGACCATTAGTTTATAAGAATCATGCACAAGCGCAAATTCCACAAATGGTGCTATAGCAATTAGACTGCTGGTATGAACATAAAATGGTGTAACAACTTGGGAAAACACTGTGGAAAAGATTGATCTATTTATTTGAAAGCAAAAGTCATACAGAGAAAGGAAAAGAGAGGCCCTCCATTCACTGGCTCACTCCTGAAGTAAGCAGCCTGGGTTGCCATTCAGTCTCTGATGTGGCCCCAGATACTTGGGGAAATCCAACAATGTATTCACAGGTCCATCAGCAGGGATCCGGATAGGAAGCAGAGCAGCTGGGACTTGAACCAGCACTCATATGGAATGCCTGCATTCTAGGCAGTCAACCTGTGTTGCACAATGCTGGCCTGGGACATATCATTAAAATATTTGAACCAAACATTCTACTCTCACTAATCCCTGCCCCCCCGAAATGAAATTTTGCAAAGACTTGCATATGACTCTTTATAATGGCCCGAAACTGCAAACCAGCAGGTGTCTTGAGAGGAAAAAAAGGGTGGGGGGGCAATCCTTTTCAGAGGTATTGAGTACGAACATTTTTGTGATTCTGGCTTCCTAGATACATTTACAAAATACAAAACTACAGTTCTAAAAATGCACAATAAGGGTCTGGCGCAATAGCTTAGTGGCTGACGTCCTTGCCTTGTATGTGCCAGGATCCCATACAGGTGCTGGTTCATGTCCCTGAAGCCCTGGTTCCCATCCAGTTCCCTGTCTGTGGCCTGGGAATGTGGTCGAGGATGGCCCAACGCCTTGGGACCCAGCACCTGCATGGGACACCCCGAAGAAGCTCCTGGCTTCAGATCGGCTCAGCTCTGGCTGTTGTGACCACTTGGGGAGTGAATCAGTGCATGGAAGATCCTCCCCTCTGTCTCTCTTCCTCTCTGTCTAGCTTTCCAATAAAAAATAAATCTTTTAAATAATGTGCGGCAATAAAACTGTTTAAGAAGCTTGGTAAAGATCTCTCCAAAATTGTTTAATCAGAGGAATTATCAGTCATAGCTGGCAATTCGCCTCTTTAATGTGGTTTAGCCAGATTTCATACATTAATAAATCACTATATAAACTCATATTTTGAAAGGATATACATTTATACATGCCAAAGCTGTCTAAAAACTGCCGCACAGCCATTTCCACAATATCCTATTTCTCATAAAAGAGCTCATTCCCATCTCTTCAGGCAAGCACAGTGACTCTCATTTACTTAAACAATAAATCAGGAAAAAATATAAGCTGTGTGAGAGTCAACCTGTTAGCAGCCTGCATTTGTTGTTGTCAGAGCCTCTGAAATCCAGTTGGCTCACCACTTTTCATATGCTTATAAAAAAGTTTTCTTTTGGACAAGTTCTGACAATCATGGCATTCAGTCTTCTAACCGCCAAGTATCAAAGGGAAGAGGAAAAGGGATGGAGAAGATGCTGCTCTGCTTTAGGAAGCAGTTTATTCCCTCCATTATGCATTTAAGAATCTCAGTGAAACCTGGGAAAACAGGACAAAACAAAATGAAACCCAAATGTTTTATTTGTCTCACAAAAAAACTGGTAGAGTTCTAAGCAGCATATAAAGCTCCTGTTAAATTGGAATCCGTACTAATTCTGTTAAAAAAAAATCACATATGCAACATAATGAAGCTTAACTGGCTGCAAGGTACTATTAGCTTTCAAATGCCAACAGGCCAGTCCATTCAGAACAATTTACACCCCAATTTTGCCTTACCTTATTCCATGAAAGATACATTTTTGATAGGGCTTTGTGGTGGGGCAGAGTGGTAACGATAATATTTACTTAAAGTGAATGGTAGCGGTTAATATCTACATAACTCAATTTCACTTGTGTCTATATGCCTGATTTTCAATTTCGTGTGTGTGTATACAAGAGCATGGTATGTAAGCTATAGACAAAGGGATTCGATTAAAAAGATAGAAAACTGCTTTCCCTGCAGCTCTAAGACACTGAGAAATATCAGTAGCTTATTCATTTTCACCTTTTAGAAAAAGCTTTTATTCATATTATTTGAAAGGTCAATTGAGAGAGAGAGACAGAGATCTTTCATCCTGTTTCACTCCTTAAGCGGCTGCAACAATCGAGGCTAGGCCAGTCCAAAGCCAAGGGCGGGCCGTGAACCATGTGTGTAGAACCTGAGCATCTTTTGCTTTTTAGCAGTGAGCCAGATCTGAAGTGAGGTTGGATTTGAACTGGTGCTCATATGGGATATCAGCAGTATATGTGGCACTATACCACAACACCAGCATGGGTTTTCATCTTCTGGAACACTCAATTGTATTAATAGTTCTATCATGCCTAATAATGACTTGTGCTTTCTGCCCCTGATAACAAAGACACCAAATTTCATTCTTCAAACAATAATTTTTACTTTTTAAAAGTTTTATTTTTTTATTGAAGGGCAAATTTTACGGAGAGAAGACAGAAAGATTTTCCATCTGCTGGATCACTTCCCAGGTGGCTGCAAAACTGGAGCTGAGCCGATCTGAAGCCAGGAGCCAGGAGCCTCTCCCGGGTATCCTATCTTAGTGCAGGGACCCAGGTTTTGGACCATCCTCTACTGCTTTCCCAGGCCACAAGCAGGGAGCTGGATGGGAAGTGGAGAAGCCAGGACCTGAACTGGTGTCTATATGGGATCCTGGCGCATGTACGATGAAGATTTAGCCACTAGGATATCATACAAGGGCCCTAATTCCCTGAAAGATTGCATCTTCTAGTTGAAATAAAGTATTTATAATAGAAAAAATCATTTTCTCTATTTCTGAGTCAATAAACTTTATAAAAATATTTAAAATAGTAAAAATTTTTCTGCTATCAAAATCCTTCCTGGGAGAGCACAGAGGTGGGGCAGTTGTTAAGGGATGACTGGTCTTTCCTATGCCGGATATTCCATACATTTCATGGGTGTTGAGGGGCTTTGCCTTTCCAGGAGGAAGAGCAGTGCTGTGGGGAAAACCGTTTAAAAGTCTAACCAGATTACTAAAAACTGTCACCATCTGGGCCTGGGCCATGACATGGTAGTCACTGCCTGTAGTGCCGGAATCCCAGATGGAGGCCTAGTTCAATTCTGGCTGCTCCATTTCTGATGCAGCTCCCTGGTATTGCACTTGGAAAAGCAGTGAAGGATGGTCCAAGAACCAGGACTCCCAAACCCACATGAGAGACCAGAAACTTCTGGTTCCTACCTCTGCCTGGTCCAGCCCTGCCTGCTGGTCATCTGTAACTGCTTGTCAAATAAATAAAATAAATCTTTACAACAGTTCTCAAGATAAACAGGTTAAAATGATCAGTGATTAACTTTCTTCCTTACTGGCTGAAGAATGGATCTGGAGTGTAAAGAAGTTATAATCTAAATGCACCGAATTATTGTTTGTCAATCAAAAAATAACTATAGTTTATAGTTTAAAGTTGAATTTTTGTTTTTCTTTGAATAGTGAGTAATCCCTGTAAGTGTAAGAATGGTTAATTTTTTAATGTCCAGACAATCATCTGCAAAGTGAATTATAAATATGGTTAACACAAGCCATGCAGTATTGGACAATTTAAATTAGTTATCATAAATGATTCTAGCACTAAACCTTTATTTTTACTATTCACTACTACATGAAAATGCAAGGATGAACACTGCTAATGCTACTTCTTCCACACTGAATTTCTCTATTTTTAAGTGAAATATATATAATCTACACAATATATAATGGTAGCCTGCACTGCTGTAATGTTATTCTGCACTGCTAAATTGACACTTATTTACTTTTAATTCCACATTCTTTGATATTTCTAGACATCAAATAAAGTCACACCACTCAAAACATACCAATTAAATATATAAGAAATTTAACTGTAATGAAAGTCATACTGATGGCTTTGTCACTGACACAGTTTAAGACTGATGAAAATATAAAGGATTCATAGCAGCGATGAACAAACAGCACATGAAATGGAAATGTCATTCTTTGAAAAGCGGCATAACCTGCAGAAGATTAACTGGCAAATTATGAAGCGCCCTATGGTTTGAATTATACCATATGGTTAACCAGACAGGGCAAAGCATGTTGCCTGGTGGGTCTTTCAAAGTCCAGTTACTTTCTCATTCATTTGTATGAAAACCAGATTAGCTCTCATAAAAATATTATCTCTGGGGACCAAATACAAAACACCACAACTACCTGAAAAACACCCAATCACAACAATTTCACAGTGAATATTTTTAGTTTTTTATGTAAAAACTCAATTAAATTTGAACACAAAATAATTGGAAAGTTTGCCTATGGTCTGA
Organism: Ochotona princeps; assembly: GCF_030435755.1. Classification (NCBI taxonomy): domain Eukaryota; kingdom Metazoa; phylum Chordata; class Mammalia; order Lagomorpha; family Ochotonidae; genus Ochotona; species Ochotona princeps. The sequence goes on along the minus strand of NC_080836.1, from coordinate 64,180,132 downwards.
ATGAAAAGGCACCCCTATTAAGAAATATGCACTTAGCACTTGTACCTTGCAGTGATGTTCTCCTTTAAAGTGCATATGCAAACTAAGCAAAAATCATATCCTAAACACATCACACATGCTTAATGTGTTAGCGTGAAAATGCACAAATGCATTCATTGAATAAACAAAAACTAATTATTTCCCTTTCTACATTAACAAGCAATAAAAGACAAAATCATAACATTAAGAAAGGTGGAGTAAAATAGGGAAACACATTTTATGCCATTTCATTAAGGTTTGTTTCTGAGGGTATAAAATTTTGCAGAGTGTACAGTTAATTAAAAGGCTAGCTCCTGGTAATTACTACTATTGATAAACAAGGTATTATCTATATTCACAAAACATGCTATGATCAGTAGGATGTATACTTTAAAAAGGACAAAAAAACAAAAACAAAATTTTAGTAATTTACCCTGTCATCTGGTATCCCTTAATGTTCAATCAAACATGTGATTCTATAACACATGCAAAGCACCCCACAAGAATTAACATAATAGTACTTATATCAGAATCAACTCTATACATAACACAGGAAAAGATCTGCAGTTTATGATCCTTAAAGTTCTTAATGTGAAGCTAATAATAAAGAATAGAATTCATGTAATAATTACACTAACTAGATAAACCTTTTCAGGACAGATGTAAAGCTTTCTTAATGATCCTTACCCTAAACTTTGGTTCCATTAATTTTATTACTACCACATTCTAAATCACTTCAATGTCAGAGCTGACTAGTTCAAACATTGAAAAATATTGTTCACAATTTACAACAGTACAGAAATAATGGGCTTTTAATACTTGGTAAGTCTTCAGTGCCAAGGTGAAGTTCACAATGTAACTAAAATAATTTAGAAATATTCTTGCATACGCAGCATTCTTTAGAGGCTGTAATGGTTACTGTTGACAGAAAGTATAGACTGGAAACTTCAGGGAAACTAACGAGAAAGTTCTTACATTTGTCTCATTTTACAGAGTAAAGGAAACAGACTTGAGAAAGTAGACCCAGTTTTAGATCAATTGTACCTTATGCAAAAATTATTTCTACTCATTTCTTTAATGTACATTAGAAAGCAGATTGAATTTTGCACAGATACCAGTTTAAAATCCCTTTGCATTTTCTGAGTAGAGAGAATTATAATCATGAGGTGACTCCTCAGGGCACAGTAGATGAAGGCCATTTAAGATAGGTAGGTGTTAGTGATCTCTTCCATACTGAAGTATTTTTCTTTTGACATATATTAAGGAAAATCTGGTTTTCAAAATCACATACTACTGCAAAATTTCTTTTTTAAAGATTTACTTATTTTTATTGTTAAGGCAGATACACAGAGAGGAGGAGAGACAGAGAGGAAGATTTTCCATCCAATGGTTCACCCCCCCAAGTGGCTGCAGCTGAGCCAATATGAAGCCAGGAGCCAGGAGCCTCCTCCAGGTCTCCCACACAAGTGCAGGGTCCCAAGGCTTTGGGCTGTCCTTGATTGCTTTCCCAGTGCATTCAAGGTGAGGATTTAAGCACTAGGTTATTGTGCCAGGCCCAAAGACTTAATATTTGAAAATCAGATTTATATATAGAGAGAAAGATAGAGAGATCTAACATCCGCTGTATCTCTCCCGATGCCTGCAATGGCCAGGGCTGAGCCAAGCTAAAAATGGGCGCCAGGAGCTTCATCCAGGTTTGCCATGTGAGTAGCACCAAGCAAAACACTTGGGCCAGCCCTTGTTGCTTCACAGAGCAGGAGCAGTCAGCTGGATCAGGGGTAGAGTAGCTGGGACATGAACCTGCTACCATGATGTGGAGTTTCAGCATCCCAGGCAGAGAAGGTGAACCTTCATCTGCAGATTCACTGCCTAACAAACCCAGTAGCTGGGAACCAGGAGCTTTATGAGTCTCTCAGGCGGGTGGTAGGGGCCCAAGCATTTGTGCCATCCTCCACTGCTTTCTAGGCACATTAACAGGGAGCTGAATTGGAAATGGAGCACCAGGACTCTAAATCGGTGCCCAAATGCTATGCTGCTGTCGCAGGCAGAGGCTTTAATCATCATGGAACAATGCCGGCAGGCTATAGGTTTAAAAAAGTTCAACCTCTTCAGACCATTCTGAAAATGCTCCAGTACTAAACAAGGCAACAACATGTCCATTTTTTAAACTTGTATTTTTTTTCACAATCTTGACGTAATTAGGGTAAAAAGGTTCAAGCACTACAGAAAGATGGGCAAAACAATTAGTTCCGTATTATTTCCTTAATATATCTGATGTAAAAGGGGACTTTAAGGGAGAAGCCCCACCCAGTCTCCCACCAGGTCCCAGATGTGGGGCATGATCCGAGGGTCTTGCTCAAGTGGTTTTGATAGTTCAATAGTTCTGAATCGCTGCCACTCACACCACTCCAAGCACGATGGGGTCGTTGGAGATTCCACTGATTTACATAGTCCATTATAGAGTCTCCATTTGCCCAATTTGTCACTGCCAACATATAGCTGAGGTAGTTGATCGACTTGTTCTGTCCTTTGTCTTTTGATGGTTAGGGTTCTGAGTCCGGAAGCTTGATTGGGGGTTCCCCAAAGAAACATTGTCTGATGTGTTCCCAGAGCAGATTCTCATATATACTAGCAAGCACAGGGCCCTGCACAGTCCATTGTCCCCATCAGCTGGTGGCTGCAATTGCTGGATTGGTTCTGTTTCCATCCCTGTCTTCCTCTGGAACCAGTGGGTGCTGCAGTCCAGCCTGGTTCTGCCCAGCACATACTCGGCCCTCACATAAACCAGTGGGAGCTGCAGCCTAATCGGAGTGACCCACAATAACCCCCACCAGGCCTGTCCCCTCCCCTGGTTTGCCAGTATGTGTAACAGACTAGTCCAGTCTGTTCCACATCCCCTTCTGCTCTCATACATGTCAATGGGTATTAAAACCTTGTTCCATCTAACCAGCTCAACTATCCAGCCTTCATGGATGTTGTTGGGTGTCTGTCTAGCCATCCCTTCCCCTGTCCTAGTTTTCGTGCCCTCCCGTGGGGGGTGGTAATCCAAGAGGGAGGAGCCCACTATTTCCCTCCCAGGCCTCTCCCACTCCCAGATTAAGCACTCTCCAGGTGGTTCTGTGGTTTGTCTTGTCAGAATTAGCCCCCAGTGCCAGCTTCTGCCAGCTGATGTTGTGGCTAAGCCCCAACAACCCTCACCCACTCTAACTGTAGATTGCACCAGTAGGAATAATCCGCCCAGCCTGGTTTTCCCCTGATCTGGTCCACATGATGGGCACAGGTGTTGTAGCCCTGCCTAGTCTGGTCTGTCCCCATCCCAGCTCACACTCTCCAGTGGGATTAGCTGTCCAGCAAGGGAACCACCCCGTATTCCCCTGCCGCCTCTGCCCCCTCCCTTCCTGATTCTCACGTGTGCTGGTTGGGTGTTGTGGTCACATCTGGCACAGGCAACCTTCACCTTGGCATTCCATGCTGTGCATTGCTTTTGTCGAGACCGAACCTGGCTCGACCGACATTCTGTTCCGGCGTTCAGATTTGCCAGTGGATGACGTGAACTGATTCAGCCTGGTCTGCCCCCGACCCATGCCAAATGTATGCCAGTGGGACCCTTTCCATGACCTCCTCTGGGCTGTTTCCTTTCATGCTTCTTGCGCTTACCAGCAGTCTATGTCCCGCCAGAGGAGTTGCCCAGGCTCCTCCATCAGAACCCCTCCTAAGTGACAGATTTCGCGCATAACAGTGGGTCCATGAGCCAGCACTACTCAGTTCACCTCCTGTCATAGCAGGAACAGTGGCTTTTCCTAACTGGCCTTCAACCCATTCTGGTTCTTGCTGACAACATATCCATTTTTCTGAGGCTGGCATTATGGTGTAGAAAACCATTACTTGCAATGACAGTATTCCATATGGGCACCAAGTTGCATCCTGGATCTCCACTTCTTTTTAAAGACTTATTTATTTTTATTTGAAAGGCAGATTTACAGAAAGAGGAGGCAGAGTTCCTCCATCCACTAGTTCATGCCCTAATAGCCAAATCAGCTAGAGCTGAGCCAATTCAGTGTGTCTCCCATATAAGTGCAGGGTCCCAAGGACTTAGGTCGTCCTCCATTGCTTTCCCAGGTCACAAGTAGGGAGCTTGATCCAAACTGGAGCAGTTGTGACAAGAACGAAGGCCCTAGGCCCACAGGAATGCCAGTGCTGGCAGGCAGAGGATTAGCCTGTAGAGCTATTACAACCAGTTCTGGCTGATCCATTTCTGAACCCTGACAATGGTCTTGGAAAGGTAGCAAACACAGCTCAAGTGTTTGGGGCCGTCATACATGTGAGAGAGCTGGAGAAAGCCCATGTCTCTGGCCTGGCCCCAGTCCTGGCCATTGTAGCTATCTTGGAAGCTATCCATTAATTGATCTCTCCACCTCTCCCCACTCCTCTGACTTGTGTTGGGTACATACATACTTAGCACACAGATACATAAACCTTCCCTATTTCTCCTAGTTAAAAAGATGTTTTTCAAGGTTTCTCTCTCTCTCTCTCTCTCTCTCTCTCTCACACACACACACATGCAACAAATACTTCATGGCTATAAACTTGAAAACCCAATCTCTTTTAAATTCAAATTTACATGTAATTTACATGTAATTTAACTACATGGTTTATGATGGTCTATATTTGAAAAATGTAAATTATACTGCTGATACTGAACAGCTAGGAAGTTAACTTGCACTTTATCAGCTTTGATTTACCACAGTATTTTGTTAGGTTTTACAATTCAAAAGCAATTTAGAGATAATTCAATCTTAACCTTTACATGCAAATAAAGAAACTAAAATATAGAAATTTAGTGTGTTACAACTTATCTGAGGCAGATGAAACTGGATTCACTGGACAATTCAGTTAAGGTATCATCTTAATTGCCTTAAAATGCACTTACATATGCAAATAACAAAAGCACAGTATAATTTTAAAAAATCACAATTAACGATATTTATAAGGTATAATACTTAAATAATGTGATTAGGATTTTGAATCATTTGAAATGTGCTTCAACCTTTATCCCAAAGTTTTCTAGAATTTATTCACTTTCTTCCTAAAAATAACTGAACTTAATATGCACTATTTAACTAATGGATCTGGGCACACTTTTTTTGGAAAAGGATTTTTATTTGAAAGGCAGATTTTACAGTCAAGAGAAGGAAAGACAGAGGTATCTTCCACTTTGCTGGTTAACTCTCCAGTGGCCGCAATGGCAAAAGTCGAGCTGTTCTGAAGCCAGGCCCAGCAGCTTCTCTGGGATCTTCCACATGGATGTAGCATCTCAAGGACTTGAGCCATCCTCTGTTTTTCCAGGCCGTAGAAGAGAAGTGGACCATAAGTACAGCAGCCAGGCCACAAACCAGAGCTCGTATTAGATGCCAGCACCACAGGGTGGGTGATGTACCATGCTGGCCCCAATCTTACAAACAATTTTAAAACTCTACTTGGCTCAATTTATCAATGACTTTTAATTAGGTTGATGATCTATCAATTCAAGAAATCCAGTCTCTAAGGATTAATGTTATTAAACTCACAACATGTTAACATACTACATGGTCCTGTGTAAATATTAAGTTTATAGCCTTATATGATAGCATATAACACTTAAAATTCTGAAGCTAGAAATACTAAGAAAATTTTCACAGAAAAATTAAAAACCCACATTAGATTTTAATGTATGACGGTCTTTATTTACAACTTTATTGGCAAAAAAGAAGAGGGAAAACTTTACACAGCTTAACAGAGGGCATTATAGCTGATCCTGTCAGATTGAAGAAATCCCATTTTAAATGTTCACTCTATTCGTCCAAAGATATACAGCACTGAATCTGCATGTGCAGTTTCATCTATGATGTTCAGTGTCATCTCAGGCAGTCTTTTAAACATAAATACAAAGGAAATGAACTCCCCCATTAAAAACTGCATCAAACGAGGGGTATTTTAAATGTAAATTTATGTAGTTCCTGGTAATAACACATGCCCAATGAAAACCAAAAGCTGAAAAAGCAGTTACAATTCCTACTTGAGTGGACAGTTACAACAATCAATCATTTTCTGCAATGACCATTATACTTTCAATTTATGATGAACTATTCTGAACTTACTATGAGACGTAGTCAAAGCCAGAAGAGAAGACGTAGGGAGAATATTCCTTTGTTGGAGGAGAATTAACCCTCCAGAATCAGCATGGGAAACAAACATCCTGTTGATTCTAGCTGGAAAAAATTAATGTAGTCAATTTCAACTCACACTGAGCTGACTCAATTTTTTCATTGATTTGCTTGGTGTCATTCTTCTAAATCAAGTGTGTTTAATTCTTCTTCTAGTTCATCCAAATCTTCCCCAGTAAAAAGATTTTCATCAACAGGAACGGCATCAATAGCTCCATTTTCCTGAGCTTCCCCTTCATTGTCTTCTTCCAGATCACTTCTTTCACCATTTTCAGCCCTGCCTCCAGAAGCTTCGCTTAATTTGTTTTCTAAAAATAAAAGTACAAATCAATAAAAGACCTAGAAAGTGTAAACACTACTGGCAACTGAGTAAACCATTGACAACTGACAGCAAAGACTAGTAATTACTCCTCCTTTTTCCTTTTCTATGAAACTCTCATGATTACTCCAGCAAAAATTTTTTTCTGAGCTATTTATATGTTATTATATCTGCTATTAAATCTTTTATCTTTTTTTTTAAAAAAAGATAAAAGACTTGAACGGCAGAGTTACTACAGAGAAGAGAAAAGTTTAGATCTTTTACCCTTTGCTTTCCTCCATAAATAGATGCAAAAGTCGGAGTCAGCCCAGTCTATATTTCCCAGGTTGTTAGCTAAGAGCTGGACCGGAAGTGGAGCAGCTGGGACTTGAACCAGTGCCATGTGGGATGTTAGCATCACAAGTGGAGGTTTAAGTTGCCACACCAGGGCACTGGCCCTGAAAGTTTTTTAACTAGACATGTGTGTGGTAATAATTCATATATCTGAGACTAAGACAAATCTTGTACAATTGCATATTCTACCTAACCTAGCAATTAGGTTTATAAAGTCCCCATCCACATAATATTTGACTAAATCATTGTAGAACCAGAAATGTTTATAATATTAGCAGTTAGTTGACTTTCGATTTTGTGAACAATAGTTGGGTCATACTAGCTAGTAAAATTAGCATGAAACCAAGTTGTTAAAAAAAAAAAAACAGCACTGTATAGCTACCATAGCACAGGATTACCGTAGCACAGGATTACAGTTGATGGGACAATATTTGTATGATAAACAACTGAATGGATGTCTTGTGTGTGACTGATTGGATATCCTTTGCATGAGAACAACTATATGGCTACCTTTTGTATACCTGATGAGATATCGTTTGTATAAGAACAGTTGAGTGGGAAGTGATATACAAGGCAAAAGGACTTCCAAACTAAGGCATAGAAACAGTTGGTGGTTCTGTTGATGAACTAAGTATCTCTACCCTAATCCTGTATGACCCTCAGCATATAAAGTCTGTTGCCCCTAATAAATTTTGGCTATTGATCATCAGTCAGTAGTCCAAGCGTGTTATTATCGGCTCCGTGCACCAAGTCCATCGCTGCAGGACAGCGACACTTCTCCTCAGATTTTAGCTATTTAAAGCATGTCTGATAACAAAGTCTTATGGATCATAGCCTCTGAGATATTTTCCACTGTATCTATGTTACCAAAGCCCACATGTCAGTCTGCATGTTGGTAAGACAACAGTACTGATCGCATTCTCAGATCTCGGGAGCAAAGGTAAGATTTCAAGTTACTACTTGTGTGTTTTGAATATTGTAAAAATAAAGTTTACCCTTTTCTCCTTCAGGTTTTTTCTTAATCACTACTCCTACCTTTTTATCCTACATCAAACATTCTAAACTTTCACCTTCTCTTCAAACCCCTCACTCATGGTACATTTAGACGTAAATTATATCAACAATCTTCATCTCCAAATACACCTAGACAGCGTTCTCTACATTCTTCCACTTAATTATTATTTACACTTTCAAATCCTGTTTCAAAACATTTAAATTCATTTTCATTTTATTTGAAAAGCAGAGACATGTAGACAGATGGAAAAAGATACCCTCAATCTGCTGATCTACTCCCCAAATGCCCCAAACTTCCATGTTGGTGGTAGGGACCCCACCACTGCTGCCTTCCAGAGTGTACATCAGTAGGAAGTAAGATTGGAAACAGATAAATCAAACACTCTGATGTGAGATGTGGGTGGGCCAAGCAGCAACAAGAATAACAGCTGCACAAAATACCCACCCTGAGCTCCTTTACACCTTTCTGTACCAGATCCTTTTTCTCTGATCTACACATATTTCTAGGTCTCCTGTATCCTAAAATGTCAGTTCCATCACCACTAAAGTGGTTTGCCCTCATTTTTCTCATTCCTTAAGTCATATAGTCCTGATGAAAACTGTCACCTTATTCCTATAACTATATTCCTAATGTGACAACTCATTTGTTGTTTGTTGTTTCTTACTTTCCCAGGGTTTTTACTAAGAACTTTCCTCTGCTCGTTTTTTTTTTTTTTTTTTTGGCGGGGGGAAGAGGTTGAGGAGGCAAAAAGATTTCATTTATTTGAAAGCCAGAGGTATACAGAGATCTTCCATCTGCTAGTTCACTACCTAGACGGCTGAAATGGCCAGGGGTAGACGAGATGGGTTAGGTTAAAGGGAAAAGTCCATCCAGTCTCCCATGTGGGTGGCAGGGGTCCAAGGATTCGGGCCATCTTTTGTTGCTTTTCCAGGCACATTAACAGGGAGCTGGATTAGAAGTGGAGCAGCTAGGATTTGAACTGGCACTCTATGGGATGCCAGCATTATAGGCAGCAACTGAAACTGCTCTGCAGCGAGCTCTAAAATTTTCTATGAAGAAGTACCCTAGACAACGCCACTTCCAATTAACCAAAGCAAATCTTGAGTTCAAGAGGTCCTGAACTGAACTCATTAGTTACACCTGCAGACTTGTTTTTGTTCTATGCCAGTTTCGTCTTCCACATCATGACTATTCACCTCTACAGCCTCTGCTGTTCACTTCTACTTCTATATACGGCCAAACCACACTTTATGAGCTAGTTACCAAAAAATACCTAAATTTGCCAAGCATGGTTGAAATCCCTTTAAGATAGTTTCTTAGTTTTGAGAATTACGTGAAAGTCAGCATACTTACCATCTTTATCCAAAGCATATGTGCTGAATCTTTCAAGACTGGCTACAGTAATACCTGTCTCATCTACATCTCTTGGGACATACAGACTTAAATCTATGTCATTTACATTCACTGAATCGTCAACCTTTAATAAAACAAAAAACAATTGTTACAAATAAAAAGTCAACAGTAAATTATCTAATACTCAAGTTGCCCCCAACCAATGAGTCATTCTCCCTACTCTTTTTAAATCAGTAACTCATTCCAAGATTGCTCTTTCAGCATAGTCTTTAAAAAAAGGTTTTTTCCTTTTTTTTGGGGGGGGGGGGGGTTGAGGGAAGACAAAAACACTTTTACAGTTATTACAGCAATTATATATCAGACAATATCCTAAGTTCTATAATTATACAGCAATATAAATTCATTAATTCATTTCATTCTCACACTGAGCTGGATGCATTATCATTAAGTTCTTATTACAGCTAAACATAGCCCAAAAGCAAGTACTTTCCCACTGACAGCCTAAGGATTTGAATTGAAGCTCTCTGGCTTTAGTACTGGTGCTTTTAACCATGCTGCTCCATTCTCTTGATGGTTTTTCCTACACCTAAGCAGATGAAGAGAAAACTTTCTTCTTACCTCATCTCCACCTGTTCCCTGGGTGTAACGGGTATCATCTGCTTCCTCATCATCATCATTGACCAACTCAGGACGAAATTCAAACACCTCACGACCACTGATCTAGTGAGAAATTATTATAAACTCAGAATTCAAACATTTCCTAATCATCGATATTAGCGATTATATAAGCACAAAATCTTACATGACACAAAAATTATAATAAAATCAAGTAAGTTAATTCGAGACATACCACTAGTGCTTTGCCTGCTTTGAAATCTGCTTTTCTTCTTTCCATATCTTGTTCGAGTTTATCAATCTTTTCTTGTCTTTTCCTTTTTTTCCATGCAAGAAAAGATTCTAGAGTGATTTTGGTAACATTTGGGCCTAGGGCAGAACGCTGCAAATATAAACAGTTAATTTTTGCCCTAAGAGAGACCTATAACAGTGTTTAATAGCAGCTTTTTCTTAATACAATAAATATCTTGCCTATGAATATCCCAAGAACAACCAGCTTGAAATAAACTATTTTTATTTTACATGATAATCAGTGAAATGCGTGTCCAGAACAGATTATTCTGGGGGCAAACGTGATGGCTCAACCAGGTAATCCTCTGTCTCCAAGCAGCTGCATCTCATGAGAGCAATGGTTGATGTCCCAGCTGCTCTATTTCCCATCCAGCTCCCTGTTAATGGCTTGGGAAAGCAGTGGAGGATGGCCCAAGTACTTGGGATTTCACACCCATGTTGGAAACGTGCAAGGAGCTCCTGGCTCCTTGCTTTGGTTAGGCTCAGCTCTGGCTATTTCGGCAATTTGGGGAGTGAACCAGTAGATGGAAGACCTCTGTGTCTCTCCATCTCTCTCATCATTGCCTTTCCAATGAAAATAAATAAATCCCTAAAACAAAACATTATTTTCCACTATCTTCCAAGTATTAGCTGTAACATTTATGATGAAAAATTCTTTTAACATGCACCAGTTGTTAAAAATAATAAACATAAAAAGCACTATAAAAATATCCAATTTCCTCTGTGTTTCTCATAAGAGGAATAAAACTAAGAGGAAAAAAATATCACCTGCTTCTTAGGGCCAATAACTGGGTATTAAATATATACCAAAAAGAAAAAACAATAAATCACATGAGATCCAAAATGTGTAGAAAGTGGAACGAGGTTGATCTTGGAGCAACTTTTCAAGAACCCCTTCAGACTTACTGAGCATGCTAAATATTTACTGTTAGATACTTTACACATTTCTGCTAATATATGGATGTACAGAAATAAACAGTGGATTATAGGAAATTTCCCATAGATCCATTCTCCTTTGTCAGCAGAGAATAAACTCCAGAGATAACCGTAACTGAACAACTGAAGGGATCTCATTCTATATATGTGCTAATGACTAGCAGAGCAGGGGGAAAAAGACATCAGAGAAAAGATGTATGCTACAAGCTTGGGCTAAGAAAAGACTGTGTTTCTAATAAAAGTCTTATGGGCAATATAACAACCCACAAACTGGTCAGAAAAAACTGCTTTATAAATTTGAAAATTACTGTCCTGGTTTGCTAATGTTGTGGCAAGGTTTACAATTCAGATAAACAAGAAATAACATAGGGAAAATGTCACAGTATTTCCTCTTTCATAATAACACATTATTGCCGCCAAGTGGCAAATAATAGAATTTCACAATAAATACTATGCCATTTTTTTAATGGTAGGAAAATTATTTACCTCTCTTTCAATTAGATCTTCTAACGAAATTTCATCTTCTTTCTCTTCTTTCTTTTTGTCTTTTTTCAACACAAATCCAGGAGGAAGTGCATGCCGATACATGCAATTATCACCTCCTCCAGGGCAAACCCAAAACCAGCCATACTTGTTGTTTTCAATGGCTTCAAGGAAATGTTTGCACACCTACAGAAACAACATTATTCACAAGCCGCGGCTCAGTGTAATCTATTTCCAACTTAACTGGTTAGATATATGGAATCAATACATTGTATTCACTACCCTCTGGCTATCTAGTTAGGTACAAGAGCACTCTCATGTACAGAAATGCAAATAAAAATTTACCAAACTTTCTTTAGAGAAGATCAATACAATGTTTCCGTCTTTGTAACTGTTTTAAATTTTGAATTGCACAAGAAGGAATTTTTGTTAATGTAACTCCAAAGCTTGATTTTTCAAAATAATATTTAACTAGGCTAAAAGTTTTTATCTTTTCAAAAAATTAACTCCATACAGTAATTACATTAAAACTATCTGGATTATCTGACATTTCAGGAAATCTTACATCTGAATCATAATGGCAGAGAAGGAATGTAAAGTGAAGTGACCCTTCAAAATATGAGGTGCAGTCCAGCGCAGTAGCCTAGTGGTTAAAGTCCTTGCTTGCATCCACAGGGATCCCACATGGGCACCATTTGGTGTCTCACCTGCTCCACCTCCCTTCTAGCTCCCTGCTTGTGGCTTAAGAGGGCAGTGGAGGACGGCCCAAAGCCTAGGACCCTGCACCCATGTGGGAAATGTGGAGGAGGCTCCTGGCTCCTAGCTTCGGACTCGCTCAGCTCTAGCCATTGTGGTCACTTACGCAGTGAACTAGCAGATGGAAGATCTTTCTGTCTTCTCTCCTTCTCTCTGTAAATGACTTTCCAATAAAAATAAAATAAATATCTTAAAGAAAGAAAATGAGCTGGGAGACCAGTGAATGACTGTGTAGAAAAAAATATATCTATATCTATATTTATATGAAGAGATGAAAATTACAACTGTACTGAAGGTGCCTGTAAAAGGTTCACCAATAAGGAAAAATTGACATGAATCCTGTTCCACCTCAAAAAAAAAAAAAAGAAAAAAAGAAAAATCCACTAGCTATCTGGACAAATAACATTTAGAATTTTTCTAACACACTAAGATTTTTCTCTATAATAATTAGATTTAGATAAACATGTAAACATGAACAGACAGTCTGAGAAATTACTAATTCTTGGAATCTGTCCTAGAACTCTACAACTACTACTACCCACCAAAAATTATTTTTTTGGAATTGTGTAGAATAATACAATGGTTGCTCGGTGCTTACAATCCAGCTCCCTGCCAAAGAGCCTAGAAAAGCATAAAAGATGGACCAGGTGCTTGGGCTCTGTACCCACACGAGAGACCAAGATGGAGTGCTGGTCTGGCACCTCAGCCACTGCAATCATTTGGCAGTGAAACAGTATGTGGAAGATCTCTGTTTTTACCACTCTCTCTGAAGCTACATTTCAAATAAATAAATAAAATATTAAAATAGTACATGTACATAGTTCTGTAAATTTAAAATCGTTTAATTAAACAATTATTTAATTAAGTGTGCAAATTTAACATGTCTCCATTCATTATACAAAATATAAGCAAAGAACTCTTATCTGAGTATCATTTATTTCATCCATATTCACCTTAGAACATGGCATTTAAAGCAGGGCTTTCAGAGGCTTTCTTCCGAAAAAGAATTTCATAAAATGTAACTTGCAAATCCCTCCTGAAAAAAACTCCAGGCATCGTCACATGATAAAATTTAATTTCCTAACAACTTACAGAACAATTCAGTAGAAAATAGCAGCAGATACCTTGCCACATAATTCTGCCTAACGAGAAAATACCACAGCAACTCAATTTAAGAAAAGGACATACTATTTGAGTTTTTGGCTTTTTCTTTTCCGCCTCACCGTGCTTCTTGTTCACTACTTCTTCCAGTTTTTTCTCATCCCAATTGTCCATAGTATCTAAATAAAAAAAGTATGAAGATTAAACACATTTTTCCTAATGCTTCTGTAACACAAGATTCATAAACTAACACATTTTCTTTTAAAACAACAGAGTTGGAATACAAGTGCAAAATCATGCATCAAAGCTTCCTAACTGGGTTTGGCAAAAGTCAAAGCTGTATTAAACAAAAAGGGCAACACTGAAATACAAAATAAATCACTGTTTGCTAAACTTCTGATCTTATTTAAAACGGAGCATAATGCAGCAAGTTGATTTTGTGAAAAGCCAACAAATCCAATTATTTCTACAAACATAATCCTTAAATTGAAAGTACGTATCTTAGTTATTTTAAGAGAATGTTAAAAGACATACCTTTTTCAAGTTCTTCATCTCTTGCATCAATGTAAACACTTCGCTTTTCACATTTTCTCTCCAGAGTCAAGTCATGAGAGAACTTACACTTATCTCCTTTAGTACACTGTCCTTGCTTGAAGAATGCACATACCACGGACTTGGGATCCGCACCTGTGTCAAACAGCATTTGCCAGGTCATAGAGTATAGTTTGAATGTAACATATTAGCTTTTGGCTAAATGATGAGTTTTCCTTCACTGATATTAGGGGAAACTGTCGTTATAACTAATTAGCATGCTTTTTTTTGAAAGCAGTATTTCTAATCTATTTTTAAATCTCATTTTAAAAGGTTGCAAGTAGTGGGAAACTAAATACACAGATGGGTTATTTCATAGTCATTTGTCTAACTGGAATCAATGAAGCAGAAGGCAAGAGAAACATACAAATCAAGGTGCAGTGCCAAAAGAATTTGTAAATTACAACTTAATCAACCATGGCTTTGCCTTGACTACTGTCAAAGACTGGATATTATAAATCAATTGAAAGACTCTAAATTCTTAAATTTGCATTAAAAAAAGGCTAATGGCTTAAAATTATAGTTACTTATACAAAGGCATAGCCCTGCGCATGAAGGAACTTCAAAAATTTCATGGAAAATGGAAATGAAAAGACTAGTCTATTGCTGTACAGAATCCATGCCTATGACAAGTTTTAAAAAGTTTATGAATGGTGAATATGATGGAAAAACTAAGCATGCATTCCAATTTTTCTATGTCAAAACAGATTTATCATCAGTGGGTAGAGAAAGATCATAGGGAGAAAAAGAGCAAGTGTTCTCACCTGCTGGGTTACTCCCCAAACGGCTAAAACAGCCAAAACTTGGCCTGCTCAACCCAGGTCTGCAACATGGTAGGCAGGAACCCAATTATTTGAGCTCTCACAGTTTGCATCCAAGGACTGTACTAGCAGGAAGCTGGAGCCAGGTGCCAGAGTGAGGCTAACCAATCATCTTAAATCTTATCAGTCATTTCCATTTTTTTCCACAAACTTTCTAAAGTACCCTTGTATAGAGAAACCTCAGAAACGCCACTGATACCTATTAATTTTGATAAATTTGTGGCAGACACAACTGCCTTAATAGCTAAAGATAAAAATAAAGAAATCAATAGTTCTTAACAGCTCTGAAAATTAAAGTTTACCTTTACTAATTTTTTGAGCAGCAACTACAGGCTTGAAGAGCTCATTTAATTCCTGCAATTCTTTCTTCTTGTCATCTTTCTTCAATTTCTTCTCAGCTTCACTTTGTGCTACCTATAACATTTCCAGTTTTAAAATGCAAATTTGACAGTTTACAAAGTTGTTTTAACTATATGGTAGTTACCACTAGTATAACAAGGACATCCACATTTTGATATAGATGTATGTTCTTTACCTTCTCAGTGTTAAAATAGCCTTATTTTTAGTAAATGCTGAGGTTAAACTATTAAAACTGCTAAACTTATAAATGATTCTTCTTGTTCTACAAATGGTACCATGCCTAGTTAAAAGTATTTTCAAAAGCTTATAGCAACAAGCATTTATTAAGCCTTAACCACATGCCCAGCATGTTTAGTAAATGGTTTTCACCTAGGTCATTCTCCCTATGAAAGCAATCCATTCCCCAGTAATGTATGGCTGCATTTTGAAGATGAAAGATGTAAACATTCTGAATATATGTATGGTCCCATACAGTAATGAATATACCACCCAAATACCTATAGTGTCCTTTTGGCTAGGTCAGCGTAGGAGACTAAATGTAACACATAACATAGTTTCAGGCACACAATTTACATACCTACTAGGATTAGAGGAGTCATCCAAACACATATATGTCAGGTCCTATGTTAGATGACAGGGAATACAAAGGTGAAAAGACAAAGATCTTATTTAAAGCTCAGAACCTAGTGGGAAGACAGACATGTCAACATCTGTGTGTATTAACACATGGGACTCTGGGAATAGAGAATGACTATATGCCTAAGAAACTCAGATTCAGCTAAAACTGTATGGATGTGTTCTCCTGGTGGGCAAGAAAAGAACTGCAGAAAGGGATCGTGCAGACACCAGTATCAGATGAACAAGGTATCAGAACTCTCCATGAGGAATCTGGACTGTTCACGTAGTGATAAACAGGACTAAAGGGTTTAAAGTCAGTCAGTGATGAGATCAGGTTGTATTTCCTACGGATCATGATGCTAGCTTTGTGGAGCATAGAATAAGAATCCAAGAATGAAGGCAAAGAAGCCATTGCAATTGTTTTAGGAAAGAAAACACTAGGGCAGCTTATGAGTATTAGCAGTTAAGATATAGACACAAGACAGCTAGCATTCTTTAGGAAGCAGAACTCAGTAAATGAATTGCTGAACCAGGGAAATGAGGAGGAGGAGTCTAGGATTATCACATGCCATGTCTAGTGTTGTTAAACAAGACAGGGAATACAGGAGGAACAGGTTTCAGGGGAGCAGGTGGAGATGATTTCAGTTTAGGACATACTGAGTATGAGATGCTTACAAAGCGTCTAGGTGGAGCAATGCAGAAGGCAGCTGCATACAGATACAGACTGCACGAAGCCCGAAACTCTGGACCAAGATAACAATTTCAGAAGTAACAGCTTAGATAGGAACTGGTAAAATTTCGGGTGTTAGGAAATTATTCAAAGGTAGTATAAAGAAGTATGAAGAACAATGGATACTTTCTTGAATGCCAACACTACATAGGTTAAGGGAATACAAACTGTACAAACTGTCCATCATGAAGACTAAAAAATATCAAAAGAAGTAGAAATTAGGACCCAAACAAACAAACAAAAAGTTGAAGGACCAAATTTTAGGAATGGCCAAATGATGTAATAAAGTCCCCCATGCTGACTCAAATCATATAGTGAATATTTTTAAACAGAAATATTAAAAGTTAAGTCACTTTATACATATATATATATATGTGTATATACAAAACACATATACATGTTTACTAAGTTTTCTGTGCTTGTAAGTCCTACCTCAAATATACAGGACAAGAGCAAAGGTATAACTGCGGCTCACAAACTATCTAAGTATATAAAAGTTAAAAATCAAGAAAATATAATTTATACTATTGGTTGACAAGTGTGTATGGCCTTATGACTTGAAGGAGTAGTTCAAACTGAAAACACTAGGCTCCATGGAGTTTCGTACTAAAGCAAGGTAGTAACGGACTAGATCCCAGATTCCTCTTTCTCTTCTCCTACCCCCAGTTTCATTCTCTACCTTGTGTATATAGCGCGAAGTAAGAGGTATGGGGGAAAAACGGTATGAAGCCAGACTCTGCCCATACCCCTTGTACACATTCTTCCTTGGGCTACTTCAGGCATACTGGGAACAACACAGTAAACCCTGGAGGAACAGGCCTTTTCAGGATCTGCAGGTGAGCTCGAGCTGTTGGAGGGAGCAGTGTAAAAAAATCTGGGTGGCCACATCCTTTTAGCCTCACTCTGTATTTGAGGAAGAGACACCGACTGAGGAGACCTGAGAGTACTGCTGTCCCCTGTAGCACTGTGCACAGGCGTACTTCAGGCTCAGCTCTAACAGCACAACTACTGACGACATGGAGGGTTGAAAGCACTCCAGGGTCACACATCAAAGCCCAAGTGCAAGAAAATATTACACCCATAATGTTTAACGTACTCTAAAATTTAACTGCCAGCTCCAAGCTTTACGTTTCCAGATCCATGAAATCTGAAATCATTCGAAATACTTCTCCCCTGAAGAAAAAGGAAGTTGCCCGAGAGAAGATTGAAAATGAAATTATGGGAAGAAAGAGAAGTGTTCTTAATTCATAAGTTTGCCAGAGATTTATATTTTCTTCCCATTTACCAGCAGAAGAACCCTACCAGGGCTAACTGTCCTTCCACTGCACACCTGACACCTAGGTCTGCTCGACTCTAAGGTCAAACCATATTGCTGTCCCTGGATGTCCTTATGTGAGACCCCCGAGGACACCAAGTCATGGAAGCTCAAGCCCACTATAAAATGGCATACTATCTGTACATAACCTACTCACATCCTACCATTTATTTTATTTGTTTTTTTTTTTTAAAACAAACTCATCTTTTTATTCCATTTTCCATGTATGTTTTTTTTTTTAAGATTTTATTATTATTGGAAAGCCGGATATACAGAGAGGAGGAGAAACAGAGAGGAAGATCTACCATCCGATGTTTCACTCCCCAAGTGAGCCGCAACGGGCCAGTACGCGCCAAACCGATGCCGGGACCACGAACCTCTTCCAGGTCTCCCACGCGGGTGCAGGGTCCCAAAGCTTTGGGCCGTCCTCGACTGCTTTCCCAGGCCACAAGCAGGGAGCTGGATGGGAAGTGGAGCTGCCGGGATTAGAACCGGTGCCCATATGGGATCCCGGGGCTTTCAAGGCAAGGACTTTAGCCGCTAGGCCACGCCACCGGGCCCCATTTATTTTATTTGTAAACTACTTATAGTAACTAATCACAACACAAGTGCTCTGCTATGTTTTTTAGGAATTATTGACAAGAAAAATCTATATATGTACAGTGAAGAGACAAACATACTCATCGTAGGCCTTACTTCACACCATACGGCGGGCCTGACGCAATACCCTAGTGACTAAATCTTCACCTTGCATGCACTGGGATCCCATATGGGTGCCAGTTTGTGTTCCAGCTGCTCCACATCCCATTCAGTGGCCCAGAAAAGCAGTATAAGATGGCCCAAAGCCTTGGGAGCCTGCACCTGCTTGGGAAACCTACAAGAAGCTTCTGGTTCCTGGTTGGCTCAGCTCTGGCCGTTGCAGACGCTTAGGGTGTAAATCAGTGGACAGAAGATATTTGTCTCTCCCTCTCTCTGTATACCTGTCTTTCCAATAAAAATAAATAAATCTTCAAAAGATAAATAAATAAAACATACTACATGGCAGTAACAACATTTAAAAATGTTTTGATCCCTAGTTGTTTGATTCTACAGATGTAGAAGTTGCAAATACTAGAAATCAAAAGCACATTTTTATTAAGCCAGGCTACTACAATTTGCGGCTTGGAAGAACAGCTGTTGCTTCAAGAACCAGGTTGGAGGTTCAAAAAACAAGGCTGGGAACTGATTTGTAATCAAAATAATAGAAAGTTATTTCAGATGCAGATTAATTATCTCATAAATACATATTCTGATAGTTGGAAGTAAAAAAAAAATAATAGTTAGGATATTTTCAGGCAGAGCATGTTAGCTTAGTGGCTCAAGTTCTCATCTGCTTGTATGTGCCTGGATCCCATATGGGCGCTGGTTCATGTCCCAGCTGTTCCACTTCCCATCCAGCTCCCTGCTTGTGGCCTGGGAAAGCAGTCGAGGATGGTCCAGTGCCTTGGGAGCCTGCACCCATGTGGGAGACCTACATGAACCTCCTTGCTTTGGATCAGCTCAGCTCCAGCCACTGCAGCCACTCAGGTGTAAATCCAGCAGATGGAAAATCTCTTCTGTCTTCCTTTTCTCCATAAATATGACTTTTCAACAAAAACAAATCAATCTTAAAATAAAAAACAGTGATTTTCTTCTCCCTCACATTAAAAAGGAGTTAAGTCCTTGGGTCTCTGACATCCTTGTTGTTGGAGACTCAAATCATGTTTGAGATTTCTGGCATTAGTCTGGCAGTTGGGGAGCAAATCCGAAGATCTTTCTTACCCTTTTGCCCACTGAAACCTCTCAAATAATTAAAAAAGAAAAAAAGTGTTTCTGTAAGTTAAAAAAAAAAAGCTAAGAATGGTGAAAAGAAAAAGGCATGTCTACAAAATTTTAACACATGAAAGAGCTTTAAAAGCAGTAAAAGACCTAAATAGTTTTGCATGAATTTCCAATGAATAAATCCCAAATTCACATGCGGATTAAATGCCTAAAAAAACTGACAAAAATAGAAAAGAATGTTCTTGGGAGAAGTCTTGCCTTAATAGCTAATAGCACATTACTAGCTACTATAATAAAAACTAATGTAGTACTCAGTGATATATATTAGGTAGAACAGAAATAAGAACCCAGAAATAAAGCCTAATATATTTAAAACTTCAGTAAGATAAATGGTCTTGGGACAAGAGGTTATTCATTTAAAAGAAAGCAAACTTAAGGACATATAAAATAAATTTATGAGAAACTGTAAACTGAAAATAAAAAAAATAAATCTAGGAAAAGCATGCACTATCTAGTGGCAGGGGACACCATTTAACTGTATTTGTTACAAACTACACTTATGTGACAAAACTAAAAAGTGTGGCATGGCAAAATATAAGTAAGCCACCACAAATTTTCTGCAATGTATACGAATGGCATTTTTCATGAAGTGACAAGAAGACATAAAAAGAGTATTGCACTAAAGTGGTCACAGAAGTACAATTCAAATGGCCAAGAGCATATGAAAAAGAAACTATCCAATAGTGAGGGACACAAGAGGCATCAATTTACACCGCTCAGATTGGATTACACTAACAAGAACTTAGTATCTGTTGTAAATGAAAACATATACACAAAGTAATTGGGCTAACTTGTCAAAATTATAAATTCATTTCCCTTGAAGTAGCAAGTCACCAGAAAACTTCTGCCAGAGATACTACATACATGTTCAACAACAGATGCAGATAGTTCTTACAGAAAAGTTCCTAGTGTCAGAAAGCTGCAAAGTGATTACTTAGAAGTAATGAAACAGATGAATAAGCCTACTACAGACTAGCATGCAGCCAATGTTATACAAAAATAATTATCGAAATGGCTTACAGGAAAATGTGACATGTACATGTGTAAAAAAAGATATTAAAACTTTAAAAATACAATAGCAAATGCTTTTTATCTGTAGCAGATGCTGTGTAATCTCACACTCATAAAAATTAAATTATTTACCTGTCGTGGATTTTGTTGACCAAATTTAACCTGATGAGTCACAGCTTTGATAAACTTTTGTTGCTTTGCTCCTTTCTTATTCTTTAGACCAAAAGTTTTGTCCTAAAAGAGAGAACATGGAAATACCTCAACAATTTATATATATATATTTTTCATTCTTTAACTTATTTACTTGAAAAACATTCTTCCTAATGCTTGTCTTTACACTTGTTTGTGTAACATTTAGTCAAAGCAATACATGACAGTGAAAATATTAGCTAGGATTCTTTATTATTCAGCACATACTTGTAACTATCATTAAACTTTTTACTCTGTGATCCATTTCCTAAAGTGTAATTTTCCAGTTCTATATGATAGACAGCTGTTACACTGGGGTAAGTCTCACAATCCAGTTTAAGAAAACCTTTGGGAGGCCAGTGTTGTAGGCTGCCACCAGACTACCACATGCTGGTTTGAAACTTAGCCCATCCCTGATTCAGCTCCCAGCTAAAGCACCTGCAAAAGCAGCAGCGGATGGCCTAGGTGTCTGGGCTCCTACATGCATGGGGGAGACCTGGAAGGACTCTGGGCTCCTTTAGGCTTTGGTTTGGCACAGTCCCAATAGATGTAGCCATTTGGGGTATGAAACAGTGGATGCAAAATTTTTGTTTCTTCTCTTGCTTTCTGTAACTCTGCCTTTCAAACTGATTAAAAAATAAATCTTTAACCACAATATTTCTTAGAGCTTTATCCAGGGCAGATACGGCATAAATCTTATACTTCCGAGTCTTATTTTATCTATGCATTTCCCCCCCAGGACTTTTCAGAAGGATTATGTATTGCTGAAAATATTTTGGGAAATACTACACAAGCCAAAGATAAGTTAAATTCCAGATTAATTTTCACAGTAATAAATATCCTTTCAAAAATTAATAATGGGAAGTACATTCTTCATAGTTCTAAAGCAGAAATGTTAAAAATTGAGCTATACCAAATAAGCAACATAGTTTTTAAAAAACATTTATTTGAAAGTTTTATATACAGAGAGAAACTTTCCATCTGTTGGTTCATTCCCCATGTGGCTAAGGGTTGGCCTGGGCCAAAGCTGGGGGCAGAAGTTTCATGTAACTCTCTCAAGTGGGTAACTGGGACCCAAACACTTGAGCCATTTTGTTTGCTTTTCCCAGGCCATTAGCAGGGAGCTGTATAGAGCAGGGCAGCAAGGATTTGAACCAGCATCCATATGGGATGCTGTGACACTATGCCACAATGCTGGACCCTAGGCAATACTAAAAAAAAAAAAATTTCAATTTGTAGGAGGTGGTATAGCAAGTGAACTCTCCACTTGTGGTACCAACATTGATAACTGAGTCCTGGCTGCTTCACTTTTCATCCTGCTACTTGTAGCCTGGGAAAGCAGTGGAGAATGATCCAAGTCCTTGGGCCCCAACATCCATGTGGGAGACTGGGAAGAAGCTTCAGCTGTTGCAGCCATTTGGGGAGTGAACCAGCGGATAAGGACCTCTGTGTCTCTCCTTTTTCCCTGTGTGACTGTCTTTCAAACAAAAATAAAGTAAGTCTTTAAAAAAAATTCAATTTGTAACATTAATCACAGTTTCAGAATACATTCATGTGACTATTTGGAAGTAACTATGCAGGCAAGCTGAGGCCACGCTAGATTATGGTTGCTCAAAGTGCAATGACCAGTGCCTCTACAGATGAAAGCACAGACACAGAGAGGAGACAATGTGAAGACAGACATTAGAACGACATAGCCAAGGAAATAAAAAACTGCAAGATGCCAGCAAAAACGAAAAAAATGTCCGTGGCCTTCAGAGGGTATGGCTCTGATGTCAGCTGATTTCATACCAATACCTTCAAAAGCCATTTAGTGTGTTTAACTTCATATAGCTAATATAGTGGGCGTGAATAATTGGCTTTACCATAATGCAAAAGAGTGGCACCTAATGAGAAACCAAATACCAGGTCTTTTTATTCCTCTGTGTATTTTCAGTTTGTATGGAAAGATCCACCAGCTAGGAACGCAATAAGCCTAGGTAAGTTTTTGGGGTAGAAATCGCAAAACACCAACTGAATTTATTTATTTATATACTTAAAAGAATTTATTTGAGAGGTAGAGTTACAGAAAGAGAGATAAAGGACCCAGTGTGATGGTTCAATTGGCTAAGGACACTGGTTTGTGTCCCAGCTGCTCTACTTCCCATCCAGCTCTGTGCTTGTGCCTGGGAAATCAGTGGAAAATGGCCTTGGGGCCCTGCAGACTTGTGGGAGACTGGAGGGAAGATCCTGATCTTTGGATCACTTAGCTCTGGCCATTGTGGCTATTTGGGGAGTGAACCAACAGATGGAAGATCTTTGTTCCTTCTCTCTGTAAATTTGTCTTTCCAATAAAAAAATACCTTAAGAAAACAAAACAAAACAAAAACAATCAACCAAGCAAAAGAAGCTTCAATAGAGTAGTGCACTCCCACCAGATAGCCACAACAGTCAAGGTTGAGCCAGGCTGAAGCCAGCAGCTAACAGTTTCATCTAGGTCTCTCAAACAGGTACCAGGGGTCCAAACTCTTGGGTCATCTCCCTTTACTTTTCCAAGGCCTTTAAGCAGGGAGCTAAAACAACACCAAAATTTGATAAAGAAATAAAATACTAAAATGCATAAATTTTTACCAATTGCTAAAATGAAATATTTCTTCAGTGCCTAGTGTTAAAAAAACAGAGAGGCCTCTTGTTCCCACCTTACTGCAAACAACAGACCTCTGGTTTCTTGGAAAGTAATCAACTCACTGAGTGCTTGTAATCTCAGCAAGTTGTAATAGGTAAGAACTCTATGTTTAATGCCCAGTTTTCAGTCTCTGGCCATCTGTACTACCAGTGCCTCCCAAGCAAATTCACTTGAACCTCAACGCACTTTTAGGGGAGCACTCAGTCCTTCCTGACTGCTCTGTTCTACTGTCAGAACTTGATTCTAGGCAATTGGATGCGGAATGGCAGTATCTCGAGTGGTATCTTAACTGCTGTGTTTAATGCAAGCTCCTGACTCATGTTTTACTATTCCAAAATGATACCATAAAAAAATTAAAAGAATTTTCTAATGCCATGCCTAATGTATATGAAAAAAATAGTTTGAAACACATTACAGAATTTGTTAACAATCTATAACAACTACTGCTGATACAACAAAGTATACGACTGAGATATCTCCTCATTAAGCTTTTGATGGATGTTTTTCCCTTATTTTTCTAGAAAAAGTGAAATAAAACTGGATTTAAAGATGATCTTAGTGCAGCTAGCAAGTCTGAAATACCAGCTTTCTCGTACAAAAAAAAAAAATCCTACTGGGGAGATGAAAATCTATAACCATCCAATCAGGACCAAAGTGTAACTGCATATACAAATGTTCTGCCAGAGAGCAGTCTGACCAGGAGTCCATCTATGCTCTATATGGAATTACAGAGATGTAAACTGAGTGAACAAGGCCAAGCAAGGTAAACATAAATACCTAAAATTTCAGGAAAGGAAAAAGTCCCCTAACAGGACACACTCAGCTTAGGAAAAAATACTCATAGGAGAATTTATAGTTGGGTATATAGACTTCAGATTCAGAAGAAAAAAGTTCTCAGCTTTAATTACAGTGCTTTAATACATAATTAACCAGGCTGAAGAGATAATGAATGAGTTGTTCTGGAAGTCTCTAATTAGGTTACAGTTCAGAGATTATTTTTTAGAGAAAGCAGATACATTTATCTAACACTTATTAAACAGACTTCTCAATACTTACTTAACAAAAATTCTGTGATACAGTATTATCTAATTCGGTAAATCTGAACACAGAAACTGAGAAGTGGGAAACAGCTCCTTGAAGTTATAATACTAACAAGACACGGGCAGTTTGGTATAGAGTCTAAGTTTTGTAGCTGGACTGCCCAAGTTCTACTGGGAAAACCTTGTACTTGGGAAAACCTTGGCCACTGTTTTTGTGTTTTAGTTGGCTACTGTTTTAAACTGGGAGGTGAATGTAACTCTAAATCTTTAGGGTTGCTGGAAAAATTATAAGATTTAGTGTAGAGAGGAATGTAAAGTAGTGGTTTACAGCAAGAACCAAAAGCCAGATTTCCTAGATTCAATCCTGGCTCTGCCACCTGCTAGTTTAGTAACCTTGGGGACAAGTTATTTAACCCCTGTTCCCATTTCTTCAACTTTAAAAAGGGTAATAATCATTTAACTCAGCGACAGAGTTAAAGGAGCGAGGTACTCTCGCCTCTCCTTTCCTCAAAACACTAAGCACTGTGTCTAGCCCAGTGTCGGCTATTAAATGAAAGATTGTTTTTAAATCAAGGTATGTTTGGCTCTTTTGTTTTGTCTATCATGGAAGATGATTTCCCCCAGAAAACTGGTTAAGCTACTGTGCTGATTAGTACGTAAAAAATTTCCAGCCATCAACACTGTGGCTCTGGGATTGCGCAGTATCTCTTGAAACAGCAGGTTTAGAATGCTTCAAAAAGGCTTTCTTTTCTTGGAATTTAGAACAGACTCTTAACTAAAAATTAACCTGAATTGGAGAGTGGGGCAGTGCAAAGTAGGAAATAAGAAAAGTTGTAGTGAAATCCAGATCCTGCTCTTCACTGGATTAACAGGGTACCAAAATTTCAGTTAAGGGGAAGGAACAGTGTGTATGTACTTCAAGAGACAACTTGGATTTGAACAGAGTTTAGAAAGCAGACAGCTGAGAAAAGCATGCCTCCCTGAGGCTCCAAGAGCCTCCATACACTGAGATCCAAGTGGTGGCAGGCTAACAATTTTTTTAAAAGAAGTATTTATTTTTATTGGAACGGCAGATTTACAGAGAGGAGAGACAGACAGATCTTCCATTTGCTGGTTCACTCCCCAAGTCGCTGCAATGGTTTGAGCTGAGACCATCTGAGGCCAGGAGCTTCTTCCAGGTCTCCCATGCAGGTGCAGGGATCCCTTGGGCCATCCTCTAATGCTTTCCTAGGCCACAAGCAGGGAATTGGTTGGGAAGTGGAGCAGCCAGGATACGAACCAGTGCCCATATGGGATCCCAGTGCATGTGAGGCAAGAACCTTAGCCACTAGGCTATAGTGCCGGTCCGCAACATTTGTTGTGAAGCCTACTCAAACAGCTGCGTAAAAGTATATGATGACGCTGTTCATTTTGACTAAACTTATGCATGGCTGTATTTGAAAGGCAGAGACACAGGGAAATATCTTCCATGTGTTGGTTCATGCCCCAATTGGCTGCAGCTGTGGTCAGATCAGGAGCTTCTTCTGGGTCTCCAACATGGATGCAGAAGCCCAAGGACAGGGACCATCTGCTGTTGCTTTCCTAGGCCAGGAAGCTGGAGCAGAAGTGAATAGCCAGGACCTGAACCTGCACCCATATAGAATGCAAATGCTGTAAGTGCTAGCCATTCTACATTTAGAGTTTCTAACTATACATATGTATATATATATAAGATCTGTCCAAATTCGATGGACTGTGCCGTGCCCGGTTCTTGCCAGTACATACAAGAATCTGGTATGGGAACACCTCGGAGAAAGTTTCTATAAGGATCCCCCCAGTTGAGCTTTCGGATTCAGAACGCTAACCATCAGATGACGGAAGACAGAGCAGGTCAATCAACCACCTCAGCTATGTGTTGGCAATGAAAGTGCTGGGCAAACGGAGACTCTATGATGGACTATGTCAATCAGTGGATTCCTCACTGACCGCATTGTGAGAGTGGCAGCAATTCATATCTGTTGAAATATCAAAACCACTCTACCAGCTCTACCTTCAGACCAGAGATGGTCTCCCCAAGGAACTGATAAACTTATCTTGACAATAAGATGCTGGACTTTATGCCTGGTAGATGCTTCCAATAAAAGAACCTCAACTGATTTTGAATTGTGGTAATACAACAGCGCGGAGGAATCCACCATGGGGGGGGCTGTTGGGGGTTTTGGGGAGGAGTGTCACATAATGCAAAGTAACCAATAAAAAACATATATATAGGTGGGGAGAATCCAAGTACCTATGAAACTGTGTCACATTATACAATGTAATTCATGAATTAAAAATAATAAATAAAAAAATCACAACTTCAAAAAAACATTTATATATTTATATATATAAATATATATATATAAAAGATCTAGAAATATGCTGGTTCTAATCCCCGCAGCTCCACTTCCCATCCAGCTCCCTGCTTGTTGTCTGGGAAAGCAGTCGAGGATGGCCCAAAGCTTTGGGACCCTGCACCCACGTGGGAGACCTGGAAGAGGTTCCTGGTTCCCGGCTTTGGATCGGCGCAGCACCGGTCTTTGCGGCTCACTTGGGGAGTGAATCATCGGATGGAAGATCTTCCCCTCTTGTCTCTCCTCCTCTCTGTATATCTGACTTTGTAATAAAAAATAAATAAATCTTAAAAAAAAAAAACCTGCCCAAATAAACCAGACTCTGATGTGCTAGTTTTTACACATCAAAACAGACAATCAACAAAGTAAAAAAGTGTTTGGTATCAATATTTGATTATCAAGAGATCAGTAACTAGTTTGAAGCAGTTTCAATTATGCTCATTAAGAGTTTGTCAGAAAATATATTTCCCTTTAATTTTTTGTTATGGTAATAACAATTATTCTATCTGAAGCTTTATAAATGTATATAAAATATAGATAAAGTGCTATTCTGAGGGATGATCACTATAGTGTAGTAGGCTAAGCCTATGTCTGCAGTGTTGGCACCCCAGAGGCCCCAATGTGTATCTCGGCTGCTCCACTTCTGATCCAGCTCCCTGCTGATGGCCTGGGAAAGCGGCAGAAGATGGCTCAAGTTCTTGGGTCCCCCTATGTAGGAAACCCAGAAGAGGCTCCTGGCTCCTGGCTCCAAATAACTCAGATCTGGCCTTTGCGGCCATTTGGGGAATGAGTTCATATATGGAAAATCGCCCCCCCCACACAACTCAGTTTTTCAAATAAAAATAATCTTAATTTTAAAAGTAAATATAAATAAAGTACTATTTTGAATAAAAGTTGAATAAGGGAGCAGGAAGTTAAACTTGGTTCTACAAACAGGCTGGGCCTTCAGGGAAGACAAAGTTGTCTACACATTTGCATAAGGTAAAATATTCTGTTTCCTAACCAGAGTGAATTCAATGATTTACAGTATTCATGTACTCCATTCAGTGCAGCAAACATAAAGCATATTTGAGTTTGCAAAAACTTTAGCACAGTTAAAGAAAAAAAAAGTCCATCATATGCATTAAATGCAAACAAAGAAAACATGCTTAATTTCACTTTCTTTGGTCAGTTAAAGAATGCAGTATTTATATTTTTCTTTGGTAGTATCTTCGTTAATGTTAGCTAAAGTTGCTTTTTATCTTAATAATCTTACAAATTATTACCGTTTGAAAGTTGATGGGATACCATGAATAACTATAAACAATTTTCTTAAAAAACAAACAAACAAAAAATAACTCAGCCCTATCAATTAAAAACCAAACGGGGATATGCACTACTATAGTGGCTAAGAAGCCAGCAGCAGAGTGCCTGAGTGGACGCCTGGGTTCTGTTCCTAATGCCAGCCTTCCCTCCGTGCAGGCCCTGGCAGCAAGGAGACCTGGAGAGTTCCTGGCTCCCAGCTTCAGCACAGCCAGTGCTGGACATCAGAGGTATCTGAGGAGTGAATCAGCCAGATGGGTGATCCATCTGCTTCTCGAATAAACAAAAAAATTACATTTATGCCTAAGACGGACTTCAAATTGACATGTGACCCTGAAATTCTACCTAAATTTCCATTATTTCAGTTATTTGGAAGGTAAAGAAAAACAAAAAACGAATGACACAAAGATTCACTGACTGGTTCACACTTCAAATGGGACCCCTCTCCCCAGTGGCCAGGTGGGAGAGGAGAGGGGAATGCATCCCAGGTCTTGGCCCTGGAGGCAAGGACCCAATGACCTGAGATGGTAACTGCCGTCTCCCAAGGTGTACACAGCAGGACTGGAACTGGGGGAGGGCAGCCCTGTCTCCAACCCAGGCACTCTGACACTTGCTCTTTAGGATGTTACTTTGTATCGCAGTCTATCAAGTTACTCTTAGTAAAGAAAACTTAAAATGAAATCCCTAAACTGCCCTTGGTTTACCCTGCACCAGATGTCTCCAGAACAATCATCCCAGGTGATTAACAGAGGTGGGAGCCTGGCCTAGTGGTCCATAGATACCTCCTACGGGACAATGCCTGGATTTGGTTCCTGACTTGCTAATGCAAACTCTGGCAGGCAACAGAGATGGTTAGAATAACGAACGGAGTTGCTAACATTCTCCCGGTTCCAGGAGTCTATACTTGGCTCTGGCCCAGTCCTGGTGATTTGGGATGTGAACCAATAGATTCCCATTCACACTCTGCCTCTCAAATAACATAAACAGCAATGGTGAACAGAGGTGCAGAGGCAACAATCATTTTGCTTTTAAACAGCTGGTTACTGCCTATGGCACTTCATGACAGTTTTACACAGCACAAATTAGCCAAGAATACAGGCTCTACTTCAGAGTTGAAACTTGGCCAAGGTAAACTCCTCCTTCTTAAGCGTTTTAGTTAAAAGGCTGTCCATCACTCAGATACCATCATGCATGTCTTTCAAATGATACTGAAAAGTACATAAGACACTATACATCTTAATTATGAGAAGGATTAACAGAAATGGAGGGAAGTGATAATCTTATTATTGGTGGTTCTCTATGAAACGTCAAATGGGGTTCACGCTCCTTGGAGAACTAACAGCTATTTGAAAACGGTGGAACACCCAAGAACCTAAAGAAGGTTAGGCTATCATGGAGTTACAGGACGAACATACAAAAAACACACAGGATGCGGCATTTAACACGGCTAATGATACTACACGCCGAATCCCTTTTATTTTATTTCATCTGACTCAGAATGTGCGTTATCAAGCAGTGTGTGCAAGCCGAAAGAAACCTCCGTTCCTTCTAGGCCCTGAACACTTGAGAGGTGGTTCCAAACAGCCGACCAACAATCGGCCGGCTCCAGAAAATCAGCAGCAAACCTGCGATGGGCTCACAGAAACCCATCATGAGTCAGCCTTCCAGAAAGCCCGACCCGAGCCCGCGGGCAGGTGTCCTGCGCACAGCCCCCGAGAACCCTCTGCCGGTTCTCGCCAAGTTGCACCCAAGGCTCCAACCCCGAGCCGGGGCGGCGCGTGGGCGGCGGGGCCGGCGCGTCACCATAGCGATGAGAGGCCGGCCAGCGGCTCCGGGCGCTGGACACCGCCGTGGAGGGACACGCACACGTGGCCAGGGCCCGCCGCAGCCCCGAGTCCCGCGGGGGGCGGGCACGCGAGTGGGGGAGGGGGCGGCTCCTCACCTCGATGATCTTCTCCTTCTTCTTCTGCTCCGCCTTCTTGCTGCCCCCGGCCTGAGCCTGTTTCTTGGGGGGCATGGCGGAGGAGGCAGGGAGCACCGGCCAGGCTGGGACGAGGCTGGAGACCGGCGGGGGATCGCACCCCGCGGCGGGAGCAGGAGGAAGAGCCGGCCGCCGCCGCCGCCGGACCACACGGAAAGTGCCTCGCTCATTCGCCGCCCCAACGCGGCCTTTGCGACAGGTCGGCGGCGCGCAGCCTTGTGGGAAGCGAGGCGCGGCGCCCGGAAGCGGAGCTGCGCATGCGCTCCTGCCGCCGCGACGGCTGGGAGGTGGCAGGGACGGGACGTGGGAAAATAGGAAGGCTATGTGGGCCCTCCGGCTCGTTGCTAGGTTGCCGGCAGGCTGGGGAGGAACCCGGGCGACAGGGCTGCAGCCCCGCGTGGGTGGCGGCCCTGGGGGATGAATGGTCTCCGGTGGCGTCCCATCTTTTTCCCTGCCGGGACAGTACCGAGCTGAGGGACAGTACCGAGCTGCCGGCGAGTGCAGCCTGCTGCAGGTTTCCTGCCAAACATTGTGAAGAAGTGAAAGAAGTCGACTTTAAAGCGCGCGAGGGACGGCGTCGAGCGCTGGATCTCCCCTGAAGTGCCTTGTTTATTATTTTCAACCTTGAAGTGTGCTTAGGTGGTTTGCTGAAAATCACCGATGTGAAAAGTGTCCAGCTTGATGAGGGCTGAGCTGAGTTTCTACTTGGCAGGTCTAAGAAGCTGTCAGACAAGTTTTCATTTGATCACGAGGACCCTGTGATAGACGTGGCTACTCTTGGAGTTTCCTGAAGGAAGCGCAAAAAAGATGCTGACGTTACGTTAAGATGTGAGCAAAGGAGACCCACCTTGGGTGTCTGGATGCAGAACCTGCATGTCTGTTAGTGTCGTGGAACGTTAGAAAAGCAGGTCCAGTTTGAGTGGTTACTTGATGAATGTGAGGACAGAGCCCGTTAGCATTTGTATAGAGTAAATACTATGTAAAATGTGCAATGCTTGATTATTATTTCTATTCCATGACAATTATTTAAGCCGGCTTTTTTTTTAGGAAACATTTTGTAACCAAGAACCATCTTTCTAGGTAAGACTTTTAAAATATTTTGAAAAGGGAGAAATAGAAAAGCTCCCACTGGTCAGTGCAGTAGATTCTTTCTGTACTAACTCCCTCAGCAGTAAGATGATACCAGGTGTGGAGCGTGTGTATCTTCCCCTGAGCTCAATTCCCAGGCCAACGAACTTCTTTTCTTCCTGCTGAATTATTTTGCTGATTGTAGTTCTGGTTGGAGGATGCAGAAATGCAGTCTGTCCTTGATGCATTATTTATAATCCGTTTGATTGTCAGGGTGGAATGTAGTTAAGTTTCTCTTTTTAGTGTCCCCCGAGATAAGCTTTAGCCTTTTCAGGCAAGGATTTCGTTAGTATTCATTATGAAGACAATGCCTTGCCTGTAAGTAAAATGTGGGGCAGTTAAAAAGAATCTAAAGTGTATGATGTTACAATAGGGGCTCCAGGGTTTTGGTTCTTAACTCTTTTTTAGCTTTTTTGTCCTTTATTTCTTCTCTAAAGTTGTAATTTAAGTAGAGGAAAAAGATCTTCCCTTGCTTCAGATAGCTGCAATGACAGGACTGAGGCAATCTGGAGCCAGCACCAGGAACTTTGTCAAGGTCTCCAACATCCCACAAGGACTTGGACCATCCTCTGATGTCTTCCCAGGCCACAATCAGGGAGCTGGATGGGAAATGGAAAGCCAGGACTTGAACTGGTTCCCACGTGGGATCCTGACACTGCAGGCAGAGGCTAAAGGTTCTGGCACCAGCAAAATTTCACGTTTTGAAGTTATGGGTCCTACTCTGATAGCCCACTCTCTTTATCCACGTATTTCTTTGTAGACTACAAAAAATGAAGTCTGGCGCTTTGAATTAACTGTTCTTCTTAAATAAAATGAAACTTTTTTTGTTGTTGTTGTTTGTATTGTTTTGAGAGACTGCTCCATCAGCTGGTTGTTCTTCAGATGCCATTATTGTGGGGAGTGGATCAAGGTGAAGCAGGAGAACTAGAAACACACTACAAGTCTCCCACAGTGAGTCACAGGAAACCAGTTACTTGGGCCATCACACCTGCCCCCTAGGGTAGGCATGTGCAGGAAGCTAGAGTCAGATATTGAACCCAGGCAGTCTAATATGGAACACAGGAGTTCTGACTGATGCCTTAATGAGTTGGCCAGACATCTACCCTGAGGGTGAATGCTGTTTCATGGTCTCCAATAATAATTTGAATCAGAAATAAGAACTGTAAGCCTTCTCTTTCTGTATTGTCTATAATTCAAACTATGCTTCCACATACCAACTTTAGAAGGCATGGTCCAAATGCTACAAATTCAAATGCCAGGATGAGTAAGACACATTAGTAAATAGAACAGGATCAGACATGAAATAAATGCTCATTGTGAAAGAACTTGGTTAACAATAATACTACAAAATCTGGGTTCGGGCCTTGGGTTTGGGGGCAAGTGCCGCTCCTCACAGTGTGGCGGCTGTGGGGAGTGCCCCTGCCGGGTCGGACCTAATGCTGGGGGCTCATGCCAAAGACGCTGCTGCAAGGCAGTGAACAAGTCCTCGGCCTCACCCAGGACCCAAGAGAGCTCTTTCCTCAGGGTAAGTGCACCATGAGGGAACTTGGGAACTGGGTTAAAATTCCTAGCTCCGGGCCCGGCGGCGTGGCCTAGCAGCTAAAGTCCTCGCCTTGAAAGCCCCGGGATCCCATATGGGCGCTGGTTCCAATCCCAGCAGCTCCACTTCCCATCCAGCTCCCTGCTTGTGGCCTGTGAAAGCAGGAGAGGACAGCCCAAAGCTTTAGGACACTGCACCCACGTGTGGGAAACCCGGAAGAGGTTCTTGGTCCTGGCATCGGATTGGCGCGTTCAGCCCGTTGTGGCTCACTTGGGGAGTGAAACATCGGATGGAAGATCTTCCTCTCTGTCTCTCCTCCTCTCTGTATATCCAGCTTTCCAATAATAATAAAATCTTAAAAAAAAAAATTCCTAGCTCCGCCCAGCTGCTAATATCTTGTGGCTAGGTGAGTTTGGGAGGGGTTCGGGCCTTGGGTTTGGGGGCAAGTGCCGCCCCTCACAGTGTGGTGGCTGTGGGGAGTGCCCCTGCCGGGTTAGACCCAATGCTGGGGGCTCATGCCAAAGACACTGCTGCAAGGCAGTGAACAAGTCCTCGGCCTCACCCAGGACCCAAGAGAGCTCTTTCCTCAGGGTAAGTGCACCATGAGGGAACTTGGGAACTGGGTTAAAATTCCTAGCTCCGCCCAGCTGCTAATATCTTGTGGCTAGGTGAGTTTGGGAGGGGTTCAGGCCTTGGGTTTGGGGGCAAGTGCCGCTCCTCACAGTGTGGCGGCTGTAGGGGGTGCCCTTGCCGGGTCAGACCCAATGCTGGGGGCTCATGCCAAAGACACTGCTGCAAGGCAGTGAACGAGTCCTCGGCCTCCCTCAGGGCAGCCAATGCGCCATGTGGTGCCAGGCTTTGCCTGCTGGCCGCCCGGCGGCAAACTCTGGGATTTTTAAAGATATGTTTGCTGCCTGGGGACACGAATGACTAAGTCCAATTTTAGTGTAGGTGAGTAGTGAATCTTGGGTGATTCCCAGTGTCAGGGTCATGGAAGTTTTAGGCGTGCGTGGGGACTGAGACCTCGTGTTTTGGAGGGAAGTACCCAGGATACAATTACGGTTAGTCAGGTACACCAACCCAAGAATACAGAAATGGCCTGTTTGCCTAGAACATCACTGATCGTCACACACAAGCCCACACCAAAACTATGGATGGGGGCCTCTTTGGCAGTGATGGGTACCATGACCCAACTGTTTGGTGGAGTGGTGGAGTGGTCACATTTGGCAGGGTCAAGACTGTAGCCAGCACGTGAGAGAACTTGGTCTGGGGGTAGACTCTATGGCGTTGTGTGGGCCCAACCCTGTGGAGATACAAGTTCCCCTAGTTGGACACCTTAACAGGGTTGAGGTTCCCACCAAGGGGTGCGTGTGCTGGAATGGGGGCTGCGTTCTATATAGGAAACAGTTGCAGTCACCCGAGGCACTGGTGTAGACTGGGATTGGATGCACCAGGCCAGTTCAGACCCCAACACCATCTGGTGTCCTGGAGAACCAGGGTAGATGTGGGACTGACTAGGCTGGGTCTCAACCCCCTACTGAGCCATGTGTGAACTCCATGTGGGTATGGACGAGCCATGGCTGGGCTGAAACATCCAACAACAAGAACCAGAAGGGGCTGAAAGCCAGCCAGGAAAAACCACTATTCCTGCTAGGACAGGAGGTGAACTGAGTAGGGTTGGCTCAAGGACCCCCTGGTATACGCAAAATCTGGCATTGGGAGGGGTTCTGATGGAGGAGCCTGGGCAACTCCTCTGGCAGGACACAGTCCCTGCAAGTAAGCGCAAGAAGCATGATAGGAAACAGTCCAGAATAGGCCATGGAAAGTTTCCCACTGGCACACATTCGGCATGGGTCAGGGGCAGACCAGGCTGAATCAGTTCATGTCATCCACTGGCAAATCCGAACACCAGAACAGAGTGTGGGTTGAGCCGGGTTTGGTTGAGACAAAACCAGTACACATTATGGAATGCTAGGGTGAGGTTACCTGTACTGGATTTGACTGCAGCACCCAACCAGCACACGTGAGATCCAGGAAGGGAGGGACAGAGCTGGCAGGGGGATTCAGGGGCTGGTCCCCTCACCAGACAGCTACTCCCACTGGAGAGTGTGGACTGGGATGAGGACAGACCACACTAAGCAAGGCTGCAACACCTGTGAGCTGCATGTGGACTAGATCAGGGAAAAGCCAGGCTGGGATGATTATTCCTGTGTGTGCAAGCATAAATTAAGTGGGTGAGGGATGTTTGGGCTTGGCTGCAGCATCAGCTGGCAGAAGCTGGCACTGGGGACTAATTCTGTCAAGTCAAATCACAGAACCACCTAAAGAGTGCATAAACCGGGACTGAGAGAGACCTGGGAGGGAAAAAGTGGGTTCCCCCTTCCTGGGTCACTACTCCTGCGGGAGGGCATGAAAACTAGGATGGGGGCTGGGGTGGCTAGACAGAGAGGCACTCAACAACATCCGTGAGGGCTGGATGCTTGAGTTGGTTAGATGGAACTAAGCTTTAATACCCAGTGACAAGTACAAGAGCCAAATGGGATGGGGGACAGACTGGTCTACTGCTACACATACTGGCAAACCAGGGTAGGGGGTGGGCCTGATGGGGGTTATTGTGGGTTGCCCCGACTAGGCTGCAGCTCCCACTGGTTGATGTAAGGGCCGAGTATGTGCTGGGCAGAACCAGACTGGACTGCAACACCCATTGGTTCCAGTACAACTCGGGACTGAAAACAGAACCAACCCAGCAATTGCAACCACCAGCTGATCGGGGTGATGGACTGTGCCGGGCCCTGTGCTTGCTAGAACATACAAGAATCTGGTCTGGGAATACCTCAAGGTTTCTTTGGAGATCTCCCCAATCGAACTGCTGGACTCAAGAAAAGGCAGTAGACAGGACAGGTCAATCATTCATCTCAGCTATATGTTGGCAGCGAAATATGGGGCAAACAGAGACTTTATGATGGACCATATCAATCAGTGGACGACCTCGTCGAGTGAAACTGGCAGCGATTCATAACTGGAGAACTATTAAAACCACGTGAGCACATATCTCAGAGCATGCCCCACATCCGGGACTTGGGGTGGGCGGGAAACTGGGTGGGGCTTCTCCCTCAATATCCCCCTTTACCTCAGATACGTGATGGCAACAATATGGACATAATAGTATTACCCACTTCCCTATACCCCCGAACCTTTTTTTTTTAACCACAATTAACTATGTAAAGATTGTCAACAACAATACAATAAAAAAAAAATACTACAAAATCTAAATGTTTTGAGAGTATTTATGTGAAAATAAGAGAAAGAGGTGGATAGAAGGGGCAGAGATCTATCTTCTAGTTCACTCCTCATAACCTCCCCCTTTGCAACTGAGCCAGGAGAAACCCAGGAAGTATATCTAAATTTTTCATGTGAATAGCAGGAACCCAACTCTTTGAGCCGTTGCCTGCTGTCCCCGACCTGTGTGTGCATTAGCAGGAACCGGTTGTTGAAATCAGAATAAGGATCTCCAATATGAAATGTGGATCTCCCAGCAGTGTCTAACTACATCAATTGCCCCCACTTGGACATGTTTGATTTAGTGTAGAGGCTGCGAATGAAAACTTTGCTTTAGAAAATATTTCTTGGACCTGAGTTGCTGGGAGTTTGGTTTGGTAATGAAGTGGAAGTTTTTGCTACCCAGTAACATATGGCCCTTCCTATGTGTGTGGCAGATTACTCTTTAGCTAAATTCATATTCTACTTTTAAAGCAAAGGGGCAAGTTACTCCCTCCTTATCCCTCAGAACTAGATTCTAAGTGTACAATTTAAGATTGAGCCGGTAGATTTTCTCTGTCATTTCCCCCTTTTCCCCAAGCCTTCTTAAAATCAAAAGAATGAGACCAAGAAGCAGGAAGGGTCCTGAAGGTCTTCAGAGATGAGAAGAGTAAGTGTTTGAAGTCCAGTGGTGGCAGGCCAGTGACAGGTTCTACACTGGACCTACCTTCATTCCTGGTTGTTACTCTTGTTTTCAAAGTCTGATGTTTCAGGCTCCCTCCAGCAAACAAACAACAAATTGGTTTTATTTGTTTGCAACAAACTCTCTGTTGACTACATTTTGTCCCTCAAAGTTCTTAAGTTGAAGCCCTAGCCTTTTCTATCTCAAAGGGTGACAATTTGGTTAGGTACATTTTTGATTCATTTTATGCTTCAATACAGTATGTATTATAAAATATTTTCATTTAAAAACTGCATCAAACTGTATAATATTCAGGCAGTCTTTTGATACATTTACCCCTCCAATATAAGCTATGAGACTGACGTTGTTTTAATAGAGAATGTAAAGTCTATTAACTTGTCAGTTTCAGTTTTAGTATGTTAAACCTTCACTTCAACTTAC
The DNA here is from genome assembly GCF_030435755.1 of Ochotona princeps. NCBI lineage: Eukaryota > Metazoa > Chordata > Mammalia > Lagomorpha > Ochotonidae > Ochotona > Ochotona princeps. The sequence continues at coordinate 64,142,805 of NC_080836.1, read as the reverse complement.
ATTGAAATAAAACCCGAACTGAATGACATCTATTTCTCGGTGTCATTATGATAATTGTTATTATGGCATTTGTCAAGAAATCAAGGTGTACAATTTCCACTTTTTGTCTACTTTGTTGGAGCTAAATCATTTTCCATGATTCCAAACAATCACGTTATTTGCCTGGCAATAGCTTTCCAGTAACTTCTCATGTTCTTTTAAACTCAATGCAAGAGGCATCACGCTTTCCTCAGCCTAGGAGTGCTTTTTGTCTTCTGTTATTTGGGTTTATAGTGCCCAATTTAGGTCAATGTTTCTTGTCACTTCCATATACCACCCGCTACTGTCTTACGTCTTTTAGCTTTTTTATAGTCTAACCTACCTGTGACTAATATTTATCTTCCATCTAAGTAGCACAGCTAAAACTTTGATGTGCTATCTATGATTCTTCCTTCAAGCTGCAGTCAAGTGCTAGTGATTCTACCTCTGCAGTGTGCTTCAAATTGCCTCGTTCATATTTTAGGCTACGTCTTTTACTTGGACATTACAAAGGCTTTTGATGCTGTTCCTTTTTCTTCTTCTTCTTTTTTTTTCCAGTACCAACTTCCACAAGACATTGTTAAAAAAATGAGTCCCTTAACAAATTTTCTTCCTCTTTATATACATAAAAAATATATGCGCTATGATATCATGTTTTATTTTGCATCAGTGATTATTCTGCAGTTAGTATCATTTTTCTTGTGACAAGCACATGATTTATACATTATATAACAGTTTTATAAACACCCTTTAAGGAGTTTGGATAGTTTCTGTAAATTTATAATCTGATACTAGAGATTATAATTTATGTTTAATTATTTCCCCATAAACATTGCATAATTTGTTACATATGATATATGCTTAAAACCATTGCAAGGATTCTCACATTATGCTTGTAGGGAAGAACTCAGCACATTGAACTAGACAATTTACTAATGTTTATTTTTCATGGATGTGAGAACCATGAAACTTTCAATTTTATTTTTTTAATATATTTTTATTTGAATTTTGAATTGTGTGGTACAATTTTGTGTAGGCTGGGATTCCCCCACAAGCTCACATCCCCCCGTCAGATTTTTCCCATTTTGTTACAATAGTGTAGTCCTTCATAAAGAATCATAATTCTATCAGTCTCTTATTTAAGTGTACCCCAACATTGTTGGTACAGACAATGTCAGACAGTCCAACATCCCATTGTCTACACATGTCCAACAGTTTCACTGGGATCCCATCTTTCATATGGATGCAGGGATGCATGTTCCATTATAGCCCCACGTCTGATTATGATAGACCCCAGTACTCCATCACTATACATTGCTGTGAGAAGCCATGGAACAAGGTCAACAACTGGTATGAGTTAGAACAGTCACAACAACAACAACAACAACATCAACAACAAATTACAGCACCATGAAAAAAAAACGCACCACTGAGTAACAATACATGAATTTTAAAAAGGAAACACAGAAGTCTCTTGGGAAAAATGATGCCATCATATAATTCATGCGCCCGTGATGAATTCGGCTAGAGAAAAGAGATTATTTGGAATAAACAAAACTGAAATAAAAACATCAGAACACATGGGATACAGCCAAAAAAGCAAACAATCAAAAAACCATATGGATTGGACTATTGGAGTTACACTTTCCATGTTGGTTTTCTTTTAACAGAGAGACTATATGGTATTTGTTCTTTTGTGATTGACTCATTTCACTGAGCATAATGGTCTCTAGTTGGGACCACCTGGTTGTAAATAGAATAATTTCATTCTTCTTAATAGCTGAATAATATTCCATGGAGTAGATGTACCACAGTTTCTTTAACCGCTCTTCCTTGGACGCACATCTGGATTGTTTTGATGTCTTTGCTATTGTAGATTGTGCTGCTGCAAATATAGGATCATAGATCCCCTTCTCACATGTAGATTTCACTTCTATTGGGTATATTCCTAGGAGCGGGATAGCTGGGTCATATGGCAGGTTTATTTGCAATTTTCCAAGCACTCTCCATACTGATTTCCACAGTGGTTATACTAGCCTACACTCCCACCAGCAGTGAAGGAGGGTGCCTTTCTCCCCACATCCACGCCAACAGGTGTTGTTAGTTGAGTTCTGAATGTAGGCCAGTCTCACTGGAGTTAGGTGGTATCTCAACATGGTTTTCATTTGTATCTCTCTAATGGTTAGGGAGCCTGAGCATCTTTTCATATGTCTGTTAGCCATTTGAATCTGCTCTTTTGAGAAATGTCTGTTCATTTCTTTTGCCCATTCTGTTATAGGTTTTTTTTTTTCTGCTGTCCCTGGGTTTTTGGAGCTCTTTGTAAATCATATCACTTCCCTATCAGTTGTGTAGTATGCAAAAATTTTCCCCCATTCTGTTGGTTGCTTCTTCACTTTGTTAATTGTTTGCTTTGCTGTATAGAAGCTTTTTAGTTTAATGTAGTCCCATATGTTCATTTTGGATTTGATTGCCTTTGCTTTTGGCATCTTTTCTGAGAGGTCTTTCTCTGTTCCTATATCTTGGAGTGTGCTTCCTATGTTTTCCTTTAATAGTTTGATGGTTTCTGGGTGTAGATTTAGGTCCTTGATCTATTTAGAGCTAAGTTTCATATAATGTGACAGGTGTGGGTCTTACTTCTTAATTCTTCATGCTGCTATCCAGTTGTCCCAATAGCATTTGTTGAATAGACCCAGATTTTGGATTGTTTTCAGTTTTCTTGTCAAAGATTAGTTGACTATACATGTGTGGGCTCCCTTCTAGTGTTTCTGTTCTGTTCCCCTGATCTTCTTCTCTGTTTCTGTACCAGTACCAGACTGTTTTGATAACCACTGCTCTATAGTATACCTTGAGGTCTGGAATTGTGATTCCCCCAGCTTGATTTCTATTTTTCAGGATAGCTTTAGCTATGTGATTCCAGATGAACTTCTGTATCATCTTTTCTATTTCTGAGAAGAATGTTGTTGGGATTTTGATTGGGATTGCACTGAATCTGTATATTGCTTTTGGTAATATGGTCATTTTGATAATGTTGATCCTGCCAATCCAGGAACATGGTAAGGTTCTCCATTTCTCAAGGCCTTCTTCAATTTCCTTTTTAAATGATTTATAGTTGAAACTTTCAATTTTAAGCTTTAATCTTTCATACTATTTAAAAGTTAGTAGGCTGGCATAGCAAGTATAGCTGCTCACTGCGAAGCTGACAACTCATATGGGCACTGGTTTGTGTTCTGGTTATTGCTTCTGATCTAGCTCCCTGCAAAGGCTTAGGAAAGCAGCAGAGGATGACCCGAGTTCTTGGGCCTCTGCCATCTATGTGGCAGATCTGGAAGAAGCTGCTGCTCCTGACTCACCTGGCCCAGTCCTGTCTATTGTGTGTGGAATATCATCTATCTGGCCCGGTGGCATGGCCTAGCGGCTAAAGTCCTCGCCTTCAACGCCCTGGGATCCCATATGGGCCCCGGTTCTAATCCCGTCAGCTCCACTTCCCATCCAGTTCTCTGCTTGTGGCCTGGGAAAGCAGTCGAGGACAGCACAGTGCTTTGGGACCCTGCATCCCATGTGGGAGACCTGGAATAGGTTCCTGGTTCCCGGCTTTGGATCGGCGCGCACCGGCTGTTGCGGCTCACTTGGGGAGTGAATCATTGGATGGAAGATCTTCCTCTCTGTCTCTCCTCCTCTCTGTATATCTGGCTTTGTAATAAAAATAAATCTTTAAAAAAATACAAAGGAATTTCATCTATCTATCTATCTATCTATCTATCTATCTATCTCCCTGTCTCCCTATCCATCCATCCATCCATCCATCCCTGTCTCTTTCCAGAATTTCTTCAAGTAACCAAGCACATCTTTTTTTAAAAAAAAGGCAAATGTGAAAAATGTTCAAAAGAGAAGATGAGGAGCGCAATCATAATGGGGGTGCTTTTAGAGATCATTTCTGAAAAGAAAGTGTCAAGAAGCCTTGATAATTTAGGATCTGTCTCAATTTAGCTTTTAAAAATAAGGCTAATCATTTGAAACTAGAATGTATCATACTAGCTATTCAATTTAAATTGCAGAGGTCCAAAACAAGTGGATATTTCACAAAGTATTAATGTGTCTTTATTTTCTTTCATATAAGAGGATTTCAAATAGTTCATAAAAATAGAATTAAAAGTGGTTTATTGTGGTGAAAAGTACATTCTGAAAATCAGGCTACTTTTCCCATAATATGTATTTTCATGAACTTTCTAGCGTACCCTCATAGGGAGATGCTGTCATTTGCTAATAACTAGCATTTTTGAGGGTTTTTTTTGTGCTTAGAGTGTTTGTACTCATGGCATGGCTGTCCTACTTTTAGGGGTGTATTCTTACCACGGATCTGCACATAGTTGGTGCCAGTTTCATCTCAAATGCCAGTTTCTCCAAATGGCTATCCACTATATCTAACAACCTACAGCCCAGTTAATCTCTCATAGCCTTCTTCATTTAATTATGAAAGTATAGCCATCCGTGCTTATTTTGTGCTTTTGTTTCTTAGTTAAATATTTCTTGTCCCAGAATATAAGCTTCGTAGGAACATGAACTTTGCTGTCTCATCTAATGCAACCTGTTAGAGTTTCATAACTGTGTTTAATAAAATTAACCATGGCTAAAAACTGAAGTGAGAGCTGAGAGTTATTTGCCCATTTTCTCTGTGACAAGGTAGTTGGTTTGGGTACTTATCTTATCTATTGGAGATGAATTTGATACACTTGTGCTGAGATGTATGCGTACCCAGATCTGTCTCGGAAATTTTTCACTAATAACGGGATGTGCAGTTTGTCAGTAAGTGCCAAGATGCGACAATAGAAGGACAAAATTAATAGATGATACTTGCGATTAAAGATTTCTCTGAACAGATGTACTGATGTGTATGGGTTGATTTTATTTCAGTTCTGATGACAGTAAACTGTTTATTGTGGAATGTGGGCTTGTGAGAGTGTATTGATAGTTGTGAGCAACAGCCAAAACGGAAAAGGTATAAAAACTGGTAAAATATTTGCTTGTACTCTGGGCTTGGAACACTTTCTCCCTCCTTCAGTGATGCAGACTTGCCATGCACAATCAGAAAAGACTTAAAATTCTATTAAAAAAGCATGTAGATGTCTTCCTGAAATAAATCAATTCTGGGATTCCTAGGGGACCAACAATGTAACAATTATGTTTTCTATGTTAAAAAATGGGAGACACAACATAACAAACTTATTTTTCTTCTCTTTTTATTATTTATTTGTTTAAAGATTTACTCTTTATTTTTATTGCTAAGTCAGATATGCAGAGAGGAGAAGAGACAGAGAGGAAGATCATTTGTCCAATGATTCACTCCCGAAGTGACCGCAACGGCTGGTGCTGCGCAGAACCAAAGCCGGGAGCCAGGAACCTCCTCCAGGTCTTCCATGTGGGTGCAGGGTCCTGAGGCTTTTGGCCATCCTCGACTGCTTTCCCAGGCCACAAGCAGGGAGCTGGATGGGAAGCGGGGCTGCCGGGATTAGAGCCAGCACCCACGTGGGAAAAAAGCATGTAAGGCGAGGACTTTAGCCGTTAGGCCACCACCCTGAGCTATATTTATCTTCTTAAAAAGACATAAAGAAAGGACCTGTTTCAAAAGCTAAATCCTCACCTTGCATTTGCTGGTAGCCCATATGAACACTGGTTTGCATCCTTGGCTGTTCCAGTTTGCATCCAACTCCCTGTCTGTGTTATGGGAAAGCAGTAGAGGATGACCCAAAGCCTTGGAATCCTGCACTCACATAAAAGACCTAGAAGAAACTCCTGGTTCCTAGCTTCAGATTAGAAGATTTTTCTATCTTCCCTCTATGTAACTATGCCCTTTAAAAAAAAAAATAAATCTTAAAAAAAAAAAAGAAGACAGTCTGTATCCCCCATTTTCTTGATGTTAACTGTGGAGTAGGCAAAGGCTTTTGCTCCTTTTCAGGCGAGTACTCTGCAGTATTCATTGTGCCTTTGTCTCTTTTTTGCACTTGGTCATTATACTTCTGGTTAGCAGATTCTTCTCCTTGAGGCAGGTTTTTAAGCTTTGTCACCCACAGGTCCACGACAGACCCTGGCTCACCACTCTCTGCCTTGTGATTCTGTGCTGAGGCTACACCATTGTCTGTACAAACTTTCTCCCACTTGCAGTTTGAGCAGTTCCCAAGATTAGGGAGACACCAGGTGTCCTAGATAGGTAGGTTGTTGGTGGTGCTGATCTTGTCGGTGTCTGTTGGCCATCAGGTCTGGGTGCCACACGGACCTATTTTGACCTGTGCAATGCCATAGTTAGTATTATTTTCCCTGTGGGATCAGGACAATGCACTGAGCTCATTGATTTCATTCCCAGCTCAGTGCATGCACAGATCACTGTTGTCTCTGCAATCTTTTTTTCTTTTTTGAAGATTTATTTATTTTTATTGGAAAGGTGGATATACAGAGAGGAGGAGAAACAGAGAATAAGATTTTCCATCTGATAGTTCACACCCCAAGCGGCCTCAATGGCTGGAGCTGAACCAATCTGAAGCCAGGAGCCAGGAGCCTCTTCCGGGTCTGCCATGTAGGTGCAGGGTCCCAAAGCTTTGGGCTGTCCTCAACTGCTGTCCCAGGCCACAAGCAGGGAGCTGGATGGGAAGTGGAGCTGCCAGGATTAGAACCGGTGCCCATATGGGATCCTGGTGCATTCAAGGCAAGGACTTTGGTCACTATGCCACTGCACCGCACCCCAGAAGCTAATCTTATAATAAGCAGACAATTCAAATGAAAAGTGAAAACAGTACATATAAATGACTCTTAAGCAGATTGGGAATAAAACAAAGTAGATTGAAGGGATAACAAGTGTCAGGTGGGATATGTTCAAATGGCAGGGAAGTCATACGCAGCTTAGAAACAGAAATTATAATGATCGATGAACATTGCTGGCTCCAACTTGCTGCTAACACTGATCTTGGAAGGCAGTAGTGATTACTGAACTAATTCAGTTCCTGTCACCCACACAGAACCCCAGAACTGAGTTCCTGGCTTCTAGCTTAGGCCACTGATCTGCAGCCATTGTGAGTATTTGGGGATTGATTTAGTAAAAGAACATTCTCTTGCTGTTTCACAAGCTAATTAACTTAAAAATCAATAATTCAAAATAATAAAAAAATTAGGGAGTCTGGAGAGTCTTGAAAAAGATTTTTGTGAGCTCAGCAGAGAAAAAGACTATTAATGGACACATTCTTGCACACGTATCTGGCGAGAAAGCTTCCTTCAGTGATCCACTTTTGCTCCAAGTGTTCGTCTTCTAGTGATGAGAAGAAGGAATGGCTGGGAAAGTAACTTAAGAATTCACTGGCGAGGCTTTTATGTCCATTTCAGAATCACTGTCTTGGGGATCTACTAATCAACAATCCATCCTTTCTCTCCTATTCATCTGCTAACAAAACATCTAGATAAATCATGTTGATTGATGTTTTTAACATTTACTTGCTATGTATATATTGTATGTTCCATATATTCTTGGAGAGAGGATACTTTTTTAAACATATATTTTTATTATATTATTTATGTATCTGAGGTGAAGGGGGATATTGAGGGAGAATCCCCACCCAGTCTCCCACCCTCCCAAGGACCCAGATGTGGGGCATGCTGAGATATTTGCTCAAGTGGCCTTAATAGTCTTCCAGTTATGGATCGCTGCCAGTCACATCCCTCCCAGCTCGATTAGGTCATTGAAGAAGCCACTGATTGTCACAGTCCATCATGGAGTCTTCATTTGTCCAGTATTTCGCTACCCAACGTTTAGCTGAGGTGGTTGATTGACCTGTTCCATCCTCCGTCCTCTCCTAGCCAGGGCTCTGAGTCCAGAAGTTCGATTGGGGAGATCACCAAAGAGACTTAGAGGTATTCCCAGATCAGCTTCCCGCATGTTCCAGCAAGCACCGGGTCCGGCACAGTCCATCGCCACAATCAGTTGGTGGTTGCAATCGCTGGGCTGGCTCCGTTCTCAGTCCCGACTTGCACTGCAACCAAGGGTGTTGCAGTCCAGTCTGGTTCTGCCCAGTACGCACTCGACTCTTTCATCAACCAGTGGGGCCTGCAGCCCAGTCGGGGCGACCCACAACAACCGCCACCAGGCCCACCCCTCACCCTGGCCTGCCAGTATACATAACAGACTAGTCCAGTCTGTCCCACTTCCCATATGGCTCCAGTACCTGTCAATGGGCATTAAAGCTTAGTTCCCTCCAACCAACTCAACTCTCCAGCCCTCACGGATATTGCTGAGTGCCTCTCCTTCTAGCCACCCCAGCCCCCGTCCTAGTTTTCATGCCCTCTCGCGGGAGTAGTGACCCAAGAGGGGGAACCCCACCACTTCCCTCTTGGGTCTCTCTCAGCCCCGGTTTATGATCTCTTTGGGTGGTTCTGTGGTTTGACTTCACAGAATTAGCTCCCAGTGCCAGCTTCTGCCAGCTGTCTGCGGTTAAGCCCAAACAACGTTCACCCACTCCAATTTATGCTAGAACCGGCAGGAATAGTCAGCCCAGCCTGGCTTTTCCCTGTTCTAGTCCACGTGGAGCGCTCAGGTGTTGCAGCCCTGCCCAGTCTGGTCTGTCCCCATCCCATCCCACACTATCCAGTGAGAGTAGCTGTCCAGTGAGGGGACCAGCCCCTCCATCCCCTCCGCTGCTCTGCCCTCTCCCTTCCTGGTTCTCACGTGTGTTTGGTTGGGTGCTGCATTCTAATCCAGTACAGGTAATCTCACCCTGGAATTCCATATCATGCACTAGTTTTAGTCGTGACCGAACCTGGCCTGACCCACACTCTCCTCCGGTGCCCGGGTTTGCCAGTGGATGACATGAAGAGAGGATACTTTTAATGGAACTTCTGTTAGAGGAAGAAAATTTTTGTTGCTTCACTGAGGCCTAGACAATAAGGAATCTTGTGTGAGCCAGTCCTTAACATATAGCAACTACTATTCTTAAATAACTGTCTACTTTTCACATTGTGAGAATAAGATTGTATACAAAGATTTGAAAAAAAAAATCATTGTGTAAAGGAAGGTAAAACCAATGTAACAAGTCTTATTACGTGACTTTCTTATTATTAACTTCCTGTGAAAATGCAACAGATTTCAGAGGAAACTGTGTGAAGTAAAGAAAGGTTTTTTTCCCCTGACATTTATGTGCGAATCCAACATGTAATTTATGTTTCGTCACCATATGTGAAAGTTTTTTTGTTTTTTTGTTTTTAAAGATTTATTTATTTTATTACAAAGTCAGATACAGAGAGAGGAGGAGAGACAGAGAGGAAGATCTTCCATCCAATGATTCACTCCCCAAGAGAGCCACAATGGCCGGTGCTGCGCCGATCCGAAGCCGGGAACCTGGAACCTCTTCTGGGTCTCCCACATGGGTGCAGGGTCCCAATGCATTGGGCCATCCTCTCCTGCTTTTCCCAGGCCACAAGCAGGGAGCTGGACGGGAAGTGGAGCTGCCGGACTAGAACCGGTGCCCATATGGGATCCCGGGGCGTTCAAGGCGAGGACTTTAGCCGCCAGGCCATGCCGCTGGGCCCCATATGTGAAAGTTAAAAATCGAAATCCACAGAAAAGTACATTTTAAATTGCTGCAATCTAAAAAATAGTTTCAGTGACCATGTTGTAACAGCATTCCTTGGATTGCTACAAGGATTGCATAGTGGTTGAAATGCTTCAAGGTACTTTTAAATGTCTTAGCTGATATAAGCTCATGTACAGACACACAAACTTGTTTTTTGGGATCTACACTGTGGTTCTGTCTTCAGCACTGGCATCCTAATGGGTGCAGAGTTAACAAAGAGAAAGGGAGTAACACACAGGAAGACCTTGCATTTGCTCGTTTATTCTGCAAATGGCCACACTGATAAGCATTTGACCAGGCTGATGATCCATGAGCTTCATTTGGTTCTCCCACATGGGTTGCAGGGTCCCAGAAACTTGGGCCACCCTCTGTTGCTTTGCCAGGCACATCCTGTGTGAACTGGATCTAAAGTGGAACAGCTTGGAACCTAGTCATTACTCAAATGAGGTGTGGATGTTGTAGACAGAAGGCTAATGCACTATATCACAAAGTTGTTCCCAGAACCATTCTTTCATTGGCCTTAATGTTAATGGATATCTATGACTGGCACTTAGTAGTTAAGATGTCATTTGGAATGCCTGCCTCCCACATTGTAGTGCTTGAGCTGAGTCCCAGCTTCTCTTCCTGATAGCCAGGTATCTTCTAATGCATTCCTATGGAGGCAGCAGATCATTATCTCAGCATTTGGGTCTCCAACAGCAAAGGGAAACCAGATTGAGTTCCAGACTCCTGGCTTTGGTCTGACCTAGCCCTATTTATTGGGTGCATTTGGGGAGATGTGCCAGCATCACATTTGGGTGCTAGTTTGTGTCCTGGCTACTCCACTTGACATCAGCTCTCTGTTTGTGGCCTGGGAAAGCAGCAGAGGATGGTCCAGGGCTTGGAACCCTGTACCCCTGTGGTCCTGGAGCCTCTGGCTCCTGGCTTCTTATCAGTTCAATTCCCACCACTCTACTCACTTGAGGAGTGAATCATCTGGCAGAAGATTTTTATCGCTCTTTCTATCTGTAAAGCTGCCTTTCCAATAAAAATGAAGCATTTTTGGTAATTATTTTTACATAGTTGATTGGGGCACAAAGGGTCAAGGGCTACAGGAAAGTGGGTAAGACCTTTGTTTCCACGTTACATTATTGTTATTATTATTATTTTTTTTCTGTATCTGGGGTAGGGGGAAAGAAAAAGGGAGAAGCCCCACCTAGCCTCCCAACCATCCCAGGTCCCTGATGTGAGGCATGCTCCAAGGGTCCTGCTCAAGTGGTTTTGATAGTTCAACAGTTCTGAATTACTGCCAATCTTGCCATTCCAAGCATGATGAAATGTCTCCAGAATCCACTGGCTGACACAGTTCACTTCAGAGTCTTCGTTTGCCCAGATTTTCACTGGCAACACATGGCTGGGGTAGTTGAATGATTTGTTCTGTCCTCCATCCTCTGTTGTGGTACCAGGTGTCCTGTGCAGGCTCCAATGTACTAAGATATCCTCCATGTGCACCTTGATATGCTGTCCACTGCTCCATCTGAGCCATTGAGAAGGCTCAACTCTGACTCATGCACTCCACAGTCAGGCCATGGAACCTGCACTTCTCTTCATGGTTGTGGTTCTGAGTCTGGCAGTTCAATTGGAGGGATCCCCAAAAAATCTTCATCTGAAGTGATCCCAGGCCAGATTCTTGTGTGTGCTTGCCTGTACAGGGTCCGGCACAGTCTGTCACCCCAGTCAGCTTATGAATATGCTGGTGGTTGCAATTGCTGGGTCAGTTCTGTTTCCAGCCCTGTCTTCCACACAAACCAATGGGTGTTGCAGTCCAGCCTGATTCGTCTACCCAGCACACTCTTGGCCCTTACACAACACAGTGGGAGCTGCAGCCTAGTTGGAGCGACCTGCAAAATCCCCCAGCAGGCTCACCCCCTGCCCTGGTTCCCATGCTTGCCAGTATGTACAGCAGACTGGTCCAGTCTGTCCCACATCCCATTCAATTCACATACATGTCAATGGGCACTAAAGCCTAGTTCAACCCAATCAGCTCCCACGTCCAGCCAAAATAAATCCTAAAAAAAAAAAGAAGAAAATTTTAGACATATATTATTCATAGCATTTATTTATTTAAAAAAGTCTAGTTTTCCCATGTTGTGCATATATGCATTTAAACCTTTAAATCATTTATTTAATGAAGAAGTCGGGGCATTTCTTTTTAAAGATTTGTTTTTCTTGGAAAGACAGATTTACAGAGAGAAGGGGAGATAGAAGCAAAGATCTTCCATCTGTTACCTCACTCCCCAAGTGGCTGCAAAGGCTGGAACTGAGCTGATCCAAAACCAGGAGCCAGGAGCTTCTTTGGGGTTCCCTACACGGGTGCAGGGTTCCAAGGCTTTGCACCATCTTCTACTGCTTTCACAGTTTGTAGGCAGGGAGCTGGGTGGGAAGTGGAGCAGATGGGACACTAACCGGCACCATTATAGGATCTTGGCGAATGCAAGACTAGGACTTTAGCCACTAGGCTACAGTGCCAGGCCCTTTAACATATTTTTCAAAAAAGATACTCATTTTACTTAAAAGTCAGGCTTACAGAGAAGGAGAGACCGAGATCTTCCATCCCTCTCCCTGTTCACTCTCCAGATGGCCGCAAGAGCACCGCCCACATGGGTCCGGAGACCCAAGCACTAGAGTCATCTTCCACTGCTTTCTGAAGCCATTAACAGAGAGATGGATGGGAAGTACAGCAGTCTAGAAACAGACCTCCTTTTTATAAAACCTAAATCCACAATCCCAGTAAGCCCACCCTGCGAAGGGCAGCGTGTCTGGCCCCTCCCACCACACTCTGGCGCCCAATGTCCGGCCGGCGGCCAGGGGCGGGGTTCCGGGAGCTTGGCCACTGCCGGATGTGCTCCTCAACCCTGTCGGTGAAGGCGGCAAACACGACTGTGCCAGTCACATTCACCCCGGCTGGGCCAAGGAGTGCATGTGCGGGCTTGTGGAGCCCCGCAAGATTGGGGCCTGCCCAGTGCGTGACCCTGGAGAAGCTGAACCCTTCTGACCGGTGCGGCTCCCGTTCTGGAGCCACGGCTGCTGAGGGAGAGCCTGGGGCCTGCTCCGGAGTTCACCTCGTGCCTTCTGCTTCTGTCTGACTGCCTCCACCGCTTCAGGATGTAAGTCGCTAAAGACGTTTTCAAGTTCAGTGCCAAACTGTCGGTTGTGTTTTCGTGAAGTCTGAGGTCTCGCCACTGCCCAGGGTGGGGCCTCTTTCCTGCGTGAAGCTCGGTGGCCTGGCCACGATGGTGGAGGCGCAGCAGCCGGGTTCCGCTCGACAGGGTGGAAGTTCGTGACGGAAGGGCTCAGCCAACATTCGGCAGTGTTGGAAAGCAGGGGCCGGGCACGGTTGGAAGGCACTGGGTCTTCATTGGCAGGCAGTCCCGTTCCAGTCTCAGGTCACTGTGGTTGGAGTTGGCTTATTGCTGTTGCTGTTCATCAAATCGTTATGGATTAGGTTTCAGATGGAATTGAAGAACATGTTTGTGGAAACTGAGCTAAAGGTTTCCTGTTATAAAGTAGCAAAGACCTTGGCTGAGTTACGTGGTATTTTGTATTTAGTGGAAGGCAGTTTTTTTTTTTTTTTAAAGATTTATTCATTTCATTACAGCCAGATATACAGAGAGGAGGAGAGACAGAGAGAAAGATCTTCCTTCTGATGATTCACTCCCCAAGTGAGCCGCAACGGGCCGGTGAGCCCCGATCCGATGCCGGGAACCTGGAACCTCTTCCAGGTCTCCCACGTGGGTGCAGTGTCCCAATGCATTGGGCCGTCCTCAACTGCTTTCCCAGGCCACAAGCAGGGAGCTGGATGGGAAGTGGAGCTGCCGGGATTAGAACCGGCGCCCATATGGGATCCCGGGGCGTTGAAGGCGAGGACTTTAGCTGCTAGGCCACGCCGCCGGGCCCAGTTTTTTTTTTTTTTTTTTTTTAAGGAATTTGTTTTTATTGGAAAGGAGATTTACAGAGAGAAAGAGACAAATCATCTTCTGATTCTTTCTCTAAATGGCTGCAATGCCTGGAGCTGAGCTGGTCCAAACCCAGGAGCTTCTTCTTCCTCGCCCCTCGCCTCCTTCTCTTCCTTCTTTCTCTTTTTTTTTTTTGAAGATTTATTTATTTTTATTGAAAAGTCAGATAGGCAGAGAGGAGGAGAGGCAGAGAGGAAGATCTTCCCTCCGATGGTTCACTCCCCAAGCGGCTACAATGGCCAGTGCTGCACTGATCCAAAGCCAGGAGCCTGGAACTTCCTCCAGGTCTCCCATGTGGGTGCAGGGTCCCAAGGCTTTGAGCTGTCCTCGACTGCTTTCCCAGGCCACAAGCAGGGAGCTGGATGGGAGGCGGGTCTACTGGGATTAGAATCAGCGCCCAAATGGGATCCTGGTGAGTTCAAGGCGAGGACTTTAGCTGTTAGGGTACCACGCTGGGCCCTGTTTTCTCCATACTTTTAACGTAGTGCCAGTAATAGGGACTAGTATAGCAATCTAATCCTCTTCCTGCAGTTCCAGCATCCCATATGGGTACCAGCTCTAACTCCAGTTGCTTCACTTCCAATCCAGCTGCCTGCTAATGGTCTGGGAAAACAGCGGATGGTCCAAGACCATAGACCTCTACGTCTCACGTGGGAGACCCAGAATAAGCTTTTGGCTCCCAGCTTTGGACGACCTAAATCTGGCCGTTATGGCCAATTGCGGAGTGATCTAGCAGATGGGAGATCTTTCTTTCTCTGTCTCTCTCTTTCTAGCTCTGACTTTCAAGTAAAAAAAATAAATTTTTTAAAAGGTCTAGTAAAATATTTGAAACACCTTGCATCAATCAAGAATAAGTAAATGCTATTATATTTTAAATAAACTAGGGAGTAAGAATTAATGAATTAATTCGGTTTTCTAAATAAATAGAAATAGATATTTTAGGGTACTTTTCTTCCTACAGCACTCCCAAGGTTCTTTTGTTTTTCATGGTAAAGCAAAAATGGAAAGTTTAATCAATAGGAATGAATTTGGTTCCAAGATAAGAGCTCACCTTGGATTTGAATGATTCTATTGATTTGGCTTTGTGAACTTAAGGCAGAATTGCATCTAAGGAGTGGAGTGTATTTTAGTTTAAGATGAGAGCTTCTTAAGTTGTTGGCAAATAGACTGGTATTGCCAATAAACTTGGCTGAGACAGGCTCAAACACAGCTAAGCTCCTGCAGAGATAATTTAGATAAATACCAGGAGTCACACAATGTTCACTTAAGGTTACTACTATCTACACTATCTACACTATAGTTACCCAAATAAATATCACCAGTAATGGGAAATGAAGTAACCAAAACACCTCAAGGACACTAATGACCTTTATGTGGAAAGCAAGAGCATAGTTTCATCTTTTTGTTTTTCTCTATAAGAATGGTATTCTTTTTTTTTTTTTACTACTGCTGTCTCCTAGAATCTATAATACCAGATTCACCTCAAGGAAGATCATGGTTCAAGCCACTTGTTTTTCATTATTGTCAAGGAAGTTCTGGTTCTGAAATCTTCCACAAGGACATTGGTTACATCACTGTCTGGGTGTATGGGCGGGGTCTAGGGAAATAAGGAAACACAGAACAGCCACTCCTCCTTCTCGCTGCCTACTCCCGTACTCACCATACAACATGAGATAGCTATACGGTTCATCCATGAGATAGCTATACTGAATGGTTTACTCTTGGTGATACAGTAAGATTTTTAACTAAGCTAAGTTACATAGTATGTTAATAATGTATAATTATATTTAGAATACATAATATAATATATAAAAATATAATATTAAGCGTGTTTTATTGTGTTACATTCTGGAGATTAAGAATGCAAGGCTGAATCAGGCATAACCTCTGCACCTCGTTTAACAGTAGATTTGGTCCTGAAGTAGCAAACCCAGTAAGTGCATTCTGTAACAGAAGTCTGCAGTGTGTTGAAACTACAATGCCAAAGCCATTTCTGACTCAGAAACGTAACCGAATATAAAAGCAGGTCTTGTAGTTTGGAGATATGTTGATAAAGTCTAAAAAGAGCAATTTAAAAAAGAGGAACCTTTTTCAAAAATCAGAAGCCAAAATGAAAGGATAGGAGGAAACAGACAGTTTGGTTTACCATCAACATAGGCAGGGAGATATAATAAGAGGAGAGGTAATTTCCTGTTATAATAACATGCAAGTGGGAGAAACCTACTGGAAGTCTAATGCTATCCCAAGGGACGGGTGGCCAAGAGACAAAGGGGGTTTTGTTCTTTCTTTTCAGAGAGGATGTGTATTTAAGTCTGTCCAAGTGAGAACTGTCTGGGGTAGTACAAATTTAGAGCTTCTTCCACTGAGACTGGTGAAATAAGTCACAAAATTGCCAAGCTTTGTTGTCACGTGTGTTCTCTAATCTGCGTTTTGAAATAGAGAAACTTTTAACTGGGAAAAAGAGAAAGCTGTACAAAGTCAGCAAAAGGAAATGGGAATGGTTCACAGTGGAGGCAATGTTTTCCAGACATAGACTCATTGGCCAATTTATTCTGGGAAAAGCTAACTGTACAAAGCCTTAAGAACACAAAGGTTATAGTGAGTTTGATGAAAAGTAAGTTGATGGGAGGAGCTATAGGGCAATCACCATTTCTCAGAGTCATTGGCAAACTGCCTGAACACAGCTCTGTGTGTACTCTTTGAGCTAATCCTTAACTTGACAAACTGTGGGTTAAGAACATGGTATAAATTTTGGGAATTCAAGGGAGCAGAGTGAAATCTCTGATAGGAGGTGAATTTATAGATCTTTAACCCAGGAAGGGGGAACCCACTTTTTCCCTCCCAGGTCTCTCTCAGTCCCGGTTTATGCACTCTTTAGGTGGTTTTGTGATTTTTCTTGACAGAATTAGTCCCCAGTGCCAGCTTCTGCCAGCTGATGCTGCGGCCAAGCCCAAACATCCCTCACCCGCTCTAATTTATGCTTGCACCCACAGGAATAATCATCCCAGCCTGGCTTTTCCCTGATCTAGTCCACAGGAGGCGCACAGGTGTTGCAGCCTTGCTTAGTCTGGTCTGTCCCCATCCCAGCCCATGCTCTCCAGTGGGAGTAGCTGTCCGGTGAGGGGACCAGCCCCTGAATCCCCCTGCCAGCTCTGTCCCTCCCTTCCTGGATCTCACATGTGCTGGTTGGGTGTTGCAGTCAAATCCAGTACAGGCAACCTCACCCTGGCATTCCATAATGTGTACTGGTTTTGTCTCAACCAAACCCGGCTCGACCCACACTCTGTTCTGGTGTTCGGATTTGCCCTGCGGGAGGGCATGAAAACTAGGACAGGGGCTGGGGTGGCTAGACGGAGAGGCACTCAACAACATCCGTGAGGGCTGGATGGTTGAGTTGGTTAGATGGAACTAAGCTTTAATACCCATTGACAAGTACAAGAGCCAAATGGGATGGGGGACAGACTAGTCTACTGCTGCACATACTGGCAAACCAGGGTAGGGGGTGGGCCTGATGGGGGTTATTGTGGGTCGCCCCGACTAGGCTGTAGCTCCCACTGGTTGATGTAAGGGCCGAGTATATGCTGGGCAGAACCAGACTGGACTGCAACACCCATTGGTTCCAGTGCAAGTCGGGACTGAAAACAGAACCAACCCAGCAATTGCAACCACCAGCTGATCGGGGTGATGGACGTGCCGGGCCCTGTGCTTGCTAGAACATACAAGAATCTGGTCTGGGAATACCTCAAGGTTTCTTTGGAGATCTCCCCAATCGAGCTGCTGGACTCAGAACTCTAACCAAGAAAATACAGAAGACAGAACAGGTCAATCATTCATCTCAGTTATATGTTGGCAGCGAAATATGGGGCAAACAGAGACTTTATGATGGACCATATCAATCAGTGGACGACCTCGTCGAGTGAAACTGGCAGCGATTCATAACTGGAGAACTATTAAAACCACGTGAGCACATATCTCAGAGCATGCCCCACATCCGGGACTTGGGGTGGGCGGGAAACTGGGTGGGGCTTCTCCCTCAATATCCCCCTTTACCTCAGATACATGATGGAAACAATATGGACATAATAGTATTACCCACTTCCCTATACCCCTTGAACCTTTTTTTTTTAACCACAATTAACTATGTAAAGATTGTCAACAACAATACAATAAAATATAATTAAAAAAAATAAAAAATACTGGGATGGATATTTTAATATTCATATAAATCATCTCATTATCGTTATATTTAACCTTGAAAAAAAAAAGAATTTATAGATCTTTAAAAGTCTTGTTCGAAGGTCTCCGTGTAGGTATTTGAGTATGTAGGGATCAACTTCACCTGTCCACTTGTACTGATTTCATTTTTCTGATACCTGTCTATCTCTAGACCATTTGATGCTTACTAACCTTAAGTGCCAAAATTGTGCTAAATAGGAAGAAGATGCGTCACCACTTTAAATTTAAGACAAGTCTGAGTTCAGGTTATTACAATGGAATAACAGGCTTGACATATGGAACTCCATGCTGAGTTGTGCTCCATCCTTTTTTTTTGGTAAAGATTTATTTTATTTATTTTTGGAAAGTCTGATATAGAAATAGGAGGAGAGACAGAGAGGAAGATCTTCTGTCCATTGATTCGCTCCCCAAACCGCAACAAAGGCCAGTGCTGCGCCTATCTAAAGTCAGGAGCCCAGAGCCTCTTCCAGGTCTCCCACACAATTGCAGGCTCCCAAGTGTCCTAGACTGCTTTCCCAGGACACAAGCAGGGAGCTGGATGGGAGGCAGGGCTACCGGGATTAGAACTGGTGCCCTCATGGGATCCTGGCTCGTGCAAGGTGAAGACCTCAGCCTCTTCCCACTCCTGAGGCTGTAACTGTTGAGAAAACCACATCTTGCTTGGCAAGAATGTTTCCCTGGCAAGACTGCTCAAGCATGACTAAGAGAAAAAATGAGTTGTACGTGGCTCAACAATAAAGGGTACAGCAACAAAGGTTTACAAAGTTAAATTAGAGTGCTCGGCAGTGTGGCCTAGTGGCTAAGGTCCTTGCCTTGATCCCATATGGCCACTGGTTCTAATCCCGGCGGCTCCACTTCCTCTCTATCTCTCCTCCTCTCAGTATATCTGACTTTGTAATAAAAATAAAATAAATCTTTAAAAAAAAAAAGTTAAATTAGAAATTTTTCATTGCTGGGCCTGGTGTGGTAGCTTAGTGGCTAGAATCCTCGCGTTGTATGTGCTGGGATCCTGTGTGGGCACATCCTGTGTCCCGGCTGTTTCACTTCCCATCCAGCACCTTTCTTGCAGCCTGGGAAAGCAGTAGAGGATGACCCAAACCCTTGGAACCCTGCACTCACATGGGAGACCCAGAGGAAGCTCCTGGCTCCTGGCTTTGGATCAGCTGTGGCAGTTGTGTCCACTTGGGGAGTGAACCTTTGGATGGATGAATCTATCTCTCCTCTGTATATCTATCTGCCTTCCAAATAAAAATAAATAAATCTTTTTTTTAATTCATTGATTACATTGTATTATGTGATACAGTTTCATAGGTACTGGGATTCTCCCCACCTCTCCCCACACCCTCCCCCCATGGTGGATTATTCCACCTTGTTGCATAACCGCAGTTCAAGTTCAGTTGAGATTCCCTCATTGCAAGCATTAACTAAACATAGAGTCCAGCATCTTATAGTCCAGTCAAGTTCCTCGGCTTCTTGGGGAGACCCTGTCTGGCCCGAGGGCAGAACCAGCAGAGTATCATCCCAATCAATTAAAAGCTCCAACATACCATCAGCAACAATTAACTTCGTTGTGGAATTAATTGATATAGTATTGAGTAACCAATATGTTAAAAAAAGAAAAATTTCATCCCTAATATGAAAATACATTCTATTAGCTCTTTGTACTAGCTCAGTCTGGGTAAAACTGTGTGTGTGTGTGTGCTTCCATAAAACCTACTGTTTTGTAGTTGCGAGTTGAGAAGTCTTTTGGGCGTGAGCCCCCCTCTACCACTGAACGACATTCAAATAGTAGTCAGTGTGTGATACTCCTCTGTTTCAGCTCACTTGCTCACTTGGGTACAGTAATAATGCTCATAGCACTGCTCTGTTTAGGTCTAGAACAGATTTTTTGGTAGCTTTCTTGTATTTATTTTTGTTTCCATTGTGTATGTTATGATCAAATGAATGCTATAATAGAGTTGTAGAACTTACGTGCTGTAATGAGTTATAAGCTTTGATAAGTTTGCATTTTTAGGATGAATATATTTTACACTGATAATGAAATGATAAGTGATTATTAGTAATAACAAAAAAAGTGAAGAGAAAAAAGCTGAAAGGTGTACTTTTTTTTTTTTCAAATGCTGTGCAACAAATTGCCACAAATTTAGCAGTTCAACACAACACACCTTATCTCTCACTTTGTGGGTTTCCTTTCACGCTCTGCAAGGCGGGGGGGAGCTGAAGGGACAGGCAGCCTCAGCTGAGCAGGGCTCCTCTGCCAGGGGCACTGGTTGGCTGCAGAAGTGGCCTTCTGTCAGTTCGAAAACTGAGGTCTGCCGATCTTGGAGACTGGGCCTAGCTCTCTGGGTCCTCACAATACCATAGTTTGATTCTAGGCCAACAAAGCAATGTCTGATGCTGCAGAGAGGGTCCCCTAATGGTTCACCTCAGTGAGCACGGCCCCACAAAATAATCAACTAATTGGAGACCTTAATTTTTATCTGATAAATCCCTTCACTTTTGCTATGTATTATACTCCTAAGAGAGTGAAAGCCCATAATTTCCACAGGTCCTGTGATACTGTTGAGAAGGGATTATGGGAATGAGCATCATTGAGATTATTTTTATTTACTTATTTTCAAGTTCAAAAGAACTTCATTTTATTTTATATATTCCCTGTAGTTGTTTCTACTTTTTTTTTCATCATCACACTTTACAAGGTGAATGATCTCTAGGATAGTTTGGAATGTTTATTTTCATCAACAGTTAAACAGTTTTTTGATTAATACAAATAAAAGAGTATGATTCTGAAGTGCATTGTGATGCACCAATACATGTGTGAACATGCAGTGTGCATTAATCAAATCAGGACAACAAACAGATTCATGGCCTCATTATCACATTACTAAGGTGATAATGAGGTTTTGAGTGCTGCCCTTCCAGCCATGATCAAGTATGTTGTAGGTTATTACCAATTTATAATCCCTCCATTGTCCGTTAGTTCGATTGCATTTTAGTGCCTGTTATCCGATTTCATTTTTTATACCCATGTCCTTCCAGGTTTCTAAAATCCACCTTTCTATATTCAGATTGACTTAAAAAATTTTTCAGTTCCATTGAAGAGAAAAAGTATGTGGCATTTGTCTTTCTGTGTCTGACGACATGATGTCCTTTAGTTCCAACCTTTTTATTGCAGATGGATAGCATATCCCTTTTTTATGGATAATAGTCCATTATGTGTATATGTATCACGTTTCTTTGTTAATTTATTGATAGATTTCTAAATATGATTTCATATCTTAGCTATTGTGAGTAGTACATCAACAAAAAAGGGACTGCAGCTATCTCTTTGATATGATTTCATTTTCTTTGAATGTATATACAGAAGTGGTATATAGATCATATGGCCATTCTGGTTTGTTTCTTTTTTAAGGAGCCTGCATGATGTTCTTTGTAATAACTGTACCGGATTTATGTTCTTGGGACTCATTTAAAAATTCTACCTATCATAGTCAATCTTAAATTGTATACTTTTTAAAAAATATTCACATATAGGTGGAGAAATTTTGTAATGTTTAAATGCCTTAGCTATCACAGTACCATCCAGGAGGAATGTACTGGAAGAAAATATGTAAGCCACATATATGATTTAAGAAAATTTTAATAACGACAAAAATACAAAAGAAATTAATGAGAATTAATTTTAATATATATTTTCTGTCCTGAAGATGAGTATTATCATTTCAACATAAAGTCAAAATAATACATGATTGGTGATATGCCATTTATTTTTCATACTATGTCTTTCAACACTCTGTCTCCATTTGTGCTAGCCACATTTGTGCTCAGTGGCCACAGGTGACTGGAGTCTGCTCTTTTGGACAGCAAACTGCTAAACACGTGTTTTCAGTAACATCCACCAGGTGTCAATAAGGTTACATTTAGAAGTCAGCAGCCCCAGCAGCTTTCTTCTCTACAAGAACTGTAACTCTCCAAAAGAATTGTAGCTTTCTGTTCACACATTGTTGTTGTTATTTAACTTTCCAAGTGTTTGAAATTTCATTTCAAGGTTTTACTTAGATAATTAAAATCAAGAGATGTAGAATGTTACTAGTTAAATTCAAATGCAAAGTGATTTCTGTAATTTCATCCTAGACGATTTGTCTGATAAGAGAGCAAATAATAAATTTTGAGTGTTAACATGTAACAATTAAAATTGCTAATTTCAAATGCCCAATAACTTTTCTTGTAACTTGAGAAGCAATTAAATACTGTTCTTTTTACTTTCTTGGATTGTTTAGTGGGTCACATTAAAAATAGAAATTTGAGGTTTTTAAAAGTGGTAAAGCATTCTTTGCAAAATAGTTTACTGTTACTGCAAACTACTAATTGCCAGTAGAGCTTTCAACTTGTCTCACATACACTGAATCCCAATGGAATTATGATGTTTGAGTTTATTCATACTTACTATTGCTTTGAAAAGCAGAATTGCTTAAAAATCCTTTTGGCTATTTGCAGGTGGTGACAGGATTCATTTTTAAATGAGAAACTATTTTTTAACATATTCTGTAGTTTTCATTTTTGTAGTCCTTTGCTTTAAATGTACAGATGCTAATAGGGAGATGTAGATTTATTTCACTAACTTCCATAAAATTAATATTTTTTACCTGTAATCTACTATTATACTCATAATTAAGCTTTCTCTTTGTCCTGTTATGTTCAACAGCATAATGTATGCAAGATAAACATGAACTTGATTCTGACGAGAAGCCATAATGATCTATTTCTCTATTATCAGCTAGCTTTAATACATCACTTCATCCTTGGCATTTGAACGTACAGATTAAGGAGAGAAGTAAATGTAGTCACACAATACCGAGAAGCCAGAAGAATCACTGTGGGGAGATATGCAATCATATTGTAGATAAAAGGAGGAAGTTTAAAATTTGAATAATTTATACTCTGCTTGGCTTCCAGTTCTATAAAATTTTTTTTTAAAGAGAAGGCTTTTTATTCTTAAGCACTTAGTGTTTTTTTTTTTTTTTTTAGGTAGGCTTTTTTTTTTTATTCATTAATTACATTGTGTTATGTGACACAGTTTCATAGGTACTGGGATTCTCCCCACCCCTTCCCAAACCCTCCCACCATGGTGGATTCCTCCACCTTGTTGCATAACCACAGTTCAAGTTCAGTTGAGATTCCCTCATTGTAAGCATATACCAAACATAGAGTCCAGCATCTTATTGTCCAGTCAAGTTCAATGGCTTCTTAGGTATACCCTCTCTGGTCTGAAGACAGAGCCAGCAGAGTATCATCCCGATCAATAAAAAGCTCCAACATACCATAATGCTAAGGGAAATGAGCCAATCCCAAAAGGTTAAATACCACATGTTTGCCTTAATTTAAGATGATATGATGTTATGTATAACATGTTATGTTATGTATGTTATATGTTGTGTATAAACTAAAATTGAAATGTCAATGAGGTGGTCACAGAAAATGGTTAAGAACTCACATTTATTTTTAACATATTGGCTACTCATTACTATGTCAATTAATTCCATAATGATGTAAATTTTTACTGATGGTATAAATGTTTTTTAACACCTCTAAGAAAAAATAGTCACATAAGTAAAGGTTATGCAAGCTACATTTCTAGTGAAATCAGTACATGCAAATAATGTGGCTTTTTTTTTTTGCCACTTAACTATTTGGCACTATTCTAATTCTTTCATGAAGAGATAGTAACAGTTTAAAGGCAGAAGGTTTAGTTTGTTCTCTTTGAAAATACTATGCTCAGACAGTCCAACAGATGGCAGCCAACACCTTTGGTAAAGTAAATGACCAGTGTTGTACTTCATTGCGGTAATTCTTCTATTGTTCCTTTATTTTAATAACTCTAGCACAGAAGTAATCATTGAAAGAATGAACACTGCTGAAATTCTGGATGTTTGTATCTCTGTAAGTATGCTTTAAAGAGATTGCTCAGAGCAGTTCACAAAACAAGCTGAAGAAATTTCTCCTTTTTCCTTTTCTCCTGCCTTCAAGAGCAGTAGTTTCTAACAGAATATCAGCGTAAATTTATCTTTCAAGCAGTAGGCTAAAGCATAAATTGTAGTACTAATAAATATTCAACAGTATTAAAAATTAGGCACATAAAGTACTAATAATATTATTTAGAAATATACCAGAGCTAGTAACTGAAGCTTTTCGAATACTATACACAATTTTTTTCTTAGACTTAAAGTTAACCCTTTTTTATGGTGGGAAAGGGGTTAGGAGCTGGCATTGTGTTCTAGCAGGGGGTAAGCATCTACATTATCTCCAATGATTGCTACATGGAGGAGGTGGCAAGCTGTTGTAACTACCTGCCGTTGGGACATTTTTAACCATAGTATGTATCAGGTATCTGTTGCCACGATAATGATATACAGTGAGAAAACACAAATGCTTAGTGATACAGAAATGCACTTGTGTTTACTGCTGAGTATTTGGGTGGCCTGGTCTGGTCTATGAATGCCCACTGGACTTACTCACGGGTCTGTGGTCAGTAGGTGGATTGGCTTGGCCCTGGGTAACCTCCTTTGGCCATGTCTCAAATGATGCAGCTCTATTTCTCTTGATCTGTCATCCTCCAGCAGCAGGCTTACTCTCATGGTGACTTCGGGGTTCCAATAGAGTGGAAGGAAGTGCATAGGGATTCTTCAAGTATTTACACTTGAACTTGTGCATTGTCATTTCTACTACATACTAACTGGCCAAAGATCCAACTGCTTGGGGAGTAATAGGCTTTGTTGCATAATGAGAAGTGTTGTGAAGTCACATTATAAAAAGAGTTTGGATACAAGGAACAGGGAGACATGGAGAATTTTTTTTTTTTAACAATCATTCTACCTCAGATATCATGCGATATATTGACTGTTTTTTTTGTTGTTGTTGTTTTGTCAGAGTTTTGTAACATGACCAAAATGTGTATTTTTCATGCTGTTAGGATTTAGCTGTTTTGAAAGGTTAATTTTTTTTTGTTCTTACTTGCACTATGGATGCTTTTGATAAACAGAGATTTTTTTTGGTAGTCTTAGATATTTCTGAAAAAAAAAACCCTGAGGCTTCTTTTTTAAAAATTAGACTGTTCATTTACACGTTAATCAAAAGGACTAATCAAAAACATGGGTGCTCTGCCCCATCCTTTCTCAATGTCAGTCTTATTTACCAAAGAATTATTTTTAGTATTTACTTACTTTTTATATTTAAAATTTTGATGCAAGATTTTAAGTATACATTATAATCAAAGGCTGAATGGTTCCATTGAATAATGAGTTCAAAAAATTAAAAGTAAAGATACTTTCTGCTAATGAACATCCTTGGAGGCAGTAGATCATCGCATACTTGGGTTTCTGTCTCCAGGATATGAGCCCTTCTTTATTAATAGCTACTGACTGTAACTTGACCCCACGTGGTCCTTGTAGACATTTGGGAAGTGAACTAGGGGCCCAGACATTGCTCTCCCTCTCTCTCTTCCTTTCAAATAAATAAAATATATACTGCAGTACCCTATTACAATATAAATAGATAAATAAAATATATTAAATACTTATAAGTACCATAAATCTATAAAGGGCAGTAGGAATACAGAAGAAGTAATAGTTAACTTTGACTTGAGAGGTTAAGAATTTCAGAAAAGGAGGGCCTTCAAGACACCCAGCTTGAGGCTTTTCAAGATTGGTGCAGGAACAGTCAGCCGAGCATACTGGCTTCATTGGGGGAGGGAGGCTTAGCAGGTCTCTAGGACCATCCCAACGTGGAGTTTAGGTTTTTTGACCCTCACAGGTGGGGCTTGGCTGGGGGGAGTTTCCAGCAGCATGGCTAATGCTGAAGGTACCTGATCCAAGTCGGATTCGATGCTTGGAGCCATGGCCATGGTCATTGCTACCATGTGGTGAGCGAGTCCTAGGCTTTGGGCTGCCAATGTGCCAAGTGGGGCTGGGCTCCACCCGCTGATTGCCCAGTGCCGAACTCTAGGGTCTTTGGGCTATGTAATTGCTGCCCAGAGACATGCATGGACAGGGCCAATGTGCATGTAGGTGACAGAGGAATCCTGTGCGACTTCCAGCAAAGGGGTCACTGAATTTGCATGTAAGTGAGGGGACTGAGACCTAGTGGTTTGGAGGGGAGAGTCCGTAAGATCTGTTTGGCTTAGACTGATTCATTAGCCCACATGGGAGTCCTGAGATGGGCTATTAGTGCATAACATTGCTGACTACCACACGCCAGTGCACACAAAAGCTGTGACTGGGCACCAGTGTGGCAAGACTAGATTCCAGTACCTGACTGTCAGAATAAGGGATGGGTCACATTAGGCAGGGTTATAACACTAATAGCACGTGAGAGAGAACCAGATCCGGGGATAGAATCTGCAGTTAATAAGTGGGCCTAACCCTGTGGAAATACAAGTCCCGCTGGTTAGCTTAAGAGTTGGTGTGATGATGGGCTGAGCCAGGAGCAACCATGGAACCGGCCGACACTCACGGGTGCTGGGGCTGGAAACAGACTGGGTAGATCCAGACTCCAGCACCCACATGTGCATTCTAAAAAGGGTGTGAGTTAGGGTAGGCCATAACATCCTCTGGTTCATACAAAGGCCAAGTCAGGATGGCAGGCTAGGCCAGACTGCTGGAGTATGTGAGATCTGGGTCAGGGAGTGGGATGAAGGGGGGAATCTGGGAAAATCCCCTATTGGGGTCAAAGCTCCCACTTGTGAGCATGTGTTCCAGGCCTGGGTATTGGGCAGCCTGAGCAGGGTAATTCCAACTGATGGCTAATGTGTGGGTTGGTTTTGGAGGGAGGCGAACTGGGCAGGGTGAACTAGGCAGCCAACCTTACCTCACCAGCAAGAGCAGAAACCTGGCTGGAACACAGGTCAAGTTCAGCTAAGGCTGTCACACCTACCAGGTTGCATGAGCCTGGCATGGGAGCAGACTAAGTAGGGCCAGGTTCCAACACCCACCAGTGAGTGGTGGGACTTGGGGTAGGCTGAGTCAGGCCAGGCTACAGCATCCAAACGCAAAGATCATTACAGGAAAGGGACTAAGCCAAACCGGGTCAGAGCAACCACTGCCACATGCAAGATCTATAGTTGGGAACAGACCTGGCTGCAGAGCTAAGTGGATGCCCTGGCTGGGTTATGGTTTCTACTGGTAAGCACAGGGCTGGAACAGGAGCTGTGTTCTGGTTTGGACATGGCTATAGCATACCATGGCACAAGTATGGACTGGGGCTGAGTGTGCCAGATTGAGCTAGACCCCAGCACCCACTGGTGTTTGTGTGGACCAGGGTAGGATGGGGTAGGGTAGGTTTTTGTCTCTGCTGAGCTGGGTGTGAACTGTGTCTGCGTAAGGACCAGGCTAGACTGGGCTGTATCACCCAACAGTAATAACCGGAATGGGTTGAAGGTCGGTCAGGAAAGGCTACTGTTCCTGCCAGGACAGGAGGTGGACTGAGTAGAGCTGGCCCATGGACCCACTGGTGTGTGCGAGATCTGGCAAGTCAGAGCAGCTTGGGAAACTCCTCTGTCAAGACACAGTCCCTGCAGGTGAGGGCAAGAACCACGAAAGGGAGCAGCCCAGACCAGGCCAGGTAATGGTACCCAGCAGCATATTTTTGGTACAAGTCGAGGGCGAACCAGGTAGGGGCAATTCACATCACCCGCTGGAGAATCCTAGCACCAGAATGGGATGTGGGTCGGGCCAGGTTTGGTCGCAACACATTCCAGTTCACACAGGGGCTTGGAGTGGATTCTAGCTGGGATGGGCTAGGCTGTAGCCTCCACCAACCTGAGCTGGAATTGGGTATGAGCTGGGCTGGGCCAGGCTAAAGCACCCACTAACAAAGGCTGAGATGAGGTAGGCCATGTCAGACTGGGCTGTGTCACCCAACTAACGCACACAAGACCCAGGGTAGGGGAGCAAAGGTGGTAGGGGGATGTGAAGGGCTCCCCTGCTGGATCACCACACCCCCTGGAGAGCATGAGTTGGGATGGAGGCAGACCAGACCTGGCAGAGCTATAACACCTGTTGACCTCATGTGAGCTGGACCAGGGAAAAGCCAGGATGGGCTGACTGTTCTTGCTGGTGCAAGCATAAGTCAGAGTGGGTTTGGGTTTATTGGGCTCTGCCACAGCATCAGCTGGCAGAGGCTAGCATGAGAGGCTAATTCTGTCAAGCCAAACTGTAGAACCACCTGAAGAGTGCATGATCTGGGTGTGAGAGTGGTCCCAGTAGGGAAACAGTGTGTACCTCCCTCGTGGGTTGCATGAGAACCAGGTTGGGGCAGGGATGGCCAGACACCCATCGGAAGGTGTGTGGGTTGGATAGTGGGGCTGGTTGGGTTGAACTAGGTTTCAATGCCCATTGACATGTATGTGAGCTAAATAGGATGTGGGATAGACTGGACCAGTCTGCTGTACATACTGGCAAGCACGGGAAGCCAGGGCAGGGGGTGAGCCTGCTGGGGGATTTTGCAGGTCGCTCCAACTAGGCTGCAGCTCCCACTGTATTGTGTAAGGGCCAAGAGTGTGCTGGGCAGAAGAATCAGGCTGGACTGCAACACCCATTGGTTTGTGTGGAAGACAGGGCTGGAAACAGAACTGACCCAGCAATTGCAACCACCAGCATATTCATAAGCTGACTGGGGTGACAGACTGTGCCGGACCATGTACAGGCAAACACACACAAGAATCTGGCCTGGGATCACTTCAGATGAAGATTTTTTGGGGATCCCTCCAATTGAACTGCCAGACTCAGAACCACAACCATGAAGAGAAGTGCAGGTTCCATGGCCTGACTGTGGAGTGCATGAGTCAGAGCTGAGCCTTCTCAGTGGCTCAAACGGAGCAGTGGACAGCATATCAAGGTGCACATTAGTACATTGGAGCCTGCATAGGACATGTGGTACCACAACAGTGTTAATAAGGAGTTAATTAGCACTCCTTAAGCTGAGCAGTACCACGAAATGGGCTTGCGGCTAAAAACACCTGGACTAATTGGACTCAGTGGCATGCTATTGTTTGGCTAAAGGACTTGAGGGGAAGAGTATAAAAGGAGTAATAAAAGGAGAATTGAGAGTTACTTCTACTATCACTGGTCTACTGTTGGTGTTTCATCCCCAGAACCTCTCCCTGTGCACATTACTGGCTCTGATGGTCGGAGCAACAGAGGAGAGAACAAATTGATCAGCTGCCCCAGCCAAGTGTTGGCAATGAAAATCTGGCAAGTGGGGATGCTAAGGTGGACTATGTCAGCTAGTGGATTCTGAAGGGATTTCAGCATGCTTGGAATTGTGAGACTGGCAGCAATTCAGAACTGTTGAACAATGAAAAGCACTTGAGCTGTGCCCTCAGAACATGCCCCACATATGGGACCCTGGGATGGTTAGTAGGACAGGTGTGGCTTCTCCCTTTGTCTTTCCTGTTCCCCCAGATACAGGAAGGAAAAAAGAGAATGTGGAAACAATGTTCTTACCAACTTACCTGTGGCCCTTGATCCTTTGAGCCCTGACCAGCTATGTAGAGATCATAAAACAAGCAAACAAATACCTGACAGCTGAAAAAAAAAGCTTCAGAAAAGAAATTTTTAAAAATTTGGGAGGAAATACAAGGGTGGATAATGTGGGAACATTGTAAAATGAAAACTGTAATTTCAGGAAAAGGACCAACTTGTGAAGAGTTAATAGTTTGTGAAAGAACTAGGTTTACCTGCACCCACAAATGGTTATACTACTAGATAATGGTGTGTGTGAAAGTGTGAGGAGGGAGGGAAGTATTTCAACTCATTTCCAGTAAGCAGGAAGAAGCTGATAATGAATACCAGATTATAAGCATTTAGAGTTGTTGGATTGGAGAAATAATGATATTAATGTAAGGTTACTGTATTTGAACAAAAGTTGGAAGAATAGCCTTGCCTTGTATACAAGAACTTACTGGAAATAAAGTCATTGAAGAATTTTAAGAAGGGTAGAAACAGTGTTGGTAGAAGTGTTGCCCTGATTATTCTGATAACGACAGATATTCGACTAGAGAAGGCCAAGAGGGAAATTAGGGATGCTGTTTATAAGAAACGAGTTGAACTAAGCAATACAGGGTTAAACAAGGAAGTGTGAGTTAGGGAATCCATAGGTCTTATAAACTAGTTGGGAAGGACAAATAATGGGGAAAAGGAATGTTTAGATAGATATGTTTACTAGGTTTTTGCCAGAGTAACTAATTAGAAGATTGTGGTAGCAACCACTTACCTGGTTATGTACTGTAAATAAAAGGATTTTGAATTTCATTACAAAATTATAAGCTTATTTTAACAAGTTGAATTTGTAGAATTTTTGGGAAATCCACTGGGAATAAGCTGTTCGATACTGGAAAACACAGGTCTTGAGCTGAACAAAGACTTGGAAATCATTATCATGTAAGTGGTTATTGAAACCTGAAACACTCCATTGCCCAATGGCCTTGTGGTATGGTTTAAAAATAAGAATCAAGGTGTGTTCATTTATTCCAGCACAAGTATTTTAAGTATATATGAAGTTACTTTGAAAAGTACATGGAAAATGGAGTTAAAAGGTACATTTATTTTGGATAAAAATATCTTGAAACTCATGAACAGTTCTTTTTGAAAGCTTTTTGAAGATCCTTTGCATGTTGCATTTTGGATTATAATTTTGTTTCCAAGACATTTATTTATTTGAAAAACAGATTTACTAAGAGAATGAGAGAGAGATAGAGGGATAGGGGGAGGGAGCGAGGGAGGGAGAGAGAGAGAGAGAGAAAGAGAGAGATCTTCCATTTGTTCATTCACTGTCTTAAGTGGCAACAATGGCTGAAACTGAGCTCATCCAAAGCCAGAACCCAGGAGCTTCTTCCAGGTCTCTGATGTAGTTGCAAAGACCCAAGGACTTGAACCAGCCTCTGCTGCTTTTTCCAGGCCATAAGCAAGGAGCAGAGTTGGAAGTGGAGCAGCTGGGGATTCCAATCAATGCTCATATGGGATGCCAGCACCACAGGGTGAGACTTAACCTGCCTGGATTTGTACTTTTTAAGTATGTAGCTATTAATTTTAAGTTAGTCATTTTGAGAAGCCATTCAGTATAGCTGATAAATCTCTGCATTTATTTTCTTGTTAAAAATTGCTTTGCCTTTTTAGGCAGGATTAAATATACCTCTTTTCTAGTTTCTGTGCAAGCTGTAATATTATCATAGTGCTTTCACCAACCACCATCTTGTACTACAAGACATTCTAGAACAGTAGCTTTCAAATCTTATTACCTTCAACTATATTAAGAAATACACATTATGGCATGGTGGATTAGGCTCTATATGCAATGCTGGTGTCCCATATGGTTGCTGATTCAAACCCCAGCTGCTTCATTTGCAATTTAGCCTCCTGCCAATGTGCCTTGGAAGGAAGCAGAAGATGGCTCAAGTGCTAGAACCCCCAAGATGCATGTACAAGATTTGGATGGAGTTACAGAATACTGGCATCAACCTGGCGTGGCATGGCTGTTGTGGTCACTTGGGAAGTAAACCAGCAGATGAAAGATCTGTCTCGCCCTTTCTCCTGTAACACTGATTTCCAAAAAAAGCAAAATAAATAAATTTTTATATAAAAAATGTTTTATGCTATTTATGTGAGATATATTCAAAATATATGAAATTTCATTAAATTATGTTTATTATAGATAAACGTAGTCTGGTCTTTTCCATTCTTTGATTTTCTCTTTTCTCTTTTCCATTTCCTTAAAAATGTTGGTACAACATTTTTATTTACCAAAACTCTAATAGGTCTTTAGCTACAGTTTGAAAAAAGTTTCTTCAACGTACGTGTTTCTGATGATCATATATCTCTGGGGTTTAGCAAATAATTTAGTACTGCTTGCTGAAGATAGACCTATGAAATTTTAGATAGTACTGATGATCTGAATTCTAATATAGGACAAAAATGCTGCCACTATTATTCTCATTATAGTATTTTCTAAAATTCATGTTTTAAGAACTAGGAAATGCCATGAATCATGAATTCAGTTAAACATAAAAGATGGTGAAGCCTTATTGCATCGCATTATTGTAATCCTGCTAATACCAGTGCAGTTTAGCCACATGCATCCAGGGGTAACATACTGACGCATTTTCAATTAACACAGCGTTCTTGAGCTTCTGGTAGGTAACTGAAGCATAATGGAAAGCTTTATCACTTTGAATATACAAGTAGCACAGAAGTTGGGGTCTGAGAGCACAAACCTACATGATGCTGTTTTAGTGTGGGCGGAATGAGAACATCTACAATGACAACTCAATTGTTTTTTAGATTTTTTTTTTATTTCTCTTGATAAGACAGACTTACAGAGAGAAGGAGATACAGAGAAAAAGATCTGCTGTCTGCTGGTTCATTTTCCAAGAGGCCTCAATTACCTGAGCTGAGCTGATCTTTATATTTATGGTGTTTTACAAACTTTAATATCTGGATAGGTAGATGAATAACATGAAAATCTGTTATTGACATTCTCAGGCACAATACAGACACTTAGATTTATGTTTTCTTTTTCATACTCTTTTCTCATTTTTTAAAAAAATATTTGTTTATTTATTTTTGTTGGAAAAGCAGATACACAGAAAGAAGGGGATACAGAGACAAAGCTCTTCTGTCCCCTGGTTCACTCCTCAAGTGGCCACAATGGCCAGAGCTGAGATGATCTGAAGCCAGGAGCTTCTCCTGGGTCTCTGATGCGGGTGCAGGGTCCCAAGCTCTTGGGCTGTCCTCAACTGCTTTCCCAGGTCAGAAGCAGAAACCTAGATGGGAAGTAGAACAGCTGGGACACAAACAGGCACCCATATGGAAACCTGAGGTGGATGAAAGGTGAGGACTTTAGTCACTAGGCTATTGTGCCAGACCCTCTCTTCTCATTTTTAAAGCTAAATTTTAACTTCAGTAAGGTTTGCCCAGGCATAACTCTGTGCATATTTTTGGCTCAAATACCCATGATCTCACAATTTTCTAGCTCCAAGAAAATCTAAGGACCTCAGATTTTTGCTAAATCTGTTGCATTTGTTACGGTATTCAAGAAATGTACTTCTTCCCTGGTTCTCACGTAATTTTTTCCAAGGTTTCATCCTACCTTTTAAGGCGGTGCCTCACTCTTCAGATTCTTCCCATCTCCTCCTTCAGGTTTTATATTTGCTCTCATTTTAAACAGTCTTCATGGAAAAATCTCACTGACTTTCAAATGTTGCTGGAACTCTAATGACTTCTAAGTCTATGCTGCTAGCTTAAATATCTCTTCTGAAGTGCAGACTTGCACATCTGTCAGATTTCCTCCTAAACAGAATTTCCACCGACGTGTCCCAGAGTCTCATCAGCCTCTATACATTTAAAAAGATGATTTTTCTCTTCTTTCACCTCACCCCAATTTGAACATACCTGCTTTGCCCATCTTTTACTTCATTCAATTGTTCCAGATTTGGCGTCTTTCACCTTCCTCCCACTGATTATTGACAAAGGAAAACTTTCTAGCTATTAGATATTTATTGGATATCCCACATCTTTAATCTTAAACTCCCTGTATCAGCCACTGTGGTCAAGAAAACAGAAACCAGTTTAGGTGGAAGACATTTAATATAGTAAATTAGGGACAGAACTGTGTAAATCTAAGGGAGGAATGATCAGAAAAAGTGCTCCTCGTAGTTAGGAAATCTAGAAACGCAGGAACCTCAGTGGAGTTGATGGACATGCTCTGAGCTTGCTGGCACCCACACTAGAGGCTGGCATTTCAGTGAATCACTTTACCTGCCTTGCATGGTATTGCCCCCTGACCACCGTGAAATGATGCTGTACAGTCCCTCAGAGAGTGCACGCTGGCAGTGACCCTCCTTGGCCACAGAGACGATTCGCATGTCGTCGCTCTTTTACTGGCATTCCTTGCGTCCATCTGTGACTTCTTCACTGTCTTCTGCTGCTACTGGTTCATTTCCAAAATAAACTAACAGTATTTGATGTCTCTTGCTCATGGTCTGAGACACACTTGTTTTACACATTGATTTCAATTGTCTATATTTTATAAGAAGGTTATTCTTTGGTAGAATGTAAGACAGACAGTTTCTGACCAGGATACCTGGGAAATGTGGTTTTAGTTTGCTAATCCTTACACTACAGGGAAATATAGCTTAGAAAGATAAGGATAGGGTCGGATATCTTTGATCACTTTCACAATATTATTACCATAGATTTAAATTGTAATAGGTGTTATAATCATAGGATCTTGGAATTACATTTTATTCTATTGAGTATAAACACTATCATAATCTGTATCATTCAAATTTCAACTGTACATAGTTTGGTAGTAACAACTATATCATGTAGCATGATGTACCCATCTTTTATATATGAAAATAAATTTATCATCTGTATAAAGAGTAAACACAAAGCATTTTTTATATCTATCAGCTTCTCTGGTCTATCATTTTATAAGGATATTCTGTAAAAAATTGTATTAAAAACTGTATTAAAACTGTCTATTTTTATGTTATGTGTTAATATTTTAATTTTAATTTTATATTTTATTTATATTTTAAAAGTATTTGTTTTTATTGCAAAGGCAGATTTACAGAGAGGAATAGAGACAGAGAGAAAAGTCTTCTGTCTGCTGATTCACTCCCAAGTGGTCGTAATGGCCGGAGCTGAGCCAATCCAAAGCCAAGAGCCAGAAGCCTCTTCTAGGTCTCCCAAGCAGGTGCAGGATCCCAAGGCTTTGGATTGTCCTTGACTACTTTCTCAGGCCACAAGCATGAAGCTGGATCAGAAGTCGGGCAGCTGGGACATGAAACAGCGCTTTTTTGGGATACCAGCGCATGCAAGGCAAGGATTTTAGCCCCTAGGCTACTGCTCTGGACTGAATATTTCTATTTTTTAAAAGACATATTTAAGCGTGGAGTTACACAGAGGGAGAGGCAGAGAAAGATAGAGGCAGAAGGAAGTAGGAAGGAGGGGAGAGAGATAAATAGAGGGATGGAGGTAGGCAGAGGAAGAGAGAGAGTGCTGGAAGAAGGGAGGAAGAGGGAAGAGGGAGGGAGAGTGGGAAGGAGGGAGGGAGAGAGAGAGGGAAAGAGAGAGAAAGATAAAGTCTTCCACTGGTTTATGTCCCAAACGCCTGCAACAGCTAAGGTTGGGCCAAGCCAAAGGCAGAAGCCCAGACCTTCTAAGGGTCTCCAGCATGGGTGCAGGGGCTCAAGCATTTGGACCATTTTCCGCCGCTTTCCCAAGTGAATCTGCAGGAAACTAAATTGCAAGTGCAGCAGCTGGGACTACAACTGGTGCACATATATTTTTGCTGCCACTTAAGGTGGCAGCTTTACCTGACACACCGCAGTGGTGACACAAAAATTATTCTAATATAGAATTAGTTTTTTCATCTTTAAGTTGGGAGTGCTGGGGCTGGCAACGTAGCATAGCTGATAAATCTGCCACCTGAGATGGTGGCATCCCATATGGGCAGCAGTTTTGGTCTCACTTCTGATGTAGCTCCCTGCAAACAGCCTGGGAAAAGCAAAATAAATGTAATAAATGAATAAAGGTAAAGGATTATTTACAAAGTGATTTGTAAAAAAGCTGAAATTTGAGTTAAATTTATTATGTGATTGTTACATGTTATATTCTTTTATTCCTCCAGCAATTCTTAGTAATTCCAGAAAGGTAGCTTTAATCAGTGATCCATCTTTTAGTTGTGAGTTTTAAGTAACTGTTGTTGGTCCTTTTGTTCAATGATGTACAACATGATGTACTTGTATTGGCAAAAGTTTATGTACAATATTTTAATAATCAGACTTCAATGAAAA
Source organism: Ochotona princeps (assembly GCF_030435755.1). NCBI lineage: Eukaryota > Metazoa > Chordata > Mammalia > Lagomorpha > Ochotonidae > Ochotona > Ochotona princeps. The sequence goes on along the minus strand of NC_080836.1, from coordinate 64,107,097 downwards.
AATGGTTTCCAGTTTAAAAAGAGCCATTTATAGCTTGTTAAAGGAATCTGGCATATAATTTCCCCTAAATTTGCTGTGACAGGCAGTTTGTGGGTCACTGAACTTATTCAGAATATTTAAAAGCTATTTCACTCACTTTGCCTCTTATTTGTATTTGCTTTTCCAAAATGCTGCACCATGCTGGGCCCTTACTAACTGGGTTGTATATCAAAGATTCGTCGAAGTTCATGGATTGGTATACATCATGACTCTAATTTGGTTCAAGTAGATGCATCTCTCTGTCTCTGTTTTGCATCAGCAATTGACAATATGAAGGTAATATATCACCACATGGATACACGTGAGTGGACAAATTTCTCTGAATATCTGTAGGTTCTCATTGAGATGTACCCTTAATTTGTTGATCAATGTAATATCCAAAGTATAAGGATAGGGGAAATAAAGGAAATGAACTGTATGAGAGGGGTGCTGAGATCTGGGGAAATGTGCAGATTAACTCTGGAGGATCTGCCTACTGTGTTATAAGGCATCATTTTATGGCACACCGAATTTCTTCTACATATTGTGTTAGGCCAGCCTTGGTATACATCACATTCACAGTAAATGTAGAAAGAATTCATTGCTTTGTTTTTATTTCATAACCTTAGTTGAATTTTCTATGCTTTAAGTACTGAGCTTATATAAAATTATATAATCATACACTACTTAATGATGGGAACATGTTCTGAGAAATGCATCGTTGGATGAATTTGCTGTTATGGACATCATAACATGAATCTATGTAAAAAAGTTGGTATTGTCTGCCATATACTAGTGCTATACAATGTATGTCTTGGTATATGTGATCCATAATTTCCCAGATATATTCATGTGATGCACTATTATATGTTCAATATGCAAATGTAATAGTATATGTAATAGTTCAGTGTTTCTGATATTGAATGAGTCACTTTTAAAATATTTTATAATATATAAAGCATCATACATATTTGTTATTAATAAATACATTTTCTCTTGGGAAATGCTAAATTCATTGGTTCTGAGTTTATATTCTTCTGATGAATTAGGATTATGCCTTTGATAACATTCAGTTGATTATAAAGTTACATATGCTTGTGTACTCTGTAAAACTCATAGAATATATTGTCTTTTTCTTAATTGAATAGTTTGGGATTTTTTCGTATGATTTACATAGTTTGGTTTGTGTGGGGGATTTTGCACACGGGTTAGGATGTCACTTTGTTGTATCTCCATCCTGTTCTGGCTGTGCTTCTGATTTTGGACTCTTGCTTCCTGTGCACCCTGTAAGGCAGTGCAGGACAGCTAAAGTGGTTACATTCTTCCCATGCATTTGGTGAAGGAACCAGGGAGTGGAAAACACAATCAATTTCTTTCTCTGATCCTTTAAAAAAAAATTCAATATGGGGCTAGCACAATAGCATATCATGCTAATCCTCTGCCTGCAGTGTCAGCATTGCATAGGGGTGTTGGTTCAAGTCCTGGCTGTTCCACTTTGTCCAGCTCTCTGTTCATGAACTAGGAAAGCAACAGGGGATGGCTGAGGGCCTTGGACCCCTGCATCCATATGGCCCTTAACAGAAAGTTGGCTCTGAAATGAAACAGCCAGGACATGAACTGGTGTGCATTACACACAGTCTTGTATTTCAGCCTCTACAAGTAAAAGGAAACAGGAGATTATCTACAAAATTTTGAGATCAAAGAATTTTCTGTTAAACAAGGCACAACAAGCACAAACCATAAATGAATAAGATAAAAAATTGAGTTTCACAAACATTTGAAATTTTTGCTCAACTAAGAAAATTAATAGCCATTTATAGAGTTGAGAATATATGTAACACATTCATGAAAAAGGATTTTTTATCAGAAGATTTAAAGAATTCATGAAATGGTAGTAGCTTTATATAGGACTGTGATACCTTACAAATTAATTTTTTTGACTATTGTGAGAGACATATTTTTAGGCGCTCCCCGTTTTTTTTAGTTTAAAGCCTTTTGTTGAAGTGACTTTCCTTTCTCCAATGAATTACTGTGGTGTCTTTGTAAGGATTGACCCAGTAACTGCGTGTCTATTTCTGGATTCTCAAATTCTACTCCATTGATCTATTTTGCTATCCTTAAGCTAACACTACTGTGTCTTGATTATTGTTACCTTTATAATAAGTTCTGAAGCCAGCTAATGTAATTACTCCAATTTTGTTGTATTTCAAGATGATTCTAGCTATTCTGGGTGCTTTGCATTCCCACTTTGATTTTTCAAGAGTGTTACTTGTTTCTACAAAGAGATGGCTGCTCTGCTCTTCCTGGGTTCCAGTGGTTTGCAAGGGTCTTTGAGACAGAAACCTGAGTGCTTGGGGTCTCACATTATGAGTTTCCTTTTTCTCATGGTTTATAATTCTGTGCTACCTTATTGTCAAATACTTAAAATCTGATGCTCTACATACTTTTTCCAGTTTCGTAGTTGCATAAAGCAGGATGGTTAATCTAGTGCCAGTATATCAGGTATTATTGATGATGGAAATCTTAATAGAAGTTTAAGATAGAATTCTGTATAAAGTGTAGAACATTATTTGGGAAGTGTGACGGTTATTGTGCCCCAATTACAGTATTGCAGAAATATGGGATAAGACTGTAAGGATAGACTGTGTAAATAGGAAATACATTTAAGACAGAAGTTTACAAACATTAAGTAAGCCTTTGGTTGAATAAATGAGTATTATTTTATATTGTCAGAATTTCACTTTTTGCTTTTTGATAATTTAAGTCAGTTGAAAAATTTTTGGATAATTTAAGTCAGTTGAAAAATTTCTTTTGAACTTTTTCAGTTTATCAATTTAAAGGTGGACAGTTTCTTCCTTTGGAAAACTTTGGAAACAAATGCATTATTTTGGAAACTTTTTTGAAAAGTAAGACCCAGTGTGCTATTTTGTCTCAAATTCTAATTTGAATATGCTCGTTTTAGTTTCTTGTGTGTTTTACTTCTTGGAACAGTAGCCATCACTTACTAAAGCAAGCCACCAGCATGGGTATGTATTGGATATGCCGACGGGATACAGTTTGTAATTTACTTGTGTAAACATGAGGGAAAATGCCACATTTGGCTCAGGAGGTTAATTACTTCATTTGAATCTTATTTGGCTTGAAGTATGGTTAAAAGTTATTGCTTGATAGTTTAAAAAAACACCATAGTATAGTCTACTTAGGGAAATGATTCAACCCAAATGTCTTGGAACAAATAAACCTAAACTGTGATTATTTATCCCATTATTAATTAACCCAGATCTTTGGTGGGTCACAAAAAGACAACCTTGGTTCCTGTGTGGAAGGTAAAGAAAACTGACTTTGCTGACATTAAGAAAACCACAGAGGTTACTGGATGTGCTGAAGGAGAAATGGTTGAAGAGATATAGAAAGGGTGTAACAGACATCAAAACACTAGACCTAGTAAGAATAGGTTCTAATGTTTTACACAGTAGGGTGGTTATGGTTCACAGCAATTTATTGTATGTTTTATAGAAGAGATGAATTTGGGGCCAAAGTTATGGCATAGTGGGTAAAGCTGCCACCTGCAAAGCTGGTAACTCATATGAGCAACAGTTGCTGTGCTGGATGTTCCATTTCCAATCTAGTGCCTTGCTAACGGCTTGGGAAATGCAGTGGAGATGGCTCACATATTTGGACCCCTGCCACACATGAGGTTCACCTGGGTGAGTCTCCTAGCTTCAACTTGGCTCAGTCCTGTTTGGCCATTGTGGCCATATGATGAGTGAATCAGTGGACTGAAGATCTTTCTCTCTCTCTAAAATTCTTTCAAGTGAATGAAATAATATTTCTTTTACAGAAGAGAAATTCAAGGTTTTCAACAGAAAGGAATTGCAAATGTTTAAAAAGATGAGAACACTAATTACCCTTACTTGATCATTTCACATTTTATACCTATATCAATGTATTACATTGTGTTTCACAAATATGTAAAAATTATAAAACAAATAACTACCTTGAGACTATAATTCTTCACATAGTTTCAACACATAAATATGAGTCAACTTAGTAATCAATGTTAATGTTGTAACTTTCTCCCTCTTTGTTATGAATCCCATTCATTATTAAATTTTATTGGAAGCCCTTTTAAAAATTGTAGCTTTCTCATACAGTTTTGCATTTCTGTGTATACAAATGTTCAAGCAAGGGAATGTGAAGTGGAGAGAAGAGGCAAAAATTTGTTTAGAAGACAATTTGAAAATATAATAAATCACTCCTTAAGACCCAAATAAGCAAGATCTCATTACCTTTAAAATCTCCCAATTTACTGTTCAGGGGAAGTAAAGAAAGATTAAATAAGAGATAAAGCAAATTTTGTTTACTTGATTTGCTTAACAAACAATGATTCAGTTTCCAGCACTCAGAATAAAAGATGTCTAATGCAGGATCTCTTTCCTCCATAAAGGTCGTAGTCTGATAGAGGAGATAAAAATGTGCTCAATCAACTATAACAGTGCCATGTATTATGCTTTAATACTCTGCCACTGGTATATGTGATGTACTGAGGGAAGACAGATGAGTGAGCTACTAATTATGCTGGGGAAACCATCTGTGGACCCTGGAGAAGTAACTTTGCCCTTAACAGTAACTAATGAGCTTTCCAAGGGGAGATACGTTGCAGAGATGATTCAGATGGAGGAATGGAGTGAGGAAAGGCAAAAGTGTGAAATTCAAGGCACGGTCCAAATGCTTCGATGTGAATGAATTTAAAGAATATGCTTAGGGAATAGTGGGAAATGAACCTGAAAGGCTAAATTATGAGTATATTCCAATGAGTTTTATTGTTAGGATGTTTGGATTTTTTATTGCTTAAAAATGTTTTTTTTTTTTTTTTTTTTTAAATTTATTTGACAGGTTAGGGCAAAGAGGGCTGAAAGCCCATATGTTGACTTATTTCCCAATGCTCCCAGTGGCTGGGGTTAAGTTGAGGAGAGGGGAACTCCGTCTGAGTCTTCCATGTGTTTGTGTGGGACCCAAGGACTTGAACCATCATTTGCCATTTCTCAGGATATGCATTAGCAGGAAGCTGGAATCAGGAGTGGGGGTGGGGACTGAGACGCAGGCATTCAGGTATTCCAGCTCTCCTTAACTGCTAGGCCAGACATCTGCTCCCTAGAAGCTGCCTGGTTACACTTTTCAAGTAAGTATGAGAAATGCACCTGTAATTTTTAACAAGTGAGAAAGATGTAGTAAATTTAGCTATTCTGTGGACTTCAGGTAGCAGGGAGCATGAAATTGCTGAAAAGCTTGACAGCTCTACAGAACATAGGACATGGAAGAGAAGTGTTGTTCAAGTAACAGAATTGTCTCGGGAAGGGAGGACATCTTTTAGAGAGATTTCTCCTTAATGTCTGGGCTAAGAATCTGGATTTGTGCAAAGGCCAACCTCCTATGGCAAAAAGCAGGGTGAAAATCTAAGTCTGGGCTTTTAGAATGTGTGTTCATGCAGGTGTGTTAAGTATTTAAAATCCAGGAGACTGCTCTTCTAATCTGCAGCATCTGCTAGCAGGTTATTTGGAATTCGTTTGTTATTGTATTTAACAATTGTGTATACACATGTGTATCCTCTCTCTCTCTGCCCTTAGATTCTCGTTTGGGACTATTTCTTGGATATCAACTCATTTTAAACATAGAAATAATCTACTAGATTAAAATATTTATTTTCAGGTGTGAAATAGAATTCATCTTCTACGAGACATCTCTCAACTGCTATATGCAAACCTAACTGAATGACTGAGGTCATGCCATCTTGTAATAAAAATATTAATAGGCATTTAGCCACATTGAAATGTGCATTGTCCAGATGCTTTCAGGCATAATTGCAATGACGTTGGGATCTTATTCTGAATTGGAAATGCACTGCAATTGCTTTTCCTGCCAGCAGCACTTAATTAATTTGAGGATTATTTCTATGCTTGATATTTGGATGAGACTGACAAATACTGCTTGTCTAGAATAGCATTTTAATGCAAATTTCTTATGACAGAGTGTTCTGTGGTGCCAAATGTTTCTCTTAGTTGTTTTCCAGAAGAGAGTGTAATTATGACATTTCCACCAGTAAAATTATTTCACATTTTTATTAAAGTTGGATTGCTTTATGCCAATGAAGTTGAAAAATAAGACTTTGTTGATACATTGTAAAATTATTTTAGTTTTCAGCGATTCTGCAGAGAAATAACCAAATAAACACAATAAAGACTCATTTAGACAGTCAATTTCAGAGTATATGTTTGTATCTGTTTTAGTGAACTTGAATGCGTATGAGAGTCACAATAGTTTAATAAGCTTAGATTTTTAAAAAGATACTATGGTAAGCGATTGAATAAAGTCGGAAAACTTGGCAAGTTACCTAGTCTCTTTATTGGGATTAATAAAGTCTACTAAACATTCGTGTTTTTTTTAATGTACTTACCTTTTAATTTTGAGAAAGACACAGACACACATGCATACTCAACACAGACAAGGGCTATCGTCTATCTGTGGGTTCATTCCCCAAATGTCAGATCATAGCTTAGAGCCCAGAACTCAATCTGAGCTTCGATTTGGGTGACAGGGACCCACCATTTGGGCCATCTCTGAAGTTCCCTTCCAAGATTAATGTTAACAGGAATCTGGGATCTTAAGCAGAGCTAGAGCTGAAACTGAGGTATTTCAATTAGCTATGTGAGTATACCAAGCAGTGTCTTACCAGCTGTGCCATATGTCCCTCTCATATTTATATCCTTATTGTGAGGATTAAGTAAGCCAGTGATTTTCTTTTCTCTTTTTGAGATAACACTGTTAATTTTTATTATAATAAAAAGGATTAATGCTTTACTAAATAAAGATCTCAATAAATAAAAATTAAAAATGTCATGGTTCAACAAGAAGAAGGTAGGTAAGAATTATAAAAATAATCAAGAACAATAAACTAATGAAACAATAATAAAAATATCTAATTTCACTCAAAGTAAATTTTAAAATAGTCACAGATAAATAAAACAATACTTATATAATTCTTAACAATTTGGTTGACAGAGATGTAGAACAAATTTGACAAAACACTATTTATAGCAAAACTGATATTGACAGGCATTTTTCTTTTTTTTCATTCTTTTCATTTTTTTAAAAAAAATTTAGCTATCACATATAATGGATAGTATGTGATGTTTGTCTATGTGTCAGGCTTATGTCACTCAGCATAATGTCCTTTGCAACCATTTTGATGAAATAATGGTTAATTTTATTTTAAAGTTGAATAATAGTACATCATATATATAATACATTGCAAATATATATATTTCATATTCATTATACACACACACACACATATGAACACGTTTTCTTTATCCATTCATCTGGTGATGGGCACCTTTGTTGATTCCATGTTCTGGCCATTGTGAATGTGCTGCTATAAATATGGTGTTGCATTGATAACATTTTGATACAATTTGTTTTTGTCTTTTGTATATATACCCAGTAGTTGGACTGCTATTTCCTATGGCAAGTCTATTTCTAACTTTTAAAGAAATATCCATACTGTTTGCTGAGGTTGTTTTGCTAATTTACATATCCACTAACATTTTATAAGATTTTCACTTTATTTATATCCTTATAATAGCTAATATTTGAAATAATTATAGTATACAGCCTGAACTTATTAGTACTCAATAAATGTTCATATTTGTTTCTAAATGTTATTTGCTTTTGCTCACTAGTTGTAAGCCATTTTAAATAGTGTGAAAATCCAATAAAAATTTTATGTGATTGTGTGTGGAGTTTTGCAACTGATTTTGCCAGTGAATATATTTCCTTAGGACTAAGCAAACATTCTGTGCGTCATTTTGAACAAATGTGCTATAAAAATTATTTAATACTCACTTTAAAGAAAACTTGAGTTTACAATGCTGAATTTAAAGTAGAAGTCAAATGGCAGTAATAATAATAATAGTCATAATGACAATAATATAAAATAATACTTGACTGCCTTTGATTTGCAATTTCCTTTAGCTCCCAACATTCCCTGTGGTCTTCGTGGTCGACTTCTCTCACATATCAGCTGAATGGCATCAAAATAATCCAAAATCTTAGGGATATGATTTGGCAAGATAATTTCCCTGCATTTTGGCTGGATTGGGGAAATTACTCATAGTTACAGTATGAAATCAGATACTTGTATTTATGCACTATTTTCAAAAACCCAGAGAAACAGCAGCAACAAAAATAACTTCTAAATGCAACAAAACAGTAAAGAGAACAGTAAATCAACTTTGGTGCAAATAGAGAAAAGTAGTCTCTTTCTAAACTCCAGAATGATATCAGAGCCTTTCCATGATTAGCATTCTTTTCTTTTTTTTTTTTTAAAGATTTATTCATTTTATTACAGCCAGATATACACAGAGGAGGAGAGACAGAGAGGAAGATCTTCCGTCCGATGATTCACTCCCCAAGTGAGCTGCAACGGGCCAGTGTGCGCCGATCCGAAGCCGGGAACCTGGAACCTCTTCCAGGTTTCCCACGCGGGTGCAGTGTCCCAAAGCTTTGGGCCATCCTCTCCTGCTTTCCCAGGCCACAAGCAGGGAGCTGGATGGGAAGTGGAGCTGCCAGGATTAGAACCGGGGCCCATATGGGATCCCGGGGCATTGAAGGCAAGGACTTTAGCCACTAGGCCACGCTGCCGGGCCCAGATTAGCATTATTTTCAACAGGTTAATTTTCTAACATACCTGAGCCTTTATAAACAAGGTATCTTAGAAATCTTGAAATTAGCAGTTCAAATTTAATAGTTCTTAAAATGCATTGAATTGTGATTAATTTTTACTGTCAGCTTTGTGGGCTATACTTTTAATGGCAAGATTAGTTTTTCTTAGTTTTTTCCTTTCCTTCAATTTGAAAATAATAAGTACTCTGTATGCTTTGATGAAAGCTGGGGACAGGCATGGTGGCACATCAAGCTAAAACTCTACCTGTGGTGCTAGTATCCCATGTGGGTACTGATTCTAGTCCATGTTGCTTCACTTACAATTTTCTCCCTGATAATCGCTTGGAAGAGAAGCAGAAGCAAGACCATGGGCCCCTTTATCCACATGTGAGACCAGGAGGAAGCTCCTGGCTCCCAGCTTCAGCCTGGCCGAATCTAGCTGTTGCAGCCATTTGAGCAATCAGTCAGTGTTGACTCTGTCTCTCAATATCTGCCTCTGTGTCTATCTGTAACTTTTACTTACAAGTAAAATAAATCAATCTGCAAAACTTTTTTTGTTAAATTTAATGAAAGCTAAATTTATTATTAGCATATACCTGAATTTGTACCTAAAATTCAGGTTTCATTTATTTGTTTTGTAAAATTGACTTATATTCCCTAACTGTCTAATCATAGAATTTATGATATTTGCTCAAGGTTAAACATACATTAATTGCAGGGATCCCAATAAAATTGTTAGGTATTATACTTAGCTTTTCAGTGCAGACTAGAATGTATTATTATACATAATTTCCCTATACTTGCTTTTTCCTTTTATCTTTGTCTTCAAATGAGTTAGAAGATGGAGGCTAGGTAATAAAATGAGAAGATTTTAACACTTCAGTAATATAAATGAGATTTTGTTAACTTAAAAAGAAATCTTCCTGATTTGGGATCAAATAGAGAGGATAAAGATGAGCTGTGTTGACATGTTATCTAATCATTTGAGTCATAAAACAGCAGGTACCAGTGAAATTCTAGAGATTCCCTTATGTTGACATTTTTACAACATTAGAGAAAAAGTGTAAATGTCAATTTTCTCATTTTGTTACCCTTGTCCAAGTTCTGCTGATTTTTTGTGTGTGTAGCTCAGGAATCATAAAGGCCTTTTTGGCTCCAAATGTGGTATTATCCCTTGTGTCATGTACTCACCTCCAGCCATACTATTTTTTCTTCTTCATTTATGTAACATTTTTCCCATGATACTTGTTTTTCTTGTCAAACAGCAACACTAGTCATGTATAAACATTTTATTCTTTCATTTACTTAAAAGACATAGATAGTATATTGCCATATTTTCTTTTTTAAAATAAAAGATTATTTACTTGAAAAGCAGAGTGACAGAGAGGGTGAGAGAGATATAGATCTTTTATCCACTGTTTATTTTCTAAATGGCTGTAACAGGCAGGTCTAGGCCAGGCTAAGACTGGGAGTCAGGAACTCTGTCCTCATTTCCCACTTGGGTGGCTGGGACCCAAGTGCTTGAAGCATCTTCTCCCTTTTCAAGCATATTAGCAGGAAGTTGGATCAAAAGTGGACTAGTTGAATCTTGAACTAAACCAGCAACACAAATGTTGGCTTAACCTGCTGTGTTAAAACACTGGTCCTCATCCTTCAATTCTCTGAAGTAGGCACTGGGTTCCAAAGCCTAATAAAATGCCATCTGTTGACACCTAAATGTTCAAGTGGAGGCGTGCAAAAAATGATGACTAAAGTGATAGGGGTTAGAGAAGTATATTCACATCCTCTGGAGTGGTGATTCTCAACTTGATTGCACATTGAAATCACCTCAGGAGATGCTAACAGTCCTTATGCGCTGGTTATGCCTGCAACCATTGTCATATGAATCTCCGAGGGCAGAGCTCAAGCTTCAGTATTCTGCTACCCCAACCTCCTTTTTAGGATTTATATATTTATTTTTATTTGAAAGGCACAGTTAGAGAATGAGAGTAAGAGAGAGTAAGAGAGAGTTAGAGAGAGACATAGAGAATGAGAAAGAGAGAGAGAGTGAGCAAGTGCTTCCATCCACTGATTCACTTCCCAAATGGTTTTAACAGCTGGGGCTGGGCCAGGTTCAAGCTGGGATCCAGGAGCTTCTTCCAGATTTCCCATGTGGTGCGACAGGCCCATCATTCAATATTTTTGAAGGTGCATTAGCAGGGAACTGGATAGAAGTGGAGCAGCTGGGACTCAAACTGGTGCCCATATAGAATGCCAGCAACTCAGGTGACAGCTTTTAATCACCATGCCACAAAGCCAGCCACTACAGTAGTTTTTTAAAAAGGCTTTCAAAGTGATTTCAATGTGTGTTCAAGTTTGAGGACTGAAGGCCTGGAAATTCAGAGCTGGGTTCCCAGAGCAGGTGAGATACACAATTTATCTAAAACGGGTGGGTAACATTTTTTTATGCTAAGGGCCATATGGATAATTATGGTATCATTTGGAGGTGATGCAAAACTATAGCTTAAAAGTTAGTCTTCTGTATTCGTTGAAACATTTAATTAACCTACTCCCTCATGTGATGGCCGGAACAGCTTCTCTTTGGTCAAGAATGTGATACTAGTTGGTATTGATTTTGCTATTTGAAACTGTTTTTCCAGGTTTGTGTTTTTCAGTCTAGAACACAGTAAGCTGTCATCCACGGTAAACTTTGAACAGACTTCAATGCATGTCTCCTCAAAGTGGGAGATCCATTATTGCTTGTGCAAACGTTTATAGAACTCGAGTGGTGGGAGGTTGCTATACCCAGCTTTCAGCTCATCATTGTTTTGCAGCTGAAAGAGTCCATGTGGTAGATGACCAGGTTCATCAGCTGTTCCACACTGAATGATATATCAAAGATGTTCAATTTCATTTGTTTACTCTTTGGATTTTTGAATTATTCATTAAATATCTTGCTTAGTTTCTCACATTCACCAGTGTATTCCATGGAAGGTTTTTATCCTTGCAGAGTGGGGAAATGCGCTACGTTACTCCCTTGAAGTTGCACTTTCTACAGCCTTAGCTTAGCTTTAAATGATTTCATTTTTGAATACAGGGAGCTAAGAAGTTGATTGGAACCTACAGCTTGTTATTAAGCTTTGAGAGGTCCCTGGAGACGTCCACCATGAATGCTGGATCACACAGCCACTTGCTGTCCTGGAGTCCCTGACAGGTTTTTTCTTTATATTCATCAACTGTTTGACTTCAACAAGCAGTTTGTAAAACTCCATGAACATGTTTTGATGACCGAGCTATTGCACTCCACAGTGAGAAACAAGATCACTGTACCTAGAGTCAAGATCGTTCAACACTTCTTAGACCAACTGTTAAATGCTTTGCTTTTGGCAAAATGTAGGCATGACAGTATTGTTGACATCACAGTGTTGAGCTGCAGAGACTGCACACTGTTTTTCTTGGCATATGATGCAGTGGCATACAATTAAACCACTTGGATCAAGACAGATGATATAGTTGTTTCTTGAGAAATGTCATCAACCATTTTTGCAAACCAACCATGGCTCAAGCTCCAACGGTAGTAAGGCCTCTTAACTTTTCAAACTTTAGCTAAAGGTTTTTCATTGATAAAACAGGTCTTTCAAAAAAGTGTTTATCTTGTGTATTGCCATACATGAATTCTAGTTGACAGAAGCTCTCTTGTATTTCAAACTCTGTAGTAACCCATTGAATGAAAACCACCCATTGGGCAGTATTTGTTATGTCCGTTGTTTCATCACAAACCAAAGAAAAATTGGAACTCTCTTGTAGAATCTTTCAGTGTCTTTTCAACATTTTGTATTAAGTCAGTAATCATATCTGAAATGGTTCTGCCAGAATAGCAAGCACTCTGAAACCATTGTTACTTTGGTGCTAATGACTGAAGCAGCCATTCTTTAGTTCAACTCTCCCTATACATGAGGTCTCAGCTTCTTTGGGGTTAGTTAGCTCGCCATGGTGTGGCTCATGTGAATTTGTGTCAGAATGATGACTAGTGAAATCAGCATTTATTTTTATCCAGGTGCATTTATCTCCTTGATAAATTGAATTGAGCATGTTGGAGCATGTTGCTCCTGGTTGCCTTTTTCATGACTGCTAATGTGTCTCTAAACTGTCTTTGGCTTTCGTAACAACAATAAAATCATTTGATCCTTTCTCTTGGAAAGGTTGACACTCTACCATATTTTTCTTTCCTTTGTAGACACCATCTGTAGGCTGTCATATAACTTAAATTTCAATAACTATTCTGTGTGTGTTAGGGGGAGAGACAGGGAGGAGGGAGGGAGGGAGGGAGGGAGGGAGGGAGGGAGAGAGAGAGAGAGAGAGAGATAAATGACGTGATTATTTTGCTTTGATTGCTGTTCTAATCCTGCATCTTGGATTTACAATATATTTAATCTTGACATCATCCACTCTTGAGATCTTCTCTGTGTACTGTAATTTCCTTAATCTTCACCTGAGATTGATTTGTTTTGCAAGGATTCTTGATCATAGAGTTGTGGATAAAGATTGCATTGGAATTATTGTCTGTCTCAACAAAGTCGACAACATTGCCATCAGTCTTCAGAGGCAAGGCTGTTGATGTGAGGAATTGGCTCATATCTTGTCTCACAATCACTGGATTGCTGTGGTTTTGCCGCAGTTTGTTAACTTTCATAACATGTACACTCCCAGCCTGTCAGGCACTGACTGTCCCCTGAGTCACTGCAATATAGGCAGATGGGCTGTGGGCAACCAACAAGAACCAAACACGTCTGTCACATCATGTACTTGTATGTGTCCTGCCTATCCCATAATGGAGAAGTCTTGCTTGTCCCTTAAAATTCCTGTTATGATTCATTTGATATAAATTTATGTTGCCCTGAAAAAACATCTCAGATTTATTACAGTTTGAGTCCTGCCTGAGGTTGTTCTGATAGGGCTAGCCTAAATGATTTCAGAGTTCTTAAATCAGCCCATGGCTACATATTCCCTACCCCTGATCCAGAAGTATAAAAACGTCAGAAATGCCATAATAAGAATGAAGGGCATATTTTGAAGAGGCAAAGGATTATAAAATAATAAGATATATTTAGGCAATTCACAAGTTACTCAGTGTGGCAGAAAGAATATTAATGGTTACAGTTTTAGAAAGTTTGAGGGCAGGTAGGTAGAGAACTCATCACCAAGAACCTAGACTTACCAATTTCCAGGAGAAATGATTGTGAAACCAGCAACAAACTGGGCAAAAGAAAAATGAAGTGAGTTTAGACTAGGAGTGGGTGACTGTCGGGAAGAAAGCAGTAAGCCGTAACTGATAAATTAGCACTCTGTGACAAAAAGAGCCAATAGCTCAGATTAATCAAGGTGAAGGAATTATTTGGAGCATGGGTAGGACAGATTTTGACTGATGTGGCTCAGGTTTGACGTTTAGTTTGAGGTAAGATTTGGAAATGCATGTTTTCAGGCCCATAGTGGACTTTCCTTGTGTGGTATGGGTATTAGTAACTGGGAGTGGGGATGGGGGCAGAAGGAACTACAGAAGGAGACCTGTATCCTCGGTTAACTGCCTGGAGGGATCAAGGCTTAGCTATTTTAGATCTGAAGAGTCACCAGTGCTGAGAAGTAGGTTGTGATGATTCTATTTTATTTTTTTAATGCCCAGGGATTGAAATCCCTTCCCACTTACTTTTATAGCTCTTTTCCCTGCTTTCCCTGCTATCTGCTACACATCAGTTTGAATAAGAGGGACCAAACACTAGTTTCTAAACACAATTTTACTAGTGGAAAGAAACTCTTAATATTGTGTTGGTAAAACATTTTCCTAATTCAGGTCATGGATACTGTTGAATCTATAGGAAACAGCCTGTTACTGCGCAAGCATGAAAGCTGATTTTTTTTTTTTTTTTGCCTTTTAAGAAAAGGTTTATTTGTAAGGCAGAGTTACATAGAGAGCTAGAGCTAGAGCTAGAGCTAGAGGTAGAGAGAGTCAGTGAGCTAGCTTCCATTCCCTGGTTCACTCCCCAAATGGCAATAGTGGCTGCAGCTGGGTGAGTCCAAAGCCAGGAGCTTCATCCATGTCTCTCGCATGAGTGCAGGGGTCCTAACATTTAGACTGTCTTCTACTGCTTTCACAGGTACATTAGCAGGGATCTGGAACAGAAATGGAGCAATGAGAATTTGAATTGCTGCCCAAATGGGAAATCTGTGTTATAGGCGGTGTCTTTACCTGTTACAACACTACTACACTGGCTGGCCCCTTAATCTTTTTCAAGAAGGGTTGTCTCTATTCACTTTTTCTACTCTGTTACCTCTCCTTTAAAAATAAAAAAAAGTATTGTAATCGAACATTTATTATCTCCTTTTCCCTAAAAATATTCTTGTTAAGGACATCCATAGCTTTCAAATGAACAAAATCAATGGCAAATTAGTTTTTTTTTTTTTAAGGATTTGTTTTTATTGAAAAGGCAGATTTTACAAAGAGAAGGGGAGAAAGAGAAAGATCTTCCATCCATTGGTTTACTCCCTAGGTGACCCCAGTGGTCAGAGCTGAGCCCATCAGAAGTCGGATCAGGAGTCAGGAACTTTTCTTAGCCACTGGACAATCGTGCCGAACCCAAAATCTTCCTTATAATGCCTGACTTTACGAGTATCATTTGACAACAGTAACTCCCCATATCCTGACTATCCTCTTCTCTTGGCTTAGAATGCTATTTCCCTTTGGCTTTGTCTACACTGCACTGTTCACACTTCCTGTTGAAACTTCCTCGATTGCTTCTCATTCCTATTTTAGTTGTACTTGTTCACCGGGTCATCTCTCCAAACCCCCAAGACTTTGAGTTCTATCAGTATACAGGTGAGTGTTTGTACTTCTAGGCTTTATTATGTGTTCTAGATACATTTATCAAACTGTTTTCAACACTTGCAAATGGGATTTGAGTCTCAGGCAGAAATCGTTCTCCCAAATCTTTGTTCTGCAGTGCTCTTCTTCTTCGATAGTTGAACCATATTTGTTGTAACTAGTAGTACTTAGGAGATAACACGTTAGGCCAGCTTGTTGACTTGCACTTTTTGATATTGTTTTTCTTGACTCACTGTGGTACTCATATGATCTTCTTGCTGTTTTTTTTCTTTATCACATCAAGCATATCTCTATCTCAGAGCCTTTTTATTTGCTGTGCTTACTTCCTTGATTGTGTTTTTCCAGATTTTAATTTGGCTCCCTCTATTTTATGTAGGTCTCTACTCAAATGTTCTCTCTTTAGAAAGCTTTTATGATTCATTCTTTACATCAGTTCTCTATTCTATTCTTGTTTTATTTTTTTCTTTGAAAGTTTTTTGTTGCCTTAGATTATGCTCTTTATTTGGCTATGTATTGCCTAATTTTTACACTGTAAGGAAAGCTCTGAGAAAGCAGGGCAGGCCCAGTGTGTTGACATACCAGGCTAATCCTCCATCTGCCAGCACCAACATCCTGTTTAGGCACTTGCTCCACTTCTGATCCTGATCCCTGCTAATAGCCTAGGAAAGCAGCAGAGGATGCTTCAAGCCTTGGGCTTCTATACCCACATGGGAAGTTGGGAAGAAGCTCCTGGCTCCTGGCTTCAGAACAGTTCAGCTCTGGCTGTTGCAGTCACTTGGGAAGTGAACCAGCAGATGCAAGACTTTCCTCTCTGTCTGTCCTTCTCTCTGTTAAAAAAGTTGCCATTAAAGTAAAAATAAATAAATCTTAAAAAATTAAGGCAGGACATTTTGACTATATGGTGCTCAGCTCTGTTATCAGCATGTACAACAGCTATCTGGTACACAGTAAGGAAGTCAGAAACTTGAGAAGTGCTGTTGGCTGATGAGTCAAATGAATAAATCAGTTGTTTTTGAAACTGTATTCTCCTGAAGTAAAAAATGATTCATTTTATGTCACAATGATGTGATATGGTTTCTTGATTATTAGGAGACCTTTGAAACTACTATGTGAGAAGTCAATTATATCTACTATATGTTCTGTTAAACTTCTAAGCAATGTGGCAGCTCTTCCTTATCTCATTTTATAAGAATTAATCTGCTTTCTGAAAGAAAAGGAAATACCAGATCCACTTTGTTTTCACAGTATTGGACTTTGTAATATACCTGATAGTTTTCTTCTTCTCCCTTCATTTTCCTGCCATCCCTTCATCATAATGATGATATCTAAAATAGAAAGGAGATGGTAGGAACAATTAGTTACACTCTGGTGACATATTCCATATTCTACACCAATGAATAGGTATTAAATGGGACACAAGATGAGCCATATTTCTCTACAATTGATTAATATGTTAGACTAATCTGAAAAAATGATTTGGTACACTACTCCAAAGGTTAGCTGACAAAACAAATGGTTGAAATGATATGTCTGTTTTTCACAGTGCGATGTCACTTTAAAAACTGCTGTACCAAATGAAATTCTCAGTTTGCAGGTTTATCTTTCTCATGAAAATCTGAAACCTGAGCCATTTATTTCTGCAACTGTAAACATAAATTGTCATGGCACATAGTATGTTAGTGATCAAAAGTCACTAACATATTTTTCTTTGAGGAAGGGCTTTTGTACAGACTTTGAGAAATGTATCAGTTCATTGTTTTTCTAGATAAAAACCACAAATGACAAGGAGACCTAAAAGTACAAAATGAGCAAAACGTAGAATATGAAAATACCATTTACAACAGAAATCCAAAAACTTGTTATGTTGTGTCCATATTTTTGTAGTTTATAGTTTCGGAGAAGGGACAATTTTATTTCCAAATTAAACAGCAGATGCTGACTAATGTAATATAAAATTGATTTCATTTATCAGCTTAACTGGGAAGTATTAAGGATGCCAAATTGATATATAGTATCTAATCAAAGGAATAGCACCCAGTTGCTGATTTCAATGGCTTGTATGAAAATAAATCCTCATTCCATGCTAAGTTTCTTTGATGTTCCTAAGCAACAGTAGTTCTCCAGTGACTTGGTTATGATTGTGTTAGTGTGTTTTTTTCTCAAGGGTAGTTTGAGAAGCAAATTGTGACTATTATGCATACTGAAATTACATAAGGAAATCCCAAATATCAAATTATTTTGATATTATAAATAGTTCTATGCATAACAACTAAGTAGATGAGGTTTACAATAATATCCAGGGCTTCGGGGCTCTTTCAGTATAGTTATTCATGAGCTTTCTAACCTTAGACTGGGGACATATTTGTAATTTAGTTCATTTCTTGTAATTCATTTTAATCTGGAAAGACTCTCAGGTTATGTTTTTAAGGTTCCTAGGAATAGCAGCTTGGGATGTTTGTGATTCTAGTACAGACACTAAACATTAAAACTGCAACTGCCATGCTATTTATATTGAACCTAACTGTGTTAACTAGAGAATTGGGTGTTGCCTAGATTAAAAAAAAAAACACTTCCTATAATTTAGTAGTTAAAAAATGCAATCTTAGATCTTCTTAATGTTTGTGCAAAGCCCCTTCCTTTTTTGTCTAAGATTTTATTTATTTGAAAAGCAGAGTTAGAGAGGAATTGTCTGTCTGCTCATTCACTTTCCAAATGGCTAAAACAGCAAATCTAAGCCAGGTTGGAGCAGAAACTTCTGAATCTCCCTTATAAGTGTCAGGAGCCAAAGCCCTTGGATCATATTCTGCTGCTTTCCCAGGTGCCATAGCAGGGAGCTGTATCAGAAGTAGGGTAGCTCAGAATAGAACTGATGTCCATAGGGGATGCTGGTTTCACAGGTGGTAGCTGAATTACAGTGCCAGGCTTCTGGGAGAGATTTAAAGATAATACTGTTGCCTAGAGTTCATGATCAAATATTCCTTTTTAAATGGGTCTGAGGTAAATCCTAGGTATGAGTATATATATTTTAAAAAGGTTCACTATTGGGACAGGCATTTGGCATAGTGGTTAAGACCCCCTTTGGAATGCCTGCTTTCTATGCCAGGATGCCTAGGTTCATATTCTAGCTGTTCTGTTGACTCCTAATGCCATCTTCTTGCTGATGTGTGTCCTGGAAGGTAGCAGATGGTGATTCAGGTACTTGCCATCTACTTGGGAGACCTGGATTGAATTCCTGGCTTTTCTTGGTTATTGCTGGCATTTGGAGGAGTGAAGCAGCATATGGGAGCTCTCTGTTTATTGTTCTCTTGGTTTTTCAAAAAAAAAAAATAGAGATTTTTACATTTTCTTTTTCTTTTCTTTTTGAAATTGTTTACATAGTTAAGAAGCATGCATGTCCATGTAGGTCTCTGATCAGGATGGGGAGGGTCAAAGGTGGGTGGAACAAATGTTTCAATTTTTTTCTTCTGTATCTGCGGGAGGGAAGGAGAGGCAGGGCTCCTTGCTGTCAAACTACATTAGCAGCTGGGAATGGGGACAGTCATTTCATGATGCCTTAGAGACCCTGATGTGGGGAATAGTTTTCTGAAAGAGTACTTGAGTGGTTTTGATAGTTTTGAGATGTTGTTAGCTTTATTATACCAGGATTGAGAAAATATTTCCAAGGTTTATTGGCTGATCAGTTTGCTTGAGTGCACCCACAGGCCCAGGAACATGTTGTAAAGCTTAGCAGGAGAGTGGTCCAATCTGTTACTCTTTCCATCCTCTGATGAGGGTCTCAATGTCCTCTGCTGGCCTTAATGAGCTGGCTGTCATGTCCCACCATATGCATCCAGGTGTGTTGCCCACTACACAGGCATCAGCAACTGAGGAGGCCCAGTTCCAATACGTGTACTCCAAGGCTGAGCCATATGTATTGTGATTTTCCCTGTGGCTGGGGTTTGGATCCAGCCATCTAATTATAGTCCTCCAAGAAACATCACCTGGGGTGACCTCATATTTGATTCTGGTGTGTGCAGTCAATGCAAAATCAGTTCCTGTCACCTGCACCAAACAATGTATATAATAATGGATGCAGCTGCCTGGTCAGTTCTGCCCCAAACTCCACCTCTCACATGAATTGATGGATATTGTGTTCCAGCTCAGCCCAACCTGCCACAGGCCCAGTCTTCATGCATACCAATGAGTTCCCCAGTTTGGTTGATGTGACCCCCATTAACTCCTACCAGATCTGCTTCCAGCCCTAGTTTTTGAGTGTGCTGGCATGCACTGTGGTCTAGCTTGGTCTGTTGTGCATCCCATCTGGCTTTCATGTATGCTCATGGGTGCTGTAGCTTAGCTCAGCCCGACTTGCCCCCAGATGTTGCCCAAACCTAGCCCTCATATGAACTAATGGGTGTTGGAGTCCAATCTGACCTGGTTCTCATTTGTGCCAGATTGTCCTGTTGACTGGCCAGTCCAGTCTGTACACAGAGCCAGCTCACACATATGCTACATGTGCTGCAGCATAGCCTGGTCTGGCCTGTACCCAGCCTGACTGTCATGCTCACCAAGTGAAACTATAGCCTAGAAGAAGAATCCACCAATTTCCTCTACCAGGTCTGCTTCCAGACCTGGATCTCATGTATGCTGGTGGGTGCTACAGCCTAACCTGACTGGCCCACACCCACTCTGGCTCTTGCAAGTGGGTGCTACTGCCTGGCTCAACCTACTCCACTTCCAAACCAGACTCTCCTGTGAAGTGGCAGGTGCCACAGCCTAGCTCAGCCTGTCTCACATCCATTCTGGCTCTCTTGAGCACCAATGGATGCTGGCCAGCTTCCAAACTGAGGCCACATGCTTGCCAGAGGGTACTGTAGCATTGCCCAGCCTGGTCCATCCCTAGCCCAGCTCTTGTACTTACCAGTGGGAGCTGCATCTAGCAGGGGAGTCCCCAAAGTTCTTCTACAAGGCCCATTTCCAGGCCCAGATTGCACACACTGATGGTTGATTCACCCTAGGCTAGCATGGTCTATCCACAATCTTAGCTTGCACTAGGGGTTGTTACAGCCTAGCCCAGCTGGACACAACCCACATCTTGTCTTGGCTCTTAGGTGTTCTAGTGGGCATGGCTGCCTGACCCAGCCCAGCCCATCCCCATACCTGGCCCATAAAAATGCTGAGTGGGTAGTGCTATGGTCTTGCTTAGCCTGGCTCATCCCCATCCTAAACTGTTGTGCTCCCCAATGGGAGCTGTGGTCTAGCAGGCGAGTTCTCCAAGTTCCTCTACCAGGCACAGAATCGCATGTGTGCCATCAGGTGCCACAGAAATGCTTGACATGGTCTGCCTTTAGTCCTGGCGTTTGCATGCTCTAGCAGGTGCTGCAGCCTGGCCCAGCCTGGCCTCGTCCTAGCTCTGGCTTCTGTGAGTGTCAGATGAATTTCTGTCAGATGAGTTCTGTGGTTTAGCCTGGTTTGGCTTGTCATCATCCTAAGTTCTCTGCACAAACCAGTGGAGGTTGAGGTCCCACAGAGGCAAGCCCATAAGCCTCCTATGGAATATGTCCCCACATCCAGTTTTCTTGCATTCTGGTGGGTGCTGCATCCCAGCTAGATAAGACCCACTTCTTGCTCTGATATTTGTGGGTGGATACTGTGGCCTGGCCCAGCCAGGTATGCTCCCCATCCCAAGCTTTTGTGGGTGTCAGTGAGTGGCAGGCAATACGATTTAAACCATGCCTGGTCTTCCACTTGGGTGGGTGCCTTGGCCTGACCCAGATATGACCCCAGTTTCCTCTTGTCTAAGTTACTACATCTCAACTCCCTCGCTACCTATGAGTGCAAAGATTGGGTCCATGAATGACCTCAGAACTCATTCCTCCCCTGCCAAATATACTCTCAGCTGGTCCTACTATGTCTCGACCCCCTCAACAGGCAATCTGCCCACTCCCCTCTTGCGGGGTTGGAGTGGTGTATCCAGGCCCACATTCTTGCCTTCCCTATTTTCCTTTAAAAAAGAAAAATAGAATAGAATAGGCAATTATGCTAGCACACTACTACAATTAATCCAAATTTAGCATTAACCAGTCCCAGAATGCCTGATAGCTTTGGCTACTTTATCCCAGCAGTGTAACACTTGCCTTGGTACAAGGTAACCTAAATAATTGCCTAAAGCTGGAGAAATAGATGAAATTTTTAGTTTCCCTGCTGATTCTTTTTTTTTTTTTTTTAAGATTTATTTGTTTTTATTGGAAAGGCAGAGATACAGAGAGGAGGAGAGACAGAGAGGAAGATCTTCTCTCCAATGGTTCGCTCTGCAAGCAGCTGCAATGGCTGGAACTGAGCCAATCCAAAGCCAGGAGCCTCTTCCGAGTCTGCCATGTAGGTTCAGGGTCCCAAAGCTTTGGACCATTCTCGACTGCTTTCTCAGGCCACAAGCAGGGAGCTGGATGGAAGCAGGACCTCTGTGATTAGAACTGGTGCCCATATGGGATCCTGGTGCGTTCAAGGCAAGGACTTTAACCACTATGTTATTATGCAGGGCACCTCCCTGCTGATTCTAAATATTCAGCCAAGGTTGGGAATCAGTCCTGTACTGCTCTAAGAACTGTACGATTTTCTATCAGTTGTATGTCTAATAATTGTAAGACAGAATAAACGCAAGTAAGGTTATGGTATGATGTAATGCCAAAGTGATTTAGCTTCTTTCTTAGATAAAAACTTTGATGTAGACTTTTTATTATTAAACTGATAGCATTTTGGCCTTTGGGCCTGGAATTATCAAGTAAAATTTGTCTTTTTCACATTTTCACTGTATGTTGTTCATTTCTTCAGTCTGTCATGACTTGAGTCAGTTGTCTTAAATGTATTTAGAAAATAAACATACAGAATGAATTGTTTGCTATGGCATAATCATGAGTCATAAGTATTATATATCTAACTAGCAGAGGCAAACTTATCATTTAGAGACAAACATTGCATTGAAATGTGAATAGCCAGGAAGAAATATACTTAGGATGCTGGTTAATGTAGTCAAGTAATCTTACTGTAAAAGTGTTCTTGCTTATGTTTATTATAAATTTTGTCAATGTTTCCGAAAATAATATTGGGGTTCAGTTTTCTTATCTTCTTTAAGTATTTATGGTCCTTTCTTCAGATCTAACTAGCACAAACCAACCTTTGTTGGTCCAGGAATACCAACAGTTCCAGTTGGTTGACTACAACTGCAAAATTTGTTGCCTATTGCCTTTAGGGCACAATTGTTCACAAAATATTAGCAATATCCAGCAGTGTTCAAAAGTCAGGGCTTCATATTTTTTCTCTTGTTCTCAGATAAACGCATACTATCTATTTTCATTTTTAAAGAAGGAAAGGAACTATTTTCTTTTTTGAACATACTCGCTTGTCATATATTAGGCTAAAAGATTTACATACAAGCATACAGTTGTCATAACAGTTTTTCCAGATCAAGTCTGCTTGACTTGAAGCTCATGCACTGTTAACTAAATGCATCATCTTCATTTGTTAAATGTCAGAGAGCTCCAGGCAGTTGATGTTTAACAATATTTAGCAGAAAATTCTTTTTTGTATTTTAAAGTTCCTCTCTTGCAAAGTTTGCCAATGTAGTAAAACCACCCAAAATACTCCCTACTTTTGTTTAAAGGATTTGAAAGAAAATCCTTTGCTCCTTCATTTCCTTCACAGTGTAAATTTAGGAGCCGTGTGTCAGACTTTTGCCCGTATTTGCAGATTCTGCTTTTGCACCCTCTTGCTTTGAGTCCTGTGAGAACAAGTCTATTTCAGTTCTGTGAATTAGCTGGGGTTTTCTCTTCCCTGATCCTCTAGGCACAAGGTGGTTTTTTTTTTTTTCCTGGCTACAATGCTTTTGTTCCTTGTTAATTCCATTACATAGCTTATCCTCTGTGCTAATCTGAGTTCCCCAAGAAACAAAATCAAGATGATTTGCAGACATATCAATAGATAAATATAATCATTTGCCATGGAGAATTGGCTTACATGGTGGTAGAGGCAGAGAGATTCCAAGACCTGCAGTAGGAAAGTTGCAGGTGGTAAAGCTGCATCTACATCTGTGTGCCTGAGACCTATGGGAGCTCAGGGTGGAAGCTTCAGTGTGAATCTACACTGAAGATGAAAAGCTCAGGTCCCGGTTTAGAAACTGTCAGGTAGAGCGAGCATATTCTCTTTACTCTCTGTTTGTTGTTGATGCTGCAATCAGGCCTGCAGTGGGCGAGATGAAGTCTATTCATAATGGGAAGGCCATCAGCTTTACTTGGTCTACAATGTAAATGTCAGCCTTATCCAGGAACACCCCACAATCACACCCAGAATAATCCTTTACTATATGTCTGGGAACACTGTAATCCAGTGAGATGGCAGAGAAAATTCATCACATCTTCCTGAGGATTTAATCTGGCAACCAGCAAGTTAATGGCTTTCCATATTTTGTGTCAGGGACTGCTGTCACTCAGCTGTTTTATTTGCTTCTTTAGTAAATGTTTTTTAGGGAGGGCAGTAGTGTTGTGGTGCAGCAGGTTAGGCCACTGCCTGTGACACTAGCATCCCGAATCAATGTACTGGCTTACTTCATCTAGCTACTTGTTAATATGTCGGAAAAGTAGTGAAAGATGGCTCACGTACTTGAATCTCTGCCACCCACATGGCAGACCCATGTGGAGTTCTTGCTGCCTGGCTTCAGCCTGGCCCAGCTCTGACAGATGCTGCCATTTGGAAATGTATTGATTGATGAAAGATTTCTTACTCTGTCTCTCCTCTCTTTGTAACTTTGCTTTTCAAATAAGTAAAATAAATATTATAAACATTAAATAAAATTTTCATCTTAGCTACAGAGATATTTTCTTTCTTAAGATTTATTTATTTTCATTAGAAAGGTAGATTTACAGAGAGAAGGACAAAGAGAAAGATCTTCCATCTGCTAGTTCACTTCCCAAGTGGCCACAATGCCCGGAGCTGAGCCAATCCAAATCAGGAGCCAGGAGCTTCTTTCAGGTCTCCCGTGTGGTTTCAGGGTCCCAAAGCTTTGGGTCATCTTCTACCGCTTTCCCAGGCCACAAGCAGGGAGCTGGATGGGAAGTGGAGCAGCTGGGTTACAAGTTATACACACATGCAAAGTGAGGATTTAGCCTCTGAGCCTTAGTGCCGGACCCTTTCTTTTTTTAACATAAAGATTTATTTACTTTTATTTGAAAGGCAGATTTCATAGAAAGAAGGAGAGATAGGGAAGTATTCCATCCCATGGTTCACTACCCAAATGGTCACAAGTATTGGAGCTTAACCAATCTGAAGTCAGGAGCTTCCTCTAGGTCTCCCATGTTGGTCCAGGGTCCCACAGACTGGAGCCATCCTCTGTTTTTTTCCCAGGCCATATGTAGGGAGCTGATTGAGAAGTGGAGTAGCCAGAACGTGAACTGGCACCCACATGGGATACCTGCATCATAGGTGGCTGATTGTCCTGATAGGAAACTGTGCTGACCTCCAGAGAGAGAAAGAGAATGAGAGAGATTTTTCATCTGCTCATTCGCTTTCCACATGCTTGCAATAGCTGGGCCTGGCCTGGAACTGAATCCAAATTACCCGTATGGATGGCAGTGAACTAAACTACTTGAACCATCACTTGGCTATGCTGCAGCATTCAGATTAGCAGAAAGCTGGAAGCAGAGTGAACTACTCAGGACTTGAACCCAGGCACTTTGATATGGCATGCAGGGGTCCCAGTGGTATGATAATGCATGCCCCCATTTAAAAAGGATTTATTCATTCCACTTAAGGGCAGAGTGAAACAGAAAGGGAGAGGACAGATTTTCCATTGAATGTTTTGCTCCCAAGATGCCCCTATATTTGGGTTTAGGCCAAGTTGAAATCATAAACCAGGTACTCCATGTGGATCTCTCCCATGGGTGGCACAAACTCAAGCAGCTGGACCATTATCTGCTGTCTCCCAGGCACATTAGAAGGGATCTGGATCAGAGACATCGATAGCTGGAATTTGAACCAGGCACTTGGGATGCAGGTATTCCAAACAGAGCCTTAACCTTTTTTCCCCCTTTCCCACTTTCTCTTTTTCTAACAGGTGCATAACTAGACTTCATTGTCTAAACTGTTTGTGCTTTGGTAAGGCCTTATATCTCTATACTTACATTTATTTTGCATAGTCTGTATCTCCCTTCTGTTTGTTGTTTGCTACTGCAGATAAGCTGTTATTAGAAATGATTTGTTGAAGGTACTAGGGCCTCTGTAGATAGGGCTCCTGAATGGCTTCCATTCTACCTCAGCCCCACTATCCTAGTGACTGAATTTTTTTGAGAAATATAGCTTTATTAAACCACTGAATTTTGGTGTCTACTCAGTACAGCAGAAAGTCCTTACCTAAAACATACATTGCAACAAAAGTTCTTGATGCCCCACCCATACTGTTACAGTGCCTGTAAGGCAGAAGGTTTCTGGTGCACTGACCATTTCCCTTGTTATCCATCTGATTCTCTGTGTCATTTTCTGTGGGAATTATGTGGCATCAAAGAAAATTGCCAAGCACAATGGCAACTTAGAGGAGCAAGGCAGAGTGTCAACCAATAGGCAACAAGAGTCAATGGAAAAGTATTTCAGCCTTTCCTTTAATCAGTCAGAGTGTAAAGCATGCTTTACATGATTCTTAAAGCATGTCAGGTGTAATTTTGTCTCAGGGTCTATGGTGGTAACCTGGTTATAAATGTACCATTAGCTATTGACCTGGCATCTCCATTTCCTGTCTCATCTAAGCTTCCTAGAATCTTCACACAAACTGGCACCTAAGGTTTCTGTCTCAGTCGGCTTTTGGAGGACCCAGATGAAGATACGTGTCTAATATAGCTCATCTTACATTGCTTTAAACCTTTATCTTTGTGTCTGCATCTCTCTAGATTATGAGAATGATAAAACTGGAGGGTAGGCAGAATTCTAACACTGCTCCCATAGCTGCTGCCTTAAGGTATATGTGGTCTAAACTATCCCGCCCCTTCAGTGTGAGAAGTGCTTGTGAGTATGAGGTGGCTACCGTTTTGGTTAGGTTACGTTATATGGAAAATGTGATGATTATACTACCATGAAGTAAGTTCCATTTTCCATGAACTTCTTAAAGTGCCTTTAGGCGTCTTGGGTGAAATCTGAGATTCTCCTTCTGACCTTGAAAATGAAGCTGTGGTGAGTTCAGCAGGAGCAAGGAAATGAATTCTGCCAATAAACAAGTACAGAGCTTCATATGATCCTGAACCACAGGTAACACCTTAATTTTAGCCTTGTGAGAATCTGTGCATTTAAAAGATCATTATATTTGTGATAATTTATTATCAGAAAAACTATTGTAACCATGCATATGTATATGTTAAAAATGTTATGAAATATTTTCAATACATTGAACGTAAAGGAGCATACTATTACTAGTGTTGTGTATCCAGTATGAAACAGACAAGCATCATTTTGCTGCACTGCAGCATTTTCTCAGTACTAAAGTGTTCCAAGTAATACCGAAGGCTCCTGGTTAGCTTTTCCTAATTCTGCTTTCCGCTCTTCTTTCTGAAAAGCAACCCACAGTCCTGAAGCTTTCTAATTAACATTTCTGTGCAATTTTAGTAACATTATTTCACTACACATGACTGTGTCAGAAAACAGCATATATTATCATCTCTGTCTCTCTGCTTGACCTCTTCTGTAATTGGCATAGATGAAAACTCTTCCCTTATGATTGCATTTTATTGATTTTTTTTGCATTATTTCCCAATATTTTGTTGCTCGGTGTGACAGAGCCTTTGAATGCTTACTGAGCAAGCATGTGCTCCATTACACCTGCCAGCTTCTTGGCCGTTGGGTCATGCCATGTGAAACCCTCTGGCTAACTGCCTATCAGA
Organism: Ochotona princeps; assembly: GCF_030435755.1. Lineage (NCBI taxonomy): Eukaryota > Metazoa > Chordata > Mammalia > Lagomorpha > Ochotonidae > Ochotona > Ochotona princeps. The sequence continues at coordinate 64,079,608 of NC_080836.1, read as the reverse complement.
GAAGCAGTGTGGGTCCCTGTTGGACCAAAGTCCTGAGGAAACCCTGCAGAGTGGGAGTACTTGGCAGCCTGGGATGCTGTGTGATAAGATTATTGGGTCACAGATCTGAAAGAATCAAGAAGTTTTTGTCACCGAAGGGAGGCCTGCTAGTCTGCAGAGTTATGGAATCTCCCTAGGATGAAAAATAAACCTTTACTGCCTAAGACCAGTGTGAGTTATTATTTCAGTAGAGCTGACATTTCTCTGATGAAAAGATACACCAGTTAATGTTATTCTTTCATGTTATTTTGACCTTTCTGCAGTTTTTCTTTTTTTTTTTTTTAAGATTTTTATTATTATTGGAGAGCCGGATATACACAAAGGAGAGACAGAGAGGAAGATCTTCCATCCGATGTTTCACTCCCCAAGTAGCCGCAATGGGCTGATGCGCGCTGATCCGATGCCGGGAACCAGGAACCTCTTTCCGGGTCTCCCACGCGGGTGCAGGGTCCCAAAGCTTTGGGCCGTCCTCAACTGCTTTCCCAGGCCACAAGCAGGGAGCTGGATGGGAAGTCGGGCTGCCGGGATTAGAACCAGCGCCCATATGGGATCCCGGCGCGTTCAAGGCGAGGACTTTAGCCGCTAGGCCATGCTGCTGGGCCCCCTTTCTGCAATTTTTAAGGCATCCTTTACTTTATATTCCACTTTGCCTGATATTGACATTGCTAGGCTGACTTATTTTGATTAGCATGTTCTTGTATCTTTCTGATTATTCCACTTTACGCTTTTTATGTACTGAAGACATCTCTTGTATGTAGAGTATTTTTTATACTGTAAATTACATTGTTTTTAATTGCAAATTCTACTTGTTAAAAGTAGTACTTAAAACTTTGATTTTTGTATACTAACAAAATATTTTGCAGCTTTGCTATTATCATCTGTGAATTCCAGGACCAATTTTTGTTGTTACTGATTCTTTCAGATTTTTCTATATAATTTTGGCATATGTGAGCAAAGAGAGTTCAAGTTTGTTCTTTTGGATTTGTATACCTTTGATTTTCTTTCCTTTTTTTTGAGGGGGTATGCTTTTTTACTTCTTTTTTATTATTATTATCATTTTCTGATATAGTTCGATAGACCCTGGGATTTCCCTTACGCCCTCCCCAAGTCCCTTCCCCCACAACACTGAGTTCCCCTATTTTATTACTGGAGTATAGTGTTTCATAAATAGTCATATGTCCATCACTGCAGGCATGGACAATGGCAAAGAGTCCAGCATCCTATTGTCAAGATATAGTGATAATAGTTTCATTGGGAGTCCATCTTTAGTCTGGAAGTAGAGATGCATACTCTGTTGTATCCTCACATCTGAATATGATAGTCTCCATTTCACAGTTATTATACATCCCCTTAAATGAAAACCCACAATACAAAATCAACAACAGGAAGAAAAACAGAAATTTGCAATGCTGTGAAGTTAAATAACGTGCTACTGAATGACTAATATGTCATTGAAGAAATGAAAAAGAAAATTAAGAATCTTCCTGAAGAAAATGATGCCACTGTATGATCTATGAGCGATTGAAGAATTTATAAGAGATGAATTATTTTGAAGAGATGACACTAAAAAATAAAAAAAATCCATGAGATATGGTTTCCACTGATCTTTGTTGATAAGATATGTCTCATGTATGCAACAAATAGATGGGTTTTAAAATTTAAATCCAGTCTACTAATCTGACATTTGATTGATGAGTTTAAGCCATTTACATTCAGGGTTAATATGAATGGGTGGTAATTTGGTCCTGTCATTTTAGCAATGGGTTGTTCATTGATTTAGTCTTCTGTTGTTATTTTACCTGGATGTTCTTTGCATTTGCTTTTGGTTTTGGTGGGTGCTATTCCTTTTCTCTGTCAAGAGAACATCTTGAAGTATCATTTGTAGGACAAGTTAGGAAGAGGCAAATTCTTCTAAATTTTCTTCACTGTGGAAAATGTTATTTCATTTTGAAAGACAAAGGAAAGTTTTGCTAGGTACGTTATCCTGGGAGGACAATTTTTTACTTTTAGAATATGGAATATATCACTCCATTTTCTTCTGGTCCAAAGAGTTTCGTTAGAGGTGGGTTTGATTGTGGTTCCTCTATATGTCAGTTGATTTTTGTCACGTGTACAATTAAGTATCTTTTTCTTATGTTCGATTGAAGAGAGCTTGATTATCATGTGTTTTAGTGAAGATTGCTCTTGATCAGGCCGGTTAGGAGTTCTGTGCCCCTCCTGGATATTGTTTCCCAATTCTTTCTCTAGATTAGGGACATTCTCTTTTATTATTTCATTGAATACACCTTTAATCCCAGTTTCTCTTTATGAGCCTCTGGGACTCCCGTAACTCTTACAGTTGACCTTTTAATAGAGTCTTTCAATTCTTGAATACTTCTTTAAGCTTGACCTCACTCTGCTTTGAGCTTTTTGTTTGCCAGTGCAGTTCAGATCACCACTTGTTAAATGCCGCTGAGGTATTGTCACTGCAACACCACACTGTTGTGTCTGCTGCTTTCCTTTGTCTGTCCGTCTCCAATTGCTTCTCTACCGTAATTTTGTCCTCTCCTATTTCCTGGAATGTTCCCTCTGTGTTTCACACTGGCTGATGTTTCTCTGTTTAAATGTATCCTTACCCTATTCTGCCATCTTTTTATGTAGAGTATAATTGAAAATTAAATAAATAAAAATAAAATTATTCACTATTTCCCTTCTTTCATTTTTTAAATTTATTTATCCCTTATCCTCCAATTTCCTGGAAATCATCAATCTGTATTCTATCTCTATGGATATTACTATTTATCTGAATAAATAAATTTTATAACATGCAAACTTTCATGTCTGGCTTCTTTCAATTCCTTAGGATTTTATTCTCAGGTTTTTTGCATGTTATAGTTTGTATCAGTTCTTTTTTGTTTAGACCAGTGTTTGTCTTTTCATTTGATGAGGGATCTTTGGGCTGCTTCTACCTTTTTTTTTTTTAATAAAAGGTTTATTTATTTATTGGAAAGGTAGATTTATAAAGATACAGAGAAAAAGATCTTCCATCTGCTGATTCATTTTCCAAGCTGCCGCAATGGCCAGAGCTGAGCCAGTCTGAAGCCAGGAGCCGGGACTTACTCCGGATCTCTCACCTGTGTTAAGATTCCCAAGGGTTTGAGCCGTCCTCTACTGCTTTCCCAGTCTACAAGCAGGGAGCTGGATCATAAGTGGAGTAGCTAGGATATGAACTAGCACCCACATTGGATTCCAGGCATGCAAGGTGAGGACTTTAGCCACTAGGCTATTGTGCTTGGCCCTCTACTTTTGGATTGTTGGAAATAGTGCTATTGTGAATAATTGTTTATGCAATTTTTGAGTACTTGTTTTCAATGCTCTTGGGCAAATATGAGGATTATTAAGAAAAATTCATTAGAAAAGGAACCAAAAAAAGTCATACACAGATTTTAGGTAGTTTTTTTTGGTTGTTGTTTTTGTTGTTGCTTTTTTTTTTTTTGCAGCACAGTAAAGTTATGTTTTAATTCATTTTTTTTCTGTGAATCTTCTGAATTCCCTTTTAATTTTATAGTCATGTGCCTCAAAATGGCCTTTTGTCAGTGATGCAGTTGCATGCATAATAGTGGTTCAATAAGATTACAATGGAGTTTAAAATATGCCAGTTACTCAGTATCATCCTAACCATTGTCATAGTGCAGTACAAAAATTAATCACATGTTTATGATGACGTTGGATTAACAAACTTACTATACTGCCATTCATGCAAAAGTACAATACAATTGTGTACGTTATGTAATTGTTGATAAGGAAAATAAATAACCATGTTATTGTTTATGCATGCACTATGTTATGCCTTTTATTTACTTTATGGAGCACTCCTACTTGTTAAAGAAAAAATTTACTGTTTAACAGAATGCCATGTTACACCAGCAGCAGCACCATACACTTCCTCATTATTGCATCTGCTGATTATATCATGGGCCACAATGATTAACTTGCCTCATCCAGCTCTGCATGTATGTATATTCTATACTGTTGGAACAACAGTGGAATAACTTCACAATATATTTCTCAGGAAGTATTTCCATGATGAAGTGGTAAATGACTAAATCTGACTTATACCTAATAGTGCTATTGTGGGCCAGTGTAGTTTACCTACCCTCCCCCTACCTGCAAAATTTTACACTTGCAGTAAACTTTAGAGCCATTTTACAGTTACAGAAAATATTTGAATGTTGATAGCGTCTCATGCCAGTTCCCTATTACTACAACTTTGTATTAGTATGGCACATTCATTAAGATTAATGACCCAACAGTGACACATTAACTAGAAGTATCTATCTCACTCAGCTTTCCTTAGTTTTTACCTAAGTCCCTTAATTCTGTTCCAGAATCCCATATGGAACACTACATGACATTATTTATCCAGTCTATTAAAATTTCTCTTGTATGTGATAGTTTGTCAAACTCCTTTTTTTTGTGGTCTATGGCAGTTTTAAAGTGTATTCCTCAGATGTTTTGTATAGTGGCTCCCAGTTGGTATTTGCCTGTTATTTCTCATGATTTGATGGGGACCCCATGTTTGGGAGGCAGAACACGGACATGTGCAATTTCAGTCACTCCTATCAGGAGTACATAGTGCCAGCATGATTTATCACTGCGTTTGTTGACCTTTGTTATCTGGTTGAGATGGTGTTTGTCAAGTTTCTAAAGTTGCTTTATCCACTCCCTACACCCCTTTTCCCCTGCAGAATTCTATGAAAAAAAAAAGTCACTTTGTACAATCCACAACTAGGAGTTGCGGAATTATTTTCCATCCACTAATGTTTCATCTTCATATGTTATTTGGAACTCTTCCTTGTGGAATGTTTATCTCTTTCTTATGAAAAATTACATTTACTTTTATTTGAAAGGCAGATTTACAGAGAGGAAAAGAGACACGAAGAGGGAGATCTTCTGTCTGCTGACTCTCAAATGGCTGCAATGGCTAGGGTTGGTCTGGTTTGGTCCAAAGCGAGGAACTTGGAACTTCTTTGAGGTCTCCCTCATAGTTGTAAGAGAAGGACTTGGGGTATCTTTTGATGCTTTCCCAGGCATGGTAGCAGGAGGCTGAGTGGAACTTAAATCAGTGCAGATATGGGTTGCCAACACCACAAACAGAGGTTTAAACTACTGCACCACATGGCTTTGGTCCCTTGTTGTGTCTCTTTATTCAACCATTTATGTGATGCATACCAGTATTTATGTTCCTATTTTAGAATTTGGATTATAATCCATTTTCACTTAATTTTGTTGCTTAAATTGTTCCCAAATAGTGCACCTGGGCTTATCTGAGAAATGGGGAATTGAATTACTTATCAGGTCTTCTTTGCATTTGCCTCCAGTAAGGCAACAGCCACATCATAGCCTTGCAAAAATTGTTTAGAAGAAACATTTTTTCATTAATTTCATTTCTGACCCAGTTCCATATGTGTGGCCTTGGTTCCTCTGCCCTCCCTGCCCCTGCACATACCTTCTTATTACTCGTATTATTTTGTATCTCTGTAAGTTACTTTTTCTTTTTTTTTAACTTTAAAAAAATTAAATGATGTTTACATAGTTGATCAGGGTGGGAAGGATCTAGGGTTAGGGAGAAATGTTTGTGATCATTGTTTCCAAATTCTCTATTTCTTCTTCCCATTTCTTGGGGAGATAAGGGGATAGGCCCCAGCCTCCCAACCAACCCAGTACCTGAGGATTGAAAAGGCCACCTCATATCAATCCAGGGTCACAGTGTGACACATGCTCTAAGGGTTCTGCCTAGATGAATGCGATAGAATGCTGTCTATCTTGCCAATCTAAGGATGAGGAATCTCTTCCAATGTTCATTGGCTGGCACAGTTACTTGGAGTCTCCATTTGCTCAGATATATGCTGTCATCACTTGGCTGGGTTCGTTGTTCATATGATCTGTTTTCCATTCTTTACTATAGTACCAGATGTCCTCTGCAGGCCCCAATGCGCTACCATTACCTCTTTGTGCACCATGGTCTGAGATCCAGCACTACATCCTTTACACTGAGGTGGACCAATTCTCATAGGTGGGCTCATGGACCTGGGACAGGTGACCGGAGCTCTACAGGGCTCACCACCCCTGCGGCTCTCAGACCCAGCACTGTGCGGGTGAGCCCAAGGCTCCAGGCCATGTGACCTATGACCTGCCGGACACACAATCTTTGGGGCTCATAGACCTGGCAGCCACCACACAGGCGGGCCCAGGAACTGGGGCCGGGAGCCCTGGGATCCTCTGGACTCCTCACCCTGGGGCTCACGGACCTGGCACCCTGCCCCCAGACTGGCATGGCTCATCTCGTCTTGGCATCCACCAGTGGGTGCTTCAGCCTAGTTCAGTCCAACCTGTCCCCAGTTCCAGCTTATGCTGGTTGGTGCTGCAGCCTCGCCTTGCCCAGTCAGCCTCCCATCCCAGCTCCAGTGTGAACTGGCTGGGGTTGAGACCCATCCTGACCCATTCATGCACCCCGTCTTGGTTTTTGGATCTGCCAGTGGATATTACAAACTGGCCCAACCTGGCCCACCCCTAGACTTGACCCATATGTATGTTGGCTGGTACTGTAACCTGGCCTGATTTGGGCTGCTCCTTTCTCTTACTGCAGGTACTGCAACCTGACAAAGGAGTTCACCAAACTCCTCTATCCAGTCCGCTCCCCATGGCAGATTTTGCACATACAAGTGGGTCCTTGGCCCATGATATCTTTGTTTACCTCTTGTCCTAACAGGAATGGTGTCCTTGCCCAACTAGCCTACCTTCTGTTAGGTGTTACAGCCTAACCACACCTAGTTCATGCCCAGACACAGCTCTTACATGATTCAGTGGGAGCTGAGACCTAGCCCAGCTTGTTCTGTACCCACACTGACTTACGAGTACCAGTGAGTACTGGAATATAGCCCTGTCTGGCACTCCCCAGACCCAGTCCAAGGGAGGTTCGAGTCATGTCCAGCCCAGCCCAATGCCCCAATTCTGGCTCGCATGCTCACCAGTAGGAATTCTAGACCAGCTGGGGCATCCCCTTAGCTGCCCAACCCGGCCTATTCCCAGTCACATATCTTGTGTATAATAATGGGGATTGCTATTCCACATCGGTGAGCCCACATTCTCACCCCATAGATTTGACCTCCATTCCTTCACCTAATTCACTTACATATTTATCGGCTTCACGGCCCAGCCTCACAGTACCTGTTCCCTTTTCTGATGCTCGCTGGTGGGTTCCATGTTTTAGACCTTCATGTACAGTGGCCTTGTCCGTGGAAGTCCCAGAGAAGTCATTCCTTACCTGGACGTGAACTCTCAGGTCCCTGCTCATACCCACCTGCACCATCTCCCAGACTCCCTATAACCCCACAGCCCCAAGTTCCCAGAGTGCACTGCTGGGCAGCCTGAGGACTTCACCTGGTGCCATTGGTGCCCAGGCTGCTCAGCCCGAGTTTCCCTGGCTGCATTTAGGCAGCTGGGACTGTACCTGCACCTCCAGTACAGACTTACCTGGGATCTGCCCTGTAATTTACTTTCATTTTGTGTGTGTGTGTGACAGAAGACCAGAGCAGCTACCTGTTCTTTCCCTTCCTTTTTCAAAAATCATTTATCACCATTTATCACCTATTCTTCTGACCCTGTCTGTGAATTAAATTCCCATTGATAATGATCTATTTGGATTCTTTTTTTTTTCTTTCTTTCTTTTATTTTTTAAAAAATTTACATATTTATTGAAAGAGCTACAGGGGCGGGAGAGAGTGCGAGCAAGCAGAGTCTATCCATTCATTCAGTCCCTAGATGGATGCAATGGCCAGGGCTAAACAGAGGCTAGGACCTTCATTTGGGTGTCCCATGTGGGTAGATGGACTCAAATAGTTGCGTCATCTTCTGCTGCTTTCCCAGGCAGTTAACAGGGAGCTGGATAAAAAGTGGAGCAGCTGGTACACTAACCAACACTCATACAGAATGCTGGAGACTCAGATTGCGGCTTTAATCATTGAGCCATAAAGATAGCCCTTTCCATCTGGATTCTTGGTGCTACATTTCCGCTTTAGAAGGATGTGGCATCTTGGTTTGCTGTCAACTGACTGTACCCAGTGTGTGAACTCTCTCTCTCTTCTTTGTCATGAAGCCCTTTTGGTCTGGACTTGAAAAAAAACTTATATGGAGCACACTTGAAAAAAGGTAAGGTTGAGGTAAGCCCAAAGGAAGGTCACCCAGGATCCTGAAGATCACATGTATTTGACTAGGTGCTTAAAGATGTTTGATCACTGGTGGAAAAGTTTATAATTCAGCCATTCTTAGGTGTTCATGAGAATTATTTGACTCTGGAACTGGGAACATTATGCTGGCATCATTTCCTGTTCCTAAGTGCGGTCCCATCTCTTCTATGTGTATGCCAATAGGTTTACCCTCTGGCCTTGGCACTAAGTAACAATCTTCATTTATGCATTTTTACAAGTCTGGAAAGTGTGTTGTGCTATCTGGAAAGATTGTTGGCTGTTTCACAGTGACTGAGAGTCAGCACCCTGAAAGTAGTTTAGCTACTTAGGATCTTCGGTGAGACTGTATTCATGATGGTGGCAGGGACTGCAGTATTGGAAGGCTGAGCTGGGGCTGACAAGTCTGCTTCCATGAAGGCTTGGTTCTCCACATTGCTGCTGTTAGGTTCCTTTAGTTCCTTACCAAGCTGGACAGTGTACAGGTCTTTTTACAACAAATCAGCACACTACAATGATCTCACTCAGTTCAAGTAGTAAGCAAGTGGGAGAGCGGTTGGGAGGTTTTGAAATAAACTTGCTGTCTTTTGTCTTCTGTGATCCAGTCTTTCTGGAGATGTTTGCATGTACTTGACATCAGAAGAAGGGCCAAGTTTGTCTTAGCAGACTGGAGCTCCTTTCCCTTGTAGGTGAGTCATCCCAGTGATCACCTGAATCTAGTTGCCAAGCTTCATGTCCTGTAAGGCCCAGGTTCGACCCCTGATAAAAAGCAGATGTTTAACATTTATTTTATGAATAAAGGATTCTCATCAAAGTCTCTGACTTCCATCTAGAATTTTGGTTAGTCTGCCTACCTATTATTAAGTTCTAATGTACCGAAAACCCTTCAGACTTATGCAGTAGTCATTCTCTCCCATAATTTCACATGACCTTGTGCTTTCCCTCTTTAGAGAAGCCTCTCTGATCAATACACTAAAGCTGCTGTTCTTTGCCTCTCACGCATGTCAATTCCATCAGGATTCTGTTTGGTTTATGTTACAGTTGTATGCCTAATGCCTTGTAAAGAAATTGGTATGTAGTATATATAAGAATAAAATAATCAAGCTATGGTGTTGTATATGTCAAGGCTGTATGAACTGGGACAGGGAAAAGGAAGAAAAAGGGTCAACAATCTATAATGTTTTATTCACTGTACTGAGTGATTTGACTACATTATCCTATTCATCTTAATGCATTGATGCTGCTGCTAGTTACTGGTAGACTTCAAGGTCTGTCTGAGTACACTGAATTTATATTCCAAATGATTTAAGTATGTGAGGATCATTGACTAGCTAAAGTTAAGAAGCAATAAAATTTGTTATTTTGTAAATAAATGTCCATTTTACACCATCTTTTAATGTTTACTTTATGGTCAATAATTACGAGGTATAAACAATTCTTTAGTCATAATTTTCAGTGTTCAGTGGACTGAGAAATAGAATCTTTTTTTTTTAAAGATTTATTCAGTTTATTACAAAGTCAGATATACAGAGAGGAGGAGAGACAGAGAGGAAGATCTTCCATCCGATGATTCACACCCCAAGTGAGCTGCAATGGCCAGTGTTGTGCCAATCCGAAGCCGGGAACCAGGAACCTCTTCCGGGTCTCCCACATGGGTGCAGGGTCCCAAAGCATTGGGCTGTCCTCGACTGCTTTCCCAGGCCACAAGCAGGGAGCTGGATGGGAAGTGGAGCTGCCGGGATTAGAACCGGGGCCCATATGGGATCCCGGGGCGTTGAAGGCGAGGACTTTAGCCGCTAGGCCATGCTGCCAGGCCCGAGAAATAGAATCTTGAAAATGTTGGTTATATGAATGCTAGGCTGGGACAACTCTTTTTTTTTTTTTTTTTTTTTTTGCATTAGTCTACCTCCTTTAAATGGGAATAATAATCAAAACCACCAACAATCCACTGGGATTGAGTGCTTATTTTTATCAAGTGAATTACTTCTGTCTCAAATTTATCTTCGTTGTAATACATGAAGGAAGAACTGTATTGGGTATTCTATATTCTAAATACTCATTAAGAATCCTTTTAGGATTCCCATATTTCTCTGATCATCAAGATTTTAAAACATAAATGCTTAAGTGTTTAGAGCCTTTACTAATGTACCTACTTGGAACATGCATCAGAATGAAGTTGTCAGGGGGCTCTTAAAAATCACTGGTAAGCAAATAATCTTCTAAGACTGTCAGGGCCCTAGGGGGATTTTATTCAGCTTAGGGAGTTATTTCAATGACAAGGAGCTTAATAAACACAAAATAGAAGAAAACCCATTTACAAGAAATGAGCCAGTTGGTGCATCAAATCAATGGTTAATCTAAACTTGGCAGAGGAAATGCTGGCATTATATTAGCTTACTAGCATGCACATGGGTCATGCATTTTCTTACTTATTTGCTCCAGTAACAAACCAGTTCAGCTTTATGGGCTATATGCTGAAGAGTCTGCCCATGGATAAGTGAAGAGAAATTGAAAAATAACACGCAGAAAATTTAGACTGTATAATCTGTTTGGGGAACTACTACAATATAGCATGTTGTAATCAAGCCTTCTGCACTGCTCTAGCAATTTGAATATAGATTAGTTTTCTTCGTGCAGAATTCGAAAAACTTTATACTTTCTGCGTCTGAAAGACTATTATTAGATGTTTTTGTAAGAGATTGAGAATATAATTCTTTCAATCTGAAAGGTGATTTTCATCTTTTAGAAATTAAACATAAATCTTATTGTTCAAACATGATGTCATTAATAAATAGCTCTTCCTGGAGAAGCTATGGCCAGCAGAGAGGAGTGCACAAATACAGCATTGAGGGGTCTTACGTTATCCTATTTGCTTTGTGCTACTATAAGAAAGCACCTGAGATAGCTCACTTGCACATAAGAAAGGTCTATTTAGGTCACATAGCGATTCAAAGTGAAAATGGCAGGCTTTGGTTCTGGTGATGGGGCATATGGCCCAACTGCCTTGGCAGATGGCAGAGCGTGTACAGAAGGATCATACTATGATCCAAGGAGAGTAGCTGAGTTCAAGCTCAGTTTTGTATGATAATCTTATTTTGACAACTACCTTCTAAATGCATGGCCACAGTGACTAATGGAACTCCCATGAGACTACACGCTGTAAAAGTTCCACTACCTCCCTCTGATGCCAACACAGGGCATTAACACATGGACATTTGGGGAACAGTGAACATCTGTAACAGTTCTTGACATGATTTAACATTCTCTATCGTGTTGACCCAAACTGTCTTACTCTGCTTTCCATGATTGGATCTAATCTAAGTGGGGATTTATACTAGTTCTACATCTCTGGTTCTTAGATTTCAGAATTTTCCTCACAATATTTATGAAAATATTATCTCTAGGGCCTGGTGGCATGGCCTAGCGGCTAAAGTCCTTGCCTTCAACGGCCCGGGATTCCATATGGGCGCCGGTTCTAGTCCCGGCAGCTCCACTTCCCATCCAGTTCCCTGCTTGTGGCCTGGGACAGCAGTCGAGGACGGCCCAATGCATTGGGACCCTGCACCCACGTGGGAGGCCCGGAAGAGGTTCCAGGTTCCCGGCTTCGGATCGGCACACCGGCCCGTTGCAGCTCACTTGGGGAGTGAATCATCGGACGGAAGATCTTCCTCTCTGTCTCTCCTCCTCTCTGTATATCCGGCTTTCCAATAATAATAAATCTTACAAAAAAAAAGAAAATATTATCTCTAAGACCAAATAACACAGACCAAATAATAGTGATGATTCTATGGCTTGGAGTAGGGAAGAGTGTGACTGAGTACTGTCATTTCAATGATACTCAAGTAGATCAATGTCTCTTTTTTATAAGACAATTTACACTGGAAGAACAAATTAAAAATCATGGCTCAAGAGCTACATTTCCTGAAAAATGAAAGAGCTTTGCCTGTTGCTCAGTCTGGGCATCACTTCAGAAGTGTGAATATTAACAAATTTTCTTATGCAAATAAATATAAAACATAGTTTAGTTGAGGAGCAAATCCTAGCAATCCATTTATTTTGTCACGCTAATGGATATACTCTTAAGTTTCTGTTTTGTCTTATAAACTAAGTGATATCCCTGAGAACACAAGTGTTTGTTTTTAGAATTAACATAATGGGAGCAAAGATACACAGCTCTACATCTCTTCTATTTGATATCCAGCTTGTGATTGAAGTTTACATTGAATAGCATTGGTTTACTGGCTAAATCCTCACCTTAAATGCCTGGGATTCCCAATGGGTGCTGGTTCATGTCCTGGTTCATGTGACCACTTCCATTCAGTTCTTTGTGGTCTGGTAAAGCAGTAGAGGATGGCACAAAGCCTTGAGCCCTGCTCGCATGCGGGAGACCTGGAAGGAAGCTCCTGGCTTCTGGCCTCAGATTGGTTCAGTTCTGGCTGTTGTGGTCACTTGGGAAGTGACAGAATAGATGGAGTAACTGTATCTCTCTCCTTCTCTTTGTATATCTGCCTTTTCCATAAAAATAAATAAATATTTAGGAAGTTTATAATTAAGAAGATGAATATCAGTGAGGGTTTGAGTTTCACTTAGCCTTTGTGATAACTGTGGAGACTTTCACCCAATCTTTTTATTTTTAAACTGTATTTCAGAGGAAAAGGATGATCCCAGATTTTAGCACAATGGAAAAAATGTGAAGCTATAATTCAATTTTCCAAGAAGTTACCTGTCAAGCTATATGACAGTGTCACTCAGTGTCTGTCTTTAGTAATAAATATTGTATACTAACCTTTGTACAAATATCCAGAAGTGGGATTGCTGCATGATGTTATGGCTCCATTTCCAAATTTGTTTTCAATATCCACTGTGCTTTTCCATAGTGGCTACCATGTTTTGAATTGCTCCCAACAATAATCAGATACTGTGGTTCCTCTACATCCTTGCCAACATTTGTACTTTTTAAAAGAAAACAATAATCATCTTATTAGTTGTGAGGACATACTTCATTGCCGATTTGATTTTCACTTCCTTGTTAATTAGTTATGTGGAGCATTTATTTAAATACTCCTCCATGTTTGTCATTTTTATGTCTCCGTTGGAGAAATACCTGTTTAAATCTTTAGCCCTTTCCAAAATACCTGTGTATGATATTTGTATATATTTAAGGCGTATGATACATTAGCTTGATACATGTCAATGATTTTTGACTTTTTTTCCATTAAAAAAGCTCTTAATGGCTATTTGTTATTACTGAGTTTATTGAACTCTGTATGTATTCTGATATTAGTTTTTTATCAAATGAATAGTTTGCAAATATTTTTCCAGCTCTGTTAGTTGTGTGTTTATCTTGTTTGGTGTTTTCGGTGTTGTGCAGAAGCTTCTGAGCTTGATGTCATCCCTTTTGTCTAATTTTGACTTTGTCGCCTGTGCTGCTGTGGTCTTGTCTAGGTAGTCTTTGTTTATGCAAATGCCTTACAGTGTTTCCTCTGTACTTACCTCCATTGTGAGTTGATTTTTGTAGAGGATGTAAAGCAAGGTTTCTTGTTTCATACTAATGCATGCAGAGATCCAATTGTTCTAACAGTATTTGCTGAAGAGACTGTCGTTACTATAGGGAGTGATTTTATTGACTGTGCAGTTCATATTATTTTCTTCTTGCTCTTACGTTTCTGTTATACCTATATGTTCTCTATGTTTTATTTTAAATTCATTTTATTTTCCCCCAGAATGTATTTATTTAAGCTATCCAATGTTTTATTGGAGTTTTGGCAAAGCATATTGAATCAGTTTGTTTGAATATAGCATAGCACTATTTGAATCAAGTTAATAAATTGTCAGTAAAATAGAGAAGGAAAAAAAAGAACAGATAGGCACAACTTTTATCCTAAACAATATACATGTTTTATAGACTAGAAACTGAATAGTAGTAGAATGCACTGAATGGTACCAAAACTACGGCTTTTAAGATTTGAATGAAATAATAAAGGCTGGGAATTTAGTTGCTTCAGAGTAACAAGGTCTAAAATTTATTGGCATCAGACTAAGACCAGTACTTGAGGTGGAGTGTAGTTGAATAAAGTCTTAGGTAAGAGTTTATATGGTATTCTCCGTTTAGTGAAGTAGGGAGACAGATGATTCAATATCAGATACACAGTTGCACTCATTGTTTTGCTTAGCTTATATCTGCATTTGTCATATCATCAATATCACTGAGAAACAGGAGTTCTGAACAAGTTTTTTTTTTTTTACAATATCCTCAAATCTTTGTTATGACTATTGGAAGAAATGTAATAAAACTGGTGACTGGGAGCGACTTATAGCTCAATTGCTTGAGAGTGTATCAAGTCCTCTATTCCCCACTATTAATCTTAAGTCTTGTATTTCTTTTAGTTCCTATCCTCTAGCCTTATTTCTTGGAGGATTGTTATGTGCTGGCTCATGACAATTTGCTACTTAGATCTATTGTGTTCCTCTGTTTTTTTTTTCTGTGCCTTCAGGAATTTATCAAACACCAGTGATACCTGAAAATGCCTGTGTTGAGGATGGCAATGTGTACTCTCTAGATAGCTCTGAAGTAGAGCCTATGTAGTGACTGAACACAGCCTTAAACTGTTTACCAAAGTGAGAAAACAGAAACCCTTCTAGGTGTAACATTTTAGTAGGTTATTTATTCAATTAGTAACTTAGTTTTATCAAAAGAAGATCACTTAAATGAGATTTATCCTTTTAAACACCATGGGCACAGTGTTGTGCAGTGGATCTCTAGAGCTTCATATCCATTGAACAGCCACTCCTTTTCCCTTTGCTCTAGTCCCTAGTAACTGTTCTTCTAGCAGATACTGCATGCAAGTGGATTCATGTAATATATATGTTTTTATGACTGACTGATTACACTTAACACAATGCATTTTAGGTTCACTGATGTTGTCATATAATTGCAGGACTTCCTTGTTTTTAAAGGCCAAATAGTAATTACATTATAGGTATATATCATGTTTACCCCTTCCCTTCCATTCATCACTTAATGGATATTTTAGTTTGTTCCATATCTTGCTTGTGGTGAATGATGCTACAATGCAGATGGGAAGCAGTTCATTTAAGTTCCTTGTTCCAATCAAGAAGGGTTTCTGGATAAATTGCAGTTCTGTAGTTTAATTTTTAATTTTTTAAACAAGTTAATCAGTACTTCAGTATGTTCTATAGATGCAGGTATAAGAACACATGACATTCCCTTAATCCCTCTCTTTCTTCCTCTCCATTTTTAACATTTTGAGTCATCACCAAACTGTTTTCTTTATTGGCTGTCTTATTTTATATTCCTGTCTACAATGTACCATGGGTTTAAACTTTTACACATCGATTCCAATACATTTTTTTCCTTCTCCCTGTCTCTCTGGTAATAGTCATTTCAACAAGTATGAGGAAACATCTCTTTGTGGTTCTGGTATACAATTCCCTGATGATTAACGATATTGGATATCATTTATGTATTAATCTCTTAAATAACACAATTTCTACAATACTTAAATGTTATCTAGAACTTGTTAAACACCTTGTCCTTGATGATTTTGTCTACATGTAGGCTATAACCCTCAGTGTACACAAGGGGCACCATAAAGAAAATTTTGCTAGTAACATAGGAAGTGGACTTTGGCAGCAAGAGCCATGGGAGTTCAGGTAGGCATAGCAGTTTTTTGCTTCTCTGTATTTGTCACTCAATTTATGAAGGAGGAGTCATGTGTAAACATTCTTTAGTGATGTCTTGCTTCTCAGCAAAGCAACACATATAAAGTACTATTTCCTTTTCTCCACAGTTACATTTTTAATCATCTACAATGGTGGTAGTGTATTTGTAGAAAAAAGCTGAATCTTTTGTGTCCTTGTCAACGGTGGTCTTAAAGTCTTGCTTTAGTGAGGAAACATTTGTTATCCAAAGACTTATTATTGTTTCTTCCTTAGTTATTTATTACATTTATTTAGCACTTAGATTCTTTGTTGATTTTATATTATGAGCTTTTCCCATAGTTTTGTCTTGATGCTTCAGCAGTCTGGATACTAACAGTAGATTCCGTTTCTACTGCTTTATCATGATTGGTTGATCTTACAAAAATCAGCCAAAATCTATATTACCCTGGTTTGCACTGGGTTAATTTTAATAAGATGACTATTTTTTTTAATGTGAGTTGCTTTTACCCTTTACTAGAGCTCATTTTATCGCTCATCATTTTATGACTACAAAACTGTCTGAGCAGAAAACCAAATGCAATAAGAAACAGAAACAAACAAAAATCACAGGGAATATAACATTGGATCCATGAAGGAGAACTTATATGTTCTTTTGATTTCTACTGAGAGATTGTTCCACAAAGCATTCAAACTGTGTCAACCAAAGCTACAAGATCACTTACGTTATTTTGCTATCTTGTGGTCACAAAGAATTAAAACTATGTAAAACAATCTTATAGAAGGTAGGAACCTGGAGTATACTAGGAAGTCAATAAATGTCTGATTTAATATTATGATTTTGATTATGTAGAAGCTGTTAAAAACAGTTACTCTTGTTAACTGTTTATAACTGGGAATAATAGTGCGATTTTGGAATATCAAGGCAATGTCATATATGGAGTTCTTATGTGTTGGTGTGAGTGCTAAACATTTTCAAATAATTCTTTTTTGAACTTCTGGATAGCTTCAGGTATCATGATATTGTTTTTGTTATTTATTGTATTTAAATCTAAGAGAAATTTCTTCCATATATTTCCAACAAAGATATTCATCGATGTAGTAACGAATGACCGCAATCAATACTTTTATTATGTGTTAGATGATGTTAGAGATGCTCCTATTATTTTGTATCTGGCCCTGAGAGAAAAGAAGAAAATAAGTTAAACTGTTTTTTCTATTCTTCAGAATATCTTTAAATCTGGTTATTTGAGAGCTGGAGAGAACAAGAGAGGGACAAGTAGAGACAAGAAGAGAGAATGAGCAAGTGAGCTACCGTCTGCTAGTTTATCCCCTAAATGTTTGTGCAGTGACCTGGGCTGCCCAGACATTCTGATGTGGGACATGGGCTCTCTCATGTCTTAAATACTAAATAAAATGATTTCCCTAATAATTTGTTTTTCTTAAACACTAAAATTATCCTAGAAACATCCTAATTTTCTTCTATACTGTTAATATTTTCCCTCACCATCACCATAAAATTTTATGTTGGGTTATACAGGAAGAATATTGAATAATGTTGAAAGACAATCCACCTTGGAGGAAGTGTTGCCACATTTGTGGTGAAAGGAAGAGTTCTGTAAAAGGTGTCTTGTGCTATGCTTCTGTTTGGTCTGAGACTTCAGACCGTGCTTATGGAACTGTATCTCTTGAAGTAAATCTGCATGTAATCACTGCGTAGGGTCTGGCCAGGGATAGGGACATAATCTCTATCCTGAAATCATTTATAAATCATCAACCTTGTATTCACTGAGCACAGATAAATTTATGTGCACTTATCAATAACATGTGAAACACACAACAGCAAATTGAATCATTCAGTGTATAAGGAAATGATTATGATTGTTCAGTTATATAAATACATTCAGGTGGCAGATTTTACATTGTACTTATTTATTATAGGTTTTTCTTTCTGTGGTGTCAATCAGTCTGGCAAGATTTTTTAGTGTCGTTACTGGAAGAAATTCAGTTGAGTGTTTTATGCTTGATAAGTTTAAAATATTATTGCAAGACCATGCTAAAAAATGACTGATCAGAGTTAATATTTGTCCAGACATCACTGTGTCACATTCATCTTTCCTTAGATGTATAACATATATGTAATAAATCAATTTTTTAGAAAGAAATTCATAAGTACACAATAACATATAAAAATAAGTATATACAATGATGCAAATACTTATTTTGAAGCTTCTTATTTGACTGTGTGTATGTATGTATTGAAGATTACAAGTGTAAAAGATCATTAGGACATCCCATCCCAAAGCAATGAGGTTTGGAGCAAAAGAAAATTGTTTTGTTTAAGAAATAGAAAACAATTTCAATCTGCAGCGAGAATATTTGAGTCAATGATATTTACCAAAAGAGAAGACAGTACAATAATATGATTTGCTTTCATTTGCTGATTACCTGTTTATTTTCCAAACAAGATGTTCTGGAAGTTAATACTATAATCATACTAGGGTGATTATTAGTTGTTCTGAACAATTTGATATGATTATAGCAAAATTTGTAGCATCTATTTGACAGGTTACTATGAGTAACCACTATTTTAATTCAAATTTTGTCATCATGCTCCTTTTTCATGTATGTTTAAAATAGAAATGCTTCCTACATATTTTCAGAGAATTGTAAGCATTGTTGTGCAAGAGAACAGCAGGAGAGAAAATTGGTGTACAAGACTGCTATCTCATTGTCTTTTTATTTTATATAATAGCTTAAATATTTCTCTTTCAGTAGCCTTTTTATGAAAATGTAGGAAAATGGTGATTGGAATAGATGTTGTTTTCTAGAATTTCTGAATGCATTCATGTTGATTTGTTTTTGAACAAACAGTAAGAGATAGCTTGGAGATTACAAATCACTTCCTGTTAGTCACTTTTGCAAGCAACTTTTCCTCCATGTAATGTTTTTGTTTTTCCTTAAATGGAAAAGGTGCTGGTGAGAAGATTGTACTTGGATTTGCTAGACGGAATCCAGTATTCAAAAGTCTGTGGATGCATGTGTGTGAATGAGAAAGAGCTCACATTTAAAAATCATTTTATGTAGAATTGTCCACAATACCTTGAATTTGTTATCTAATGAAATTGGTTTCCTTTTTTTAATCCTTGTGAAAGATAACTTGTTTATAAATCTTGTAGTCTTCCATGTCATTATCTACTGATCTTCTAGATCACACTTTAAAAAGTACTAATTTATTTGACAGTTACTGAGAGGGAAACACACACACACACATACACACACACACACAAACACACACACATATACAGAGAGAGAGAGAGAGATAGAGAGAGAGAGAGAGAGAGAGAGAACCTTCCATCCACTGTCTTAGTCTCTAGGTGGATGCAATGACCAGAGCTGGGCTAAGCTAAAGCCAGCTTCCAGGAACTTGGTTTCCCACTTGGCCATTAAGGTCTTGAACACTTGAGTTACTTTTCATTCCTTTTCCTAGGGCTTTAGTAGGGAGCTGGGTCGGAAATGGAGCAACTGTGACACAAATTGACTTCCACATGAGATGCCTATGTTGACAACGACAGCTTTACCTGCTATGCTTCCAGGATGACCTTGAGAAGGATAACATTTTATGCATTTCATGACATTTTGGACTTACAGCACTTTTTATACCCAAGAAATCTAATTTTTAGAATACCTTTAACACATATACATAAGATGCTATATGTACAACAATAAGCCAGTCTTCTGGGACTGTTAAATCATTGTGTGATGTTGGGAGATCTTGGTAAGAAAACACTTTTAAAAAGTGGACACAAAGGAAAAGGAGACAAAAAATACAGCAGATAATGCCATAGGGTATACCTTAGTGTCACAGCTGAAATCAAAGGTTAAGAGCTCGAGGCCCTCCTCCATGCCCGTGTTCCTGACTTTGTTTTGATGCTGAAAGTTCTACAGTCTTAATTTAGTTATTAAATTTTTATGTTGGAATATATAGCTTACTAAATATACCAGCATCCAAGATAAGGACATTGAGATCTCAAAAGATTATTTTTTCTTAGGCTAACAGCATTTTTGATAACTCCTTGCTTAAAAAGCAGGGTTTCAAACTCATGGTGCATGTGTTACCATTAAGCAAGGCAATGGAAGTTGGTTTTCCCCAGATTTTACTGTGACTACGATTAGTAGATATAATAATCCTATATAGAATTTGAGATTTTATAGCTTATTAAATTTATAGTTTTCCTAATTAGTTTCTATAGGCTGTTACTTCCTCCCAGAGTCTACTCCAATTCCTAACAGTTTCAAAACTGCTTCTTTATCCTGTTTTATGTGGCTTTTTTTGTTTGTTTGTTTTGTTTTTTTGTTAATGGCCTCTTGTTCCATTTCTTAATCTGGGCAACCTCACATTTTCTTGGCACTTATAGAGTGTAAAAGTGCTCTGGAACCGGGCCCGGCGGCGTGGCCTAGCGGCTAAAGTCCTTGCCTTGAAAGCCCCGGGATCCCATATGGGCGCCGGTTCTAATCCCGGCAGCTCCACTTCCCATCCAGCTCCCTGCTTGTGGCCTGGGAAAGCAGTTGAGGACGGCCCAATGCATTGGGACACTGCACCTGCGTGGGAGACCTGGAAGAGGTTCCAGGTTCCCGGCTTCAGATCGGCGGGGCAGCATGGCCGTGCGGCTCACTTGGGGAGTGAATCATCGGACGGAAGATCTTCCTCTCTGTCTCTCCTCCTCTGTGTATATCTGGCTGTAATAAAAATGAATAAATCTTTAAAAAAAAAAGTGCTATGGAACCACTTCATTGCCAAAGTATAGCTTGAAGAGTTTTTTCTTATCCTACTCTAACAGTTTCTAGAAATGGCCTAAGTCAAAAGAAGGGTTAGAAGCAACAACCACCAAATAAATGAAATTAGTTTACACAGAATGACCCGGGCTTCATTCCTGAGATAGCTTTAATCAGCATACCTGACATGTATTGTTATAAACACAAATCACTCCTCCTTTGTTTATTTCCTTTTTTGACTATTTGTATTTTTCCTCAGTTATAGCTTTCCTTGATAGTGGTCAAAGTACTGTTGATTTTTATGACAATATTTAGGTTTGGATGTCTACTCTTTTTGCATTGGTTTGTGAATACAATATGAGAAGTCTGTGGTCCTATGCTACCTTGTTTGGTATCTCTGCAGTGCTTTCCCACTGATAATTTTAATTCTGGTTGCTTTTCTTACAATGGTGTATAAACAGGAATTTGCTTCTGTCATTTTTTTTTTTTTTTTTTAGGATTTACTTACTTTTTTTGCAAAGTCAGATATACAGAGAGGAAGAGAGACAGAGAGGAAGATCTTCCGTTCGTTGATTCACTCCCCAAGCCGCCACAACGGCTGGTGCTGTGCCAGTCCGAAACCAGGAGCCAGGAACTTCCTCCAGGTCGGGTGCAGGGTCCCAAGGCTTTAGGCCATCATCAGCTGCTTTCCCAGGCCACAAGCAGGGAGCTGGATGGGAAGCGGGGCCGCTGGGATTAGAACTGGTGCTCATATGGGATCCTGGGCGCTTTCAAGGTGAGGACTTCAGCGGCTGGAGTCCTCTAAAGCTTTGAAGTGTGTGGGGCCCAAGGCAACCCTTTGATGCCCCTGCTGATCTTAAACTGAGATTCATGTGAGTGAGTCCCACAGTCAACAGGCTGTGAATATTTTTAGGAATGCATGCCCGGCATCAGCCTCCAGTCTGATGCTGGGAGAAATCTTGGTGCTCCATTTGTAAGCTCTAGCTCAGATCTAGAGGACTTGGAGTTTATCAAATGCCGGCTTCTCACTAGATGACCGATCTTTGGCTCCAAGACTGGATCCTAAGCTTCTGCCTTTCTGTGTGACTCGAGTTTGGCTCTGGTTTTTGCTGGCAGGTGGAGGAGGGTGGAAGAAGTCACCTGGCTGGCTAAAAAAGCCCCAAATACTCCATCTATTGGTATGGGCTTAGAGGTAGAGTTTGTGAGTCTGGCACTGGCACTGGCACTTAAATCCAAGATCTGCACTTACATCCACCTTTTTGTAGGAAGGAAACATTATTCTCCATGTTGTGTGACATGGAGACAGGGACGTAGTACAGGGGCAACTCTGTCTTCCTGCTTTTTTCAGCGTATCTTTTCTCCCTGTCATACACTAGGTCTCTCATCTAGCTTGCTTAGCCTTGTAAAGGTGACTTGGTGTGAGAAGAACTTTGGGGACCTGATCACCAGGGAATTTAACTTAGCTGCCACTTTACTCTGCCTTCTTAGTAGTTTGTCTCTGAATTATGAGCATTTACTTGCAATTGAAGGAGAAACCAATTTTTCCAATATTGCAAAAGGGCATAGACTTCCTTAAAGTAGGATATAACATGTGATATGTGATTAAGAATTGGAAAATAAATTTCTAAAGAAGCGTAGACAGAAAAGGATAACCTACCTAGTGTATATTTAAGCAAAAGCAGTAGAATAAAATGTTAAGTAGATTTATTTATCTAGATTGTATGGGAAGATAAACAAAAGCAGCTGAAAGATGACACTGAGATTATCAGAAGTGACGTTAATGAGGGTCTTAGTTGAGAGAAGGTTCATGCTCCAATATCATGGAAGAGTAGCTAGCGGAATGTTTTGCTGTTATATACGCTTCGTCAAGCTCAAAAGTTGAAATGCCACTGCTTTCTTTGAACTTGACTGTCATGTTTTATCTAGTGATGAATTACACAGCATTACCTGTATAAACAGCGTGTGAACTGTTGGCAGCATTTTTTTCTCTAGTCGTTTTGAAAGATAAACAACTCTGCATGCTCTCAAATATGTTATGCTTCCTCTAATTCTGAGATTTTAATTGTTGTAATCACAAAGTATAGATGATATATTTTTAAATTAAGACAGTCTGATGCTTGTGGGGAAATAAGAAAGTGTGCAGCAGTGGCATCCAAGAATCACTACTAACGGCCAAAGTTTTCAGGCTAAGTTGTCTTTGCACATACAATAACATACAACTCATCCATCACTTCTTATTTAAGGGAGATTGTTTAAAACACTTCAAAGCTTTATGAACGTATGGTTTGCATAAGATTTCTTCTGAGCTCTAACAATTTGATCTTTAGGTAATATTTGATTGTATGGATTGTTGGTAGCTTAATGTTTTATTTTTTTCAGTTTTACATACATTTTACTATTGATGGTAAAATATCCAAA
The DNA here is from genome assembly GCF_030435755.1 of Ochotona princeps. Lineage (NCBI taxonomy): Eukaryota > Metazoa > Chordata > Mammalia > Lagomorpha > Ochotonidae > Ochotona > Ochotona princeps. Next base: position 64,056,470 of record NC_080836.1, on the reverse strand, counting down.
TGTATGTGTCCTCCTCAGATTGACACTGAATATTCTCACCCCTTGGTGATGGTACCATGGGGTGGGGGTGTTTGGGAGGTGATCGGTCATGGGTTGGGATCCCCAGGAACAGATTTAATGTGCTTATGAAATAGACTTAAGATTTCTCACTCCTCTACCATGTGTGGTTAGAATGGAAAAACAGCTGTAAGTGAGAAGGGTTACCTTCACTGGACATGGAATCTGCTGGCCCCTTCATCTTGGACTTCCTGTCTCCAGGACTGTGGGAAATAAAATTTCTGTTGTTTACAAGCCACCTAGTTATGGTATTTTATAGTAGCCCAGAAGAACTGAGGCAGTATCTAGAGTTAAAGTGAATTCAATTGAAAGACAAATAGACGATGATGAAACTGGAATGAAAAATCAAATTGCTGTTATTTCATAGAAAGGCCAGAGAATTGAAATAGGGATTAGGAAATGCAATTCTCATCCCAGTCTGACTCTTACTCACTAAATGACCCCCAGTATCCTTCTATTCAAATGAAAACATGTATTAGAAAATTCTTGAGTGCATAAACTGGATAGTTATTTAACAAATAGATTCCCCTTTACTACTGGATGCAGGATCCTTTGCATTTAGTGATGTCCTTGCAACTTGCTTGTGCTCGGTAAGATCTGGTGTTATGTAATATTCACTGTTTTTAATCAGGGTCCATAAATATTTCCACAAACAAGTGTCTCTTTCTACAGCTACTGATTAGAGAAGATAAAGCCCTAAAACATGGGCAGGGTCACAATATTCCTGGATCCTGAAAGACAACATGGAACAAAGTCTCTTTTGTTGGCCCACGTTGGGTTATTTCCTGAATAATTAATAAACTTTCATTGAAACACTGGAAATTTGGCATTATTAGAGCAGTTAGCCGATCTTAATCATACAAGGGCAAGCTTTCTTTCAGTTTTAAAATCTGTGCTTGACCAAAAATCATTCAAGTGGATTAATAAAAAGCAAATGAAAACAAGTACACTAAGCTGGTATTTTTGTTCCACACTTTTTCCTCTCTAGTTTATTCTTTCCACAATAGTTGGAACAGTCTGAAGGAATGTGACCAATTCATAATATACAATGTATGTGACAGGTGTGGTTTCCAAGGTTGGGTTATGGAAGATAGTAGAGCTTCTGTCTTGTTCTCTTCTATCACTTGCTCTAGGCAAACTAGCCACAAAATCCTGAGGTCACTTTAGCACACATCATGGAGAATCCCAGATATAGAGGAACTACCTTCCTAATCCTATAACCATTTGGCTGATAGGATCTTAACACCCCAGTTAAGCTTCTGATAACTACAAGCTCCATCACTACCTAAGAGCAAGCTTGTTAGACCCCAAAGGCTGCTCCAAAATTCCCAACCCAGAGAAGTAATGAAGCATCATCCATGGGTATTGTTTTATTAAACCATACTGTTTGTGGGTGATTTTGACTGTGTAGGTAGCTCATACACAGTCATCACAGGTGACATTTTTCCTAGGTGTTTGTGCAACAAGGCCTGAGGCTTTACCTTCCAAGCCTTTGATTTCTGTTGTTTCCCTACTCACTACTTGATTCTGAAACTTTTATTTTAGCCACACCAAATCTCAATACCTCAATTTCTGTAAGTATATAATATAATCTTAAAGTATATAATCAATGTATTTTGATATCTTAGTGAATTAATAGAGTATTTTTTTATTTTGTGAAAGAGTTGAGAATTATGAAGTTTTAAAAGTAAAATCCCTTATACATGTAAGTGAATTTTTTCTGACATTCAGGGCAGGCATCTAGAGATATTTGAAATACTTTAAATATAATATTGAATTTAATAAAAAAGTTACTTTGTACCAACCCAAAATGTGTGATCCTAAATCACCAGTGTTTAATTCAGTGACATTAGTTTCCCAACAACACATTTCAAATTTTCATTCCTATAGTTTATTAACTAGGTTTAAAATACCAACTTTGCTGCTGGCTCTTCAGTCCACTAGTCACTACAAAATAATAGATGTGTTTAAGCATTAGTGATTACTGTTGTTGTCTCTGTCAAAATCTTTGTGTATAAGCGAATAGTTTTCATTCCTTCTTTAATTAATTAGGTTAATGTAAGCACTGGTTGGAGGTAATAAATATTTGTAGTTTCCCCCACCAAAAAAACCTTTACATATCATTGAATTCACACAAATTGTGAAGTTGCATAGCTTCTTTTTCAACCATCTATAAATGCATGATAAAATTTAATACTTTATTAATTTAATAAATGTCTGAATGACGAGATTGGCTAGTGAACATGGAAGTGCTGCAAAGAAACACAAGCTGGACGTTGGAAGTGGAATTAAGAGTTAAATGATAGTGAAAGCTAATCCAGACCGACAAAAATATGCGTTTCCAAGGCTCAGAAAACTATGTTGGATATGTAAGAAGAATTACATGAAGATACACTATTCACAAGACTCTGTACTTTAAAGAAATGATTTTAGTTTCAAAAAATTATTTAGTTTCATTTTATTTCAAAGACAGGAAGAGAGAGGAGGAGTGGGAATAAGAGAGCAAGTGAGCGAGAGAGCAAATGAGAGAGAGAAATTTTCTATTTGTTGGTTCACTCTTCAAATGCCCAAATCAGCTAGATCTGGGCCAGACCCAAAACAGGAGCTCGGAGCTCAGTCTGTGTCTCCCATGTTGGTAACAGCAACCCAGGCCATCATCTGTTGTTTTACACAGCACTCTAGCATAAAGTTGGAGGACTTGAACCAGACACTTTTATGTGGAATGTTGATGGCTCAGGTAGTCACTTTCAACCCCTACACTATTCCTAAGATTTTATAAAAAATAAGTAAAATAGACTCTGAATGTTTTTTAATGATTTAATTTATGTAGTGCTTAAGGAAGTATTAGTAGTGATGTTTAAAATATTTTCCCTGACACAAAGGAATCTACTGAAAATCAAGATCTACTGTAAAAATCAAGACTGATCATAGATATTAAGAACACTTTGCACAATTTTAGATTGAATTATCCCTTTAAGATTTATATTACTGTGCGATGTAGGAAAACTTGCTGTTTTGTCAGTCATTAGTAGGTTCTAGGAAAGCACTCATTTTCAATAGTTATGTAATTTATATGTGTCCTGGTGCACTGCCCCAAGTCCTCTGCCTTGCTCAGGACAGCAGAGTCACTCCGTTCTGACGTGCACACCATCCTGGCCACTTCCAGATTTGGATTCAGTCCTGGACTTGGAGGCAGTAAAGTGCAGTCTGGGAAGACTCCAGCTGAACAGTAGTTTCTTTTAGTCTTCTTATTATGCTTTCTGATGATGAACCTGGATTCTGACCCAAATGTCTCATTCACTTTTTATGTGCTTTCTGCTTTCTCTTTTCAGCTAGCCTAGGATCCTGATTATTCTTGCCTCGTAAGAGATGTGCTCGAAAAGTTTTCATTTTGTTTCAAAGCCTGATTTTGCATAGATGATCATCTCAAGAATATCTATTATCTTTTGTTAGAGAGTACCAGTATCATTTTCAAGATGAACTTTTTTAAAAACACTTTTAGTTTTACAGAAATCTCAGAGAGCACCAAACAGGATAAAAATAGAAAAAGAGCACCTCAGCACATCATATTCAACTGTAGAAAATCAAATAAAAGGAGCAAATCTTGAAAGAAGCCAAAGGGGAAAAAGCCTGTAGAGGTACATGGATAAAAATTACAACAGACTCCTTCTCAGAAACCACATAAACAAGAACAGAGTGGCTTGAAATGCTTAAAATGGTTAGGGGAAAAACCCTGGCAGCCTAGATTTCTCTATCTAGTAATATGAATAAAGAAATAAAAGTTTTCTCAGATCATTCGAAACTCAAGTAGTTTATTACTGACAGAACTTCCATGCAGAAAATGTTAACAAAATTTTTTCAAGGAGAAGGTAAATAATAGAGGATTCTAGCAGTATGTAATTTTCTTTAAAAAAAGATTTATTTTTATTGGAAAGGCAGATTTATCGAGAGAAGGAGAGACAGAGAAAGATCTTCCATCTGCTGATTCATTCCCTAAGTTGCCACAATGGCTGGAGCTGAGCCAATCTGAAGTCAAGAGCCAGGAGCTGCTTCTGCGTCTCCCATGTGGGTGTCAGGGTCCCAAATATTTGCCAGTCCTCTAGTGTTTTCCCAGGACACAGGTAGGGAGCTGAGAGGGAAGAAGAGCAGCTGGGATAGGAACTGGCACCCATATAGGATCCTGGTGCATGCAAGGTGAGGATTTAGTCACTAGGCCATGACATTGTACCCCATAATTTTTTGTTTTTAAGGCTGTCTTGTATGTAGTTGTTACAGGCTTCTTTTGGTTGGTATTAATGTGTTATATCTTTTTCATTTGTCTAATTTCAGGCTCTGTGTTTTTTTAGGTGAAATTTTTAACATTTATTTATTTATTTGAAAAGGAGACTGAGAAAGAGAGAGAGAGAGAGAGAGAGAGAGAGAGCGAGAGACCAAGAGCATGACAGCAAAACAGCCAGTTCTGAGCCAGGCAGAAGCAAGGAGCCAGGAACTGCTTGCAAATTTCTCATGTGGGTAGCAGGGGAACCAGCTACCTCAGTCAACATCTGCTGCTTTCCTTGGTGTGCATGAACAGGGAGCTGGATAAAGCAGAGAAGCCAGAGCTCAGACTCAGACGCTCTAACATGGGTATTCAAATGTCTCAAGTGCTAGCTTAACTCACTAGTCCCACAAAGACCATTGTGTCCTTGAACACTGAAATATTTTACAAAGCTATTTTAAGAGGCTTTTTTGTTTTTGCTAATTGTGTCATCTCTGGTTTGTTAATTTATTTTCCCACTGCTTGATTTTTTTCTTTGTAAGGTTTATATGTCTTTGTGTTTTTCTTTTATAAAAAATACTTCTTTTTATTTGAACAATTCATAGAGAGAGCTTCCATCTGCTGTTTTACTCCCCAAATGACTACAATAGCTGAAGCTGGGCCAGTCTGAAGGCAGGAGCCAGGAACAGCTTCTAGGTCTCCCATGTAGGTGCAACAGTCCAAGAACTTGAACTTTCTCAGAAACATTATCAGGGAACTGAATCAAAAGTAGAGCAGCTGGGACTTGAACTGGCACCCATATGAGATGCCAGCACTGTAGTCGGAGGCTTTACCTACTGTGCCACAATGCCAGCGCAATAATAATTCTTAACTGTGATCCCAGTTTATACACCAGCTTTCATATGTTGCATTTATTTATGCTTCCTGAGTATTTCTTTTCTGCAAATCTTCCATGCTCTTTTATTTTGGATTTATTAGAGCATTTGGTCATGTGTTATACAGAAATAATACGTGAAAATTTCGTTAGCCATGGATTTTGTCAAACTTGAGCATTCTTCAGTTGGTTTGAAAAGGATATTGAGATATGGATTACTAAACATTTCCCAGTTGATGCTTATTTTGAGGTCTGAGAAAAAGATGTCATTGATGACCTTGAGAATAATGTTGGGTTAAGCAGTGGGGTTTACGCTGTGTTAGATTGCATTTAATAGAAACAAAAAGCCAGGGCATACAGTAAGCCTTTGATGAGCTTTTCCATCAAAGTGAGAAAAGTGAGAGTGGAACATAATAGCATGAAGTTATTCCTAAGATAGAGTACATTACTGCTTGTTTATGTGCTAATGGGAAATGTTAGGGGTGTGTGTGGTGGGGAGTTTGTGAGCATTTATGTTGATTAAAGTTCCTGATACATTTTCTTGAGAAGGTGGAGCAAGTAAGACCTAAGGAAAAAGTTTAAGGATCACTCTATAATATGAGGAGAAAGGGTGGCATGTTTCGGCATACGTTCTCATTGTTGGACAGGCATGTGATGGGGCTTGTGATAGCTCTAATTGCTTCAGATGTATACTGTGCATACTCATGTATATCAAGGTTTTTATATTGTCAAATACACATTTGCAAGGTAGTTAAGCATGTAAAGAACATTTTTTGTTGATAGCTGATTTTATTATCTATTTTATAATATGCTATTGAATAAATTGACTAAGGTGTTGAATCATTAGCAAGTGATTAATAAGCATCTTTACACAATTACCTCCTACTTTACACAATTACCTATTGGTACTTATAATTCTGTTTTGTCACTCAGTGCTTACAGATAGAATTTAATGTACTTGAAGCAGAAGAAAGTATGAGCTAGTGGTGAGGAATCTGTATCTGTGCTTGACAGGCTTACAAGTACTTGGCTTTTATTTTTTTTTTTTTTGCTCTCAGCATTTAGGATTATTCTGTATTAAAAATAAAAAGAGAAGACATATAGTGAAATATGACAGGAATAGATGCTCAAAGTAGGAGAGTAATTTTTGGCATTAACACAAGAGGAGTTAAGCAGTTCTCAAGAAACACTGATGTTAACAGCAAAGAGATTTCCAAAATTCTGGTGGGTTACTTAAAATATTGGGATAAAAGGGTAATTTTATAGGAAAACATATTTACATATCACAAAATTGAAATATAATTGTCTTGATTATGTTGTTTGACTTTCTTCACTATAGTCTTCTTTTGTCTCCCTAGAAAACTAGTTCTTTAAGAGTGATAGTTTTCATGGCTATTTTTGCAAGCTGTTACATTGTTTATATGCATTAGCAGTGTATCAGTGTATAATGCTATTTTGCACTTAAACCTTAATTTATCCTTATGAGCTGTCTTTTTTTCACTTAATGTTATGTTTTGAGATTTTCGTGATGTTATTTGCAGCTCTATTTTATTCGTTTTTCTGTTGATTAGTATTCCATTAGATGCATGCTTCAACATGTAGATGTACCATTTTCTTGTTGAAGAACATTTAAAAAGTTTTCACATTTCGCTATTACAAAGGAATCTGAAGCAAGCAGCAAAGCAGACAAATTCTTGAAATTTTTCATGAGAATTTTCTTACTGTACAAGATACTGGAATTTGAGTGGTTATCTTTGCACATTTTCAATTTCAGTAGATGATGCAAAATCGTTCTTTAAGTCTGTTTTAACAAACAAACAAGAGCATACAAATTCTTATTTTCCTTTATGTGCCTTAAATTTCCATTTTGGGTGGTGAGTGAAATTGAGAAACCTGGTGTGACCAACTGTCTGGATATGGTGTATGGAGACAAAGGACCTTGACAAGTGATTCATTTATGGAATGTTGATTTGTTGGTTCCCTTCTTCCTGAGACCTTTTGGTTATCTTTATCATCCTAGATAATGATATTTCAAATTTGTTAACAGTCTTCAAGTTACCTGAATTTTGTTTCATTTCTCATTCTCATAATGGTTTGTTTGTGACTTTTCTTTTAATTAAATATATTCAATTGAATATAATACATTCATTTTAATTTTAATTTAATAATACAATTATGGCTGAATTAAACTCTAGTACCACCTTAGCTACAGCCCATGTGTAGTTTGTCAATTTTTAAATTCTTATTATTTTGAGATGAACATGGTTATTTGTTGCAAGTTTATCTTGCAGGTTCCTGGGGGTGGGGGGGAGATTTGACCTGAAGAAATGGGGGCACAGTGCTCTCTTTTGGCAACTGACAAAGTTTATTTCCAGGTTTCAGTTTTTATACATTTCATGAAGCAATGGTTCAAACATAAATCAGAATTAGGTCGTGTCTAAGAACAGAGAGTACAAAGAAGCTTACAAGATGACTTAGTCAAAGAGTTATTGAAATAGGGAATAGATAAAGAGTACTGTGTGTCCTTGATTGACTAGACAGAGCACAGATGTCCGCCTATCTTCAAGAAGAGCATGAAAGCACATCCAAGGACTCACTGGGGGCAAGAGCACACTGTGGGGGAGAGGCCTTCCGCCTTTTCTTTCCTGGAGCATTTTCTCAACAGGGTCCCACAGGCCTCCGCTGTCCCAGCTTTCCTTTGGGCTATGTTCTGACATTTGGGACTACTTTTTGAAGTTCACACACAGAGGCCGGTGCAGTGGCTCAATTGGCTAATCTGTCCACTTCAGGTGCTGGGATCCCACATGGACGTTGGTTTGTGTACTGATTGCCCCGTTTCCTGTTCAACTCCCCACCTGTGGCAAGGGAAAGCAGTGGTAGGTGGCACAAACCCCTGTGGCCATGCACTTAAATAGAAGGCCCAGATGGAGCTCCTGGCTCCTGACTTTGGATCAGCTCACCTCTGACTGCTGCAGCATTTGAGGAGTGGATGGAATATTTTTCTCTGTCTCTCCTTATTTTTGTATATTGCCTTTCCAGTAAAAATTAAATAAATTTCTTTGAAAATATTTCTTTATTTTTCTTGGAAAGTCAAATCTACAGAGAGGAGGCAAGATAGAAAGGATGATCTTCCATCCACTGATCACTCTCCAAGTGGCTAACAGGGAGCTAGATGGGAAGCAGGACTGCTGGGACACAAACCGGAGGGTATATGGATCCCAGTTTATGGCACCAAACTCACCTTCTGATTCCACTTTTGTGTGTGGAGACAGTGAGCAAATGAACTGGTGTTTTCTGACGGCTGTGTACAGGAGGCAGAATTTAAATAATGAGATGCTCTCTCAGGCCTCACTGTGCCACTTAGTGAACTTAAGGCACTACGGCACTTAAGTGCTGTCTGCCCTTACGGATAAGGAAATTGAGACTTAGAGACGGCAGGTCCAAGCTGCAACTCTCCACGCTGGGGAAAATTAAGCAAATGTTAAAAAAAGGTTCCCCCCCAAACTCACACACAACAAATAGTTGTTTCTGCTTGCTGATTTCCAATTGATTTTGTCATCAGAGAACAGTCTCTGATAAAACTTTTAAATCTTTTGACTTCTTTTTTAAATTGTTATGTAAAATACTTAGTATTTTCATAAGCGTTTTGTGGACTTCTAAAAAAAATCTAGGCTTATGTAATATTTCTCAGAACACATTGCTAATAATTATTTCATAAAATTATATGCATTGCTGGGGCTGGAGTTGTGGCATAGATGCCAATGTTCTGTATGGGCACCGCTGCTTGTGTCCCAATGGCTCACTTCCAGTCCAACCACTTGGTAATGTACCTGGGACCATCAGTGGAAGATGGCCCAAGTGTTTGAGTCACTGATAGCCACATGGGAGATCAAATGCAGCTCCTCGTGTCTGGCTTTGACCTGGCCTACCACTGGCTGTTTTGGTCATCTGGACAGTGATGCAGCCGAAGGAGGATCTTCTCATTCTTCCTCTTTCTTTTCTCTTTCTGTTACTTTTATTTTTTTTAAGATGAATCTTCTTTTTAGAAAAAACTTTTTTAGGTAAAACTTTTGTTAATTTGCCTTAATCTGTTAGTGTCTTGTGATTGTGTGTGTGTGTATGTATTAAAATCTGAATGGAGGGCCTGGTCAGTAGCCTAGTGGCTAAAGTGCTCGCTTCACAGGCGCTGGAATCCCATACGGGCACCAGTTCTGATCCCGGCGGCACTGCTACCCATCCAGCTCCAGTTTGAGGATGGCCCAGAGATTTGAAACCCTGCACCTGCGTGGGAGACCCGGAGGAGGCTCCTGCCTCCTGGCTTCAGATTGGCTCAGCTCCAGCCACTGTGGCCGCATGGGGAGTGAATCATCCGAAGGTAGCTCTTCCTCTCTGTCTCTCCTCATGTCTGTATATCTGACTTTGCAGTAAAAATAAATCTTAAAAAAAATCTGAATGGCTGAAGACTTTTTCAAATTCTCCTTGGGTTTCAACCTATTTTATCCTTGCGTATGTGTATGTATACATATGCAAGTATATGTATATGTATGTGTATATTAAGGCTGCTTTTATGTTTAGACCTATGTATGCAATAATTATTTTATCAAATTACCCTTTATTACTCTGCAAGCATTAAGGATTTTATCCATTTTAAACTATTTTGTTTTTCTAACAATTTTTAATTAAAACTTAAACATTATTTTGCTGCATTCATTTCAAATGTAGACATTTTATGCATATATATATATACACCATTTTTTCTCAAAACATAGATATTGATATCAGAATGAGGGATTTATGACAGTGATCAGCATGTAAAGTGTATCTCATATGATATGATTCAGTGAAGTCATATTTTTAAAAAAGATTTTATTTAATTTAAATCTCGAGTTGCTGAGAGAAGACAGACAAAAAGAAAAATCTTCCATCCATCAGTGCTCCACTCCCTACCCCCAGTGCTTGCAACAGCCACAGCTGGACCAGGTTGAAACCAGGCACTGTGATGTTCTTTCACTTGGGTGTAACGGACCAAGCTTCACTGCTTTTTTCAAGTGTATTAGCGTAAAGCTGGACTAGAACTGGGGCAGCCGAGACTTGAACTAGTGACCATAAAGGATGCCGACATTTGGCTTTGAATTGGCTTAGTTCAGGCTGTTGTAACCATTTGGGGAGTGAACCAACAGATGAAAGGTTTATGCTTCTCCTCCTCTCCTTGTAAAATCTGCCTTTCAAATACAAATAAATAAATATTTTTCAAATGGAAAATCTAATATGATATAATGTGTACTATTTTTAACAAGGAGTTTAGCTATTTTAGTCCAAAAAAGAAATAGTATAAAATTTTAGACGTTAGATAAAATTTCTTTTAGGAGAAGTGAACTCACTTAAATAAATGTGTTCCTTAGACAAACTTTGGGGTTTTCTTGATGTGATATTATTAAGTTAGGGCAGAAATGTACTTATGACTTCATAAATATGTTTTCGCCTAGAATTGTGCCTTGGGTTACCACAATTTGTCATACTTTATATTGTATATTTTTTTGCTTGATCTTCTATTTTTTTTATTTTAAGTCTGTTAGAACCTTAATTTACTATTTATTGTGCTTACAAAATGTATCTAATCTTGGGTCTCACAGAATGTATTTTAATCGCTACAGGGAACTATATGATGACATGTTTATGGATTAAAACCAGGAAGTAATAAATATTTACTAGATGAAATACACAAAACAGAATAGATTTTGCTCAACTTCCTTATGTTATCACCAAGAGACCAGTTGGCAAGTATCAACACTGATGTATTATTTTTTTGAGAAAATTTATAAGATGAATTGAAAGGAGAACTATAAGATGAATTTTCCAGCGCAGTCTTACTGCATCATCCCTAGGCACTGACAGTAAGATGGAAATTTTTGATCTCTGTCATTATTTTCTCCATAGTCCATTTGCAGACAGAACACAAGTAAATAATGTTCTTCAGTGAATTCAGTTCATAATACTAGCATCTAGAAAGGCACTTTGCCCAGGGCTTCCTGTCACATATCAATGGAACTATTCATCTCAGCTCTTCAGATTGGGTTCTGAAGATTCAAATGTTTATCTTAATCTTCTCATTTTCCTTATCAAGCCATCTTTTTCACAGGTTCAGGCAATTTTATTTAGGCATTTTCTTGGGGAATTATAGTTTATATCTCCTCAGATATCTCATAACTAACGGAAAAGAATTAGAAACTCCAGCTTTGTTCATGTGGATGTGTTTTGGCCTGGTCTTTACAGCAATTCTTCTTATTTCTTGTAAATAAGAGATTTGGCTTTTCCAGTTGCATGGTCATGTCTCAGGTTATTAACTTCTACAATCACTAAAAAAAATGACCACAAATTACTAAGAAAAAAACATGTTTGTTTTCATCTGGTACCTTAAAAATAATCCCACCATTTAATGCTCCTGGGGTGGCCATTTAGTGCAATGGTTATACTGCTGCTTGGGAAACTTTCATCTCATTTGAGGTGGTCTGGATTTAAGTCGCAGTTCCACCACCGATTCCACCTTTCCCTGTGGGTATGTTCTGGAAGGCAGCAGAGGATGCCTTAGATGTTTAGTTTCCTTTCCCTCTGTGTGGGGAATCTGGATTCTGTTTCTGGTCTTGCCTTTGGATTGACCCTGTCCCAGTTGGTGTGGATATTTGGGGAGTGGATTAGTAGGTGGAAAATCTCTTTATTTCTGTCTCTCTGCCTTTTAAATATATTTTTAAAAAATCAGACTTAAAAAGCCTAATAATACTCAAAGGTGCAAGTGAAATTTCATTTTTCCTGATAAAGATACAATTCTAATTTATTGCATGAGTCTCATAATAAGTTTATTTTTAAGCTCCCACAATTAGAAGATAATTATAAACTTAAATATTCATTTCTTTGTAAAATTGACAGTTTTATAATTGGTGATTTTTATTGTGACATTCTAATCACTACTGATTTTTACATTAGATTCCAGGACACAAAATTGCAGTTAGTCTTCCCAATATCTTTTCTTTTCTTGTTTTTGTCGTAGAGATCTCCTCAGAAACTTAAGGGTTTATATATTTTTTTCTTTATTCTATATTCAACAGATTATCTCCAAAAGCCATGTTACTGATTTATTCAAATGAACTAAAACATTTTATAAAATTTTTAAAATTTGCATTTCAACAGACAGAAAAGTTCTAATTTTGCTTGCACATGTGAACAAATTTGAATTATTTGTCTTTTTTTAAAAGATTTATTTACTTTTATTACAAAGTCAGATATACAGAGAGGAGGAGAGACAGAGAGGAAGATCTTCCGTCTGATGATTCACTCCCCAACTGACCCCACCAGCCGGTGCTGAGCCGATCCGAAGCTGGGAACCAGGAACCTCTTCCAGGTCTGCCACGCGGGTGCAGGGTCCCAAGGCTTTGGGCCGTCCTAGACTGCTTTCCCAGGCCACAAGCAGGGAGCTGGATGGGAAGTGGAGCTGCCGGGATTAGAACTGGCACCCATATGGGATCCCGGGGCTTTCAAGGCTAGGACTTAGGCCGCTAGGCCACTGTGCCGGACCCTGCTATACTTATTTTATATTTTCCAATTAATGCTTGATAATTTTTAACTTCTGGGATTTTTTTTTTTACATTAGGAAATGCTGTGGACTCAGATAGACTTGTGTTTCATTTCCATTTCCTAGCCTTGTTAAGAAAGTCACAATTTCTTGAATCCCCATTCTCTGAGTGTAAAATAAGTAAGCTAATATTTACTACAAAGTTTTGAAAATTATTGCTGAGACATAAGGAATGTGGATTATTGATTTATTCATGTAAGTGATCAGTGCATAATGCTGGTTTCCTCCTGATCTTAATTGAATTTAATTGCTGAATCAGCATTATTGACAGTTTTTTTAAAAAACCTTTTTTCCTTTAGACTCATTTTCTGTCCTTATGTGTAACACCTGCTTTTCTTTTCTTCTCACACCTCTTTCCCTCTGTATGTTTTGGTACTTCATGAACGTTTGTCTTTCTAATAAACTGGCCTTTGTGGGAGGCTTACGTTTTACCTGTTTCTTTCATTTCACTTCTTAGGTCATCTCTGTAATGTTAATAATTTCAAATTCTCTGTTAAAAATAAAAGTTTCAAGTTTTTCATACTGTAAAGCATGTCCCCTTTAGTTTTAAGTGTTCTTTTTCCTACATGAAGCTGTACGTGTCCTCTTGATACTACTCAAATATTTGTAGCTCGAAATGTTCAGTGCTTTATGTGTTATCTTTATCCATTTTCTTTTATCTGTTTGGACTGCTATAACAAAACATCATAAGAAAGGGTGACTTAAAAAAAACAACACAAACTTATTTCTCATATTTCTGAAGCCAGGGTGTCTAGAAATCAATGTGATAGCACATACAATGTTTAATGAAGGCCAGCTTCCTATATCATAGATCTAGGTCCGTGTTTTTGCTGCATTTTCATTTAGTGGAAGGGGCAGAGGAGTTATCTGAGATCTCTTTTGTAAAGTTACTAATTGCTTTTGGCAGCTCTCCATCTTCATGATTCAATCATCGTTAAAGTGCCTTACCATCAAATACCATCTTACTGGGGAGATGATTTCAACATAGGAACTCCAGGGGGACATACAATCACTTGTAGCAACTTTCTTATGAAATTTCACTTCAAATTCTCTAGAAACAGTATCACTAGTAACTAACATTTCTAAGTCAAGTCATCAAGAATATTTATGGATATTTCTCTCTGCTACAGAAAAATTGTGACCTTTGAAGTTGTTTTTCAAGGTTTCTTTTTCTGAAATGGCTCTAGTTCGGGTTTCCTGGGATGTATTATTGTTGTTGTCATGATAGGTTTGTATGAATTCTGTCTTTTCTCTTTACAAATCCTTCCAGAGTTATTCTTCTAGTATATAATTATTCCCATATCAATTAAGGTAAAACTCAAACTCTTAACTTGGTATAAAGACTGTCCTAAAGATTTGTGATTTGTTGACTTCTTTGGCCTAATCTGTATCACTCAAGTATTGCCTATATTGCAGTGTAATAGTAAAAAATTTTAGAAAATGATTTAATGTGTTCTTTCCTATCTTGTCATTAGGTTCTACACATCTTTTAAGTTGTTAGGTCAAAAGTCAGCTCATTTAATATCAAACAAGTTCTTACTAAGGCACTCTTATAGTTCTTTGTAAATAGTTTCTTCATATCCAGGTACTTTTCATTATTCTCCATGCATACCACCAGTATGTCCTTTTCAGGATTTGTTTGTTTTTATTGGAAAGGCAGGGTGTACAGGGAGAAGGAGAGACAGAGAGAAAGATACTCCATCTGCTGCTTCACTCACCAAGTGGCCGCAACAGCCAGAGCTGAGGCAAAGTGAAGTCAGTATCCAGGAGCTTCTTCCGAATCTCTCATGTGGGTTCAGGGTTTCAATGCTTTGGGCCATCCTCCAGTGCTTTCCCGGGCCACAAGCATGGTGCTGGATGGGAAGTGGTGCAGCCAGGACATGAACTGGCAACCTATATGGGATCCTGGCACATGCAAGTGGAGGATTAGCCAATTGAGCTATTGCATTGGATCCATTCTCTCTCTCTCTCTGTGTGTGTGTGTTAATTTGATTATACTGAAACATGTGCTTCCAGAGGGTAGAGAATTTATCTGATTTGTCTAAGTGTCATTGCTCCTAGTACAGTCAGATTGTCTTTAAATGCTGAACAAATGAAGGAATGATTACTTAAAATGTATTAATAGAATTTTTTGGGGGAGAGATTTGAAATGTACAACTGTTATTGAGGTTAGGTGTAATTTAAACACTATTTCCTGAAATTCCAAATATACTAGACTAGAAAATAAGTGTTTGAAAATAAGTGGAACACTGTAACATTCTAGTTAGTTGGCTTGAATAATTTTGGGCAGAAGGTTGAACACAGGATAATTATCTACTTTAATTCTCTTTTGTGTATATCATATATATGTTGGTAGAAATCAGCAGTGAACCAAAGACATGTTTGCTAACATATTTCATTTTGTATGGATAATGAACCCTGAGAAAGTGGACAGAGTTTATAGAGAGTAATTCATGTTGATACTCTGTGCTATGATGTGGATATTGTGAAAAATACACTAAACTATAGTTACATGCCCAGTGGTTACAAGGAAGGGCCATGTGGATCAATGATATTTTGATGAAATACTGTATAGCATTCCCTGATAATACTTTATTTATTTAAAATAAAAAATAGTCAAAGATGTATGGTTCTATTGGATTAATAGGCAAGAGAAGTATTTGATTTATAGAATCCAATCTCTTTTTTTATTCTATAAATGAGGAGATCCAAGGTCAGAAATGTTTTTGGTATTCCTTCAGGACACTGCTGTATGGGCAATATGTTCCAGTATGTTCTGTGAATGCTTCAAGCCACTGAATAACACTGATTCTTATTTATGCTCTGTTTTTCCTACAGATACTTATGATAAAGTTTAATTTGTAAATTAAGCATTAGAAGAAATTAATTAAGAGTAGTAATGAAGTATATTAATTGTAAAATATATTTTGACAAGAGTGATTTAAAAATCATGAATTATTTATTTCTGAAGTG
This sequence comes from Ochotona princeps, assembly GCF_030435755.1. Classification (NCBI taxonomy): domain Eukaryota; kingdom Metazoa; phylum Chordata; class Mammalia; order Lagomorpha; family Ochotonidae; genus Ochotona; species Ochotona princeps. Next base: position 64,040,681 of record NC_080836.1, on the reverse strand, counting down.
TTCAGATTAATATTTTGTCTGACAGTTGCTTGGCTAACTGAAACAGAAGAAAGTAAGATGGTAGGAAAGAGATTACTGTATTAACTCCAGGTGAAAGGGCAAGCTAGTGATAAAGTTAGGATAGAAATCAGATATTATAGTTAACATTTCTTCCAGCTGTTTTAAGTTCTGGCACAATACTTTGTGTGCCATGTGCTATTGAGACTGGCATTATGTATGTTATTTTAAAAGAGATGTATGCTAATTGCTTTTTATTTTATGTATTTATTGATCATACCACAAGTATTTATGCATTGAGTAGTTTATATTTTATATTGATTTCATTCTATGAGCTATGCATCACAGATTTCTAGTTTCCTCCCTCTCAGCTACTCTGTCTCAGCTCCCTTGCTTCCCTGCAAGCGTAGTGGCAAGGTCTGTGGAATTCCCCAGAAGTCACTCCTGCCATGTGAAGCATACCCTCAGCTAGTCCCATTCAGTATTTTCTCACACACCCATTTTCAGATAATCTGCCGCAAACCCTGCCCTGCCCGTCGGGTGGGAGAAGCCAGGTTCTGGGCCACATTCCCTACCTTTCACATATATAACCAGCCCCAGAATGCCTGCCAGCCATTGGTTGCTTTTGCTCCCAGCAATGTAACACTTGCCTGGGTACAAGGCAATCTAGGCAGTTGCCTACAGTTTTGCAGTTTTTAACTACATCCTCCAACATTATAGTAGCTATAGATTTTCAGCTTTGACTAAGGACATTAATTTGCATAGACATTTCTTCCTGCTTCCTCCTTCTTTTATCTCTGATGCCTTCGTATTTTTGGGAACCAATATTACTATTTTTTTGTCTCATGTTTTAAAAAAACTCAAATTCTCTACTCTTTTGCTCTATTTTAAGCATTTTTGAAGCCACTTTTTGTATAATAGTAATATGCATATAGGCAAATTGTATATAAATATAAAATATTATGTTAATATAATTAAAACTGTTGATATCCAGTCTTATGAACATCGGTAATTTTCATTTATGCAATAGTGTATAAAGGTTACCTTTAAATTATGTTCATTATTGAGAGTAGGATTTAGAACACACCATAAGTAGTTCACTTAAAATCAGTATGTTTTGAGTTACTATTAAATCTCTGTAAATAAATTAGTGTCTTCAGCTTACCATTTATAAGTAATAGAAAAACCGGTTTTATTTTGCTTTGGTACTGAAATTACATGTTCAATAACGTGAAATTATGAGATGAATGACTCTTGGCATGCTGTTTTTAAAATTAGATGTTGTTATGTAAGACCTTCCAGGATCAAATTTAAAAGTGGGTTATTTTCCACATATCATCATCTAAGTTGAAATACTGGCTTGCTTGTTAAGATTAATAAACTAGCGGCGATACTTGCACATTGGCTCATTAACAACAACAACAACAAAAAAACGAATGCTCCAGTATAATCAGTCATAGAATTGTATTAGAAAAGTTAATGATGAATATAAGCAGGCTTCATATAAAAGCTGCCTTTTGGTCACTTAGATAAAAATGGAAACATGATTATTTTTCCTCCAAAGTAGAGATAACGACCTAGTGTACAGTTCTGCTGCAGCTGTTTCCTTCATGTGGCCTCTCTTTGCTAGTGTTAGAGATCATAAACTGAATCATTTCTAATCTTCCACAGTGGAGCAGCATTGAGTCCTAAAACAATAGTGGAATTTAATATACAGTGGCTCTGTTTTAAGTTAATTGGAACTTGGACAAGTTCTTATTCACATGAGCTCCTGTTACATTTGAGAAATGGTAGCGTTGATCTAGTAGGGCCTCGAAATGTCTTGTATTTGTAAAATGTTTGTGTCTAGCCGATCCAGATTGACAATATGAGCGGTCTCTTGGGTCTTCCTTTTGTGTTGCATTGCATCAATTTCAAACATTCTTGAAACAAAAGTACATTGACTTCATTTAACTTCAAGTTTGAGTGGTTTTGTGGAATCAAACAATTATAATTGAATATGCAGTCTCAGTACAGAGGCTCATTTCTGATTAAGTTTCTGTGGCAAGTACGGACTGCACAGAATCCTAGAAACCCTTTTAAACTTCCCTAGTGTTCTTCCACATAGGTAGGCACTCTTAATTTCATGTACAGACTGGAATTGTTCCAATGGTTCATAGAAATTATGGGGCAAAGGAAATGAGGCTGATGGCAATTGAGCCAGTGAATTTTTCCTTGCCTTAGGGCCACAGGATGCATTAACACTTTCTCCAAGCTCAAGTACTAGAGTACAGTGACTGATTGCCCCATAAAATATTTACTCAAAATTTATTTAATTTCAGAAAAGCAGATATTTAAAAACCAAAGGTTTCTGAGTAGTATGCACCACACAAATGAATAACCATTTTCTGTAAGATAATCATTATGAAAAAGCGATTGCATGTATCTAAATAAATGTGTTTCAAAGCTGAGACACAAGACAAGACATTTTAAAGGATATATTTTAAGATTACAAGAGTAAATTATACTAAGCATCAAGGTTTTATAAGTTATAGAAAGGCATGGAGGGAAATAAGCTAGTTCATCATTTGGAGATGAATGCTTACTCATTTTGAGATGCTTTATTTTCTTCCTTCTTTTTTTTTCTACTCTGTGAAAACATTTCTACTGCAAGTGGAGCTGGAATTACAAAAAGATACAGTTTCATATGCTTTCCACTTATTTACTTAAAATAATCATAGAAAGTATGAGTAAAGATGTATTTTCTAAAATGTGTTTTTAATGGCTATGTAATAGTCCTTATTTTCACTGTTCAAACAACTTTCCAGGATATTAGAATTCTAAAGACTGCCATAATATATATCCTGAGTACATATCTCTGTTTTTATTTCATCAAAATGAATTCCTACCAGTACATCTTGTTTAATCACCTTTAACTCATTGATACATATTTTGAAATTCTTTCTCATAGTGAATTTTAACTTATTAGTTCACTGAGGTACTATTAATATGTTGAATAAAGAACTTGGAAATCACCATACATACATTATAACTATTTTAATGAATTAATTAAGCAATTTTATTGTTTCATGGTACAGTTCCATAGGATCCGGGATTTCCCTTCCTCCTCCCCAAATAGTTGCCTCCTCCCCCACTGATTTTATGTGTATGTATTTGGAAAAGGTACCTAATTGCATATTGTATTCACACAAACACACACACACAGAGCACATATATGATAATTGGTCAAACTACCTCCTTCATTGGGTTTAATCCTTATAACCCAAATTCATAAAACCCCTGTCATGCATTCTCATTCTTTTTCTGAAAGTTCTTCTGTCTAATAATTTGGGAGAGACTCTGAAGACACGATTGTGCAAAAATGACCTGAATCCAAGTCCCTCCACATTGAAATCTGCGTTGCCAGCATTTCCACATAGCAGCTCTATCCTTTGTTGATGGAAATAAACAAAGTCTGTAAAAAGGGTTAATACACATTTTTTTCAGGGAGCAGACATTGCAGTGCAGCTGGTTTAAACTCCAACTTAGAAACCCCACATCCCATATCAGATTGAATCTTGTCTGCTTCGCTTGCCTGATAATGTGCCTGAGACGTCAGAGGTAGACAGCCAAGTATTTAGGCCCTGCTACTCATGTGAGAGATCTTGCTGGGATTCTGTACTCCTTGCTTTGCCTCAGCCATTGAGACCATTTGAGAAGTAAATCATCAAAGAAGAGCATCAACCAAGAAAATGAAATGAAATACTTGCAAACTGCAGCTGATAGAGGCTTAATATCCAGGATCTATACAGGTCAAGAAATTTAATGACAACAAAACAAACAATCCAGTTAAGAGATGGGAAAAGACATGGTTAGGTTTTTTTGTTTAATGATTTATTTATTTTTATTTGAGAGGCATATATATATATGTATATATGCATATCTATATATGTGTGTGTATGTGTAAACAGGCATATATGAGAGGCAGAGTCAGAAAGAGAGAGAGAGAGAGAGAGACAGAGACAGAGACAGAGACAGAGACAGAGACAGAAAAATCCTCTTTCTGCTGGTTTACTCCCCAGATGGCCAGAGCTGAACTGAGCTGATAGGAGCTTCTGGGTCTCTGACATGGGTACAAGAACTCAAGGACTTCAGCATCTCCTACTGCTTTCCCAGGCCATAAGCAGAGAGCTGAATTGGAATTGGAGCAGCAGGGACACAGACACCCATATTGTGTTCCAGCTCTGCAGGCTATAGGATTAGCCTGATATGCTACCATACTGGCCTTGAACAGCTGTTTTTCAGTAGCTGAAACTGAAATGACCAACCAACATATGAAAAAATGTTCAGGCTCATTAGCCATCAGGGAATTTTAAGTAAAAACTACAATGGTATTTTACTTCACTCCAGTTGGAGCAGCTGTTATATGGACATCAAAAAGCAATAAATGCTAACAAGGATGTGGCAGACAAGGTACCCTAATGTACTGTTGGGAATATAAAATAGTGCAATCTTTTTGGAAGGCACTATGGAGATTCCTCAGGAATCTGAAAATAGAGTTACCCTATAACCAACCCATCCCACTCCTGTAAATTTATTCAAATAAAAAGAAGTCATCATATGAGAGAGCAGTCTATAACCTCTTGTTCATAGCAGTTCAATTCACAGTAGGCTAGAAATGAGATTAACCCAGTTGCCCATCAGCAAATGACTAAATAAAGAAAATGTGGTGCATAATTACTATGGAATACTACAAACCAAAAGCGAAACCAAAAAACCAACTGACAAAAAAGCCAAAAACCTAAAATCATGCCTTTTGAAACTAAATGGATGTAATTGGAAACCATTATGCTTAGTGAAGTAAGCCAGTTTCTTGATCTGTGATAAATAATTAGCATTCTCGAATTTGATTATCATTTACAGCCTTTGTCTATACTCTTTAGGAATAGTAGGTCTTAGAAATTTTGTTGTTGTTTTCTATTTACTATTTATTGATATGTTTGCCTAATGGAGTATTAAGCCTATGATTGTGAAGTGAAATGAAAGTATGTTACTACAAAAATTAGAAAAACAAATATGGAAAGGATGAGGGTGTGTGTGGGGGATGCAAGCAGGAAGGAGGGAGGGAGAGCGAGGAAGGAAGTCTCACTCTGCTGCTAAATCTGTATTGTGAAATTTGTACACACAATATTTAATATGCCTTAACGCCAGATTACAGTATTTCTTTAATAGATGCTCACATCAGACGGACGGTCCCCATTTTTTCTCAGTGATACTCCAAGTCATTTTCACCCTATCCAAACTACTTTCTGTGTATAATATTTGCTAGCAATCATTTAAAGATTACCTCAGAGATGTTAGCAGACTGATACAATTAGACATAGTCATCTAAAGTGATTGCAAATTATATGTTAAGTCATCCTTTGGAAATACTCTTTAAAAGTTCCATACATCATCTGAGTTTAATAGCCACAGTTATTGTGTCTGAGACATCAGTTTGAAATGGGAAACCTTTAATTCACAGTTTATTGTGAGACTAAATATTATGCCCAACAGGAATCACGTGTTTGTGTCTTTACTGCAAAAATGACAGCTTCTTTTGGCAATCTTAGTATGAAGTGATTTCAAAACAGTGTTTAGTCTGGGAGCTGATATTTTCCCTGCCATGTGAATGATGAAACCTGGGCATGTTGCTTCCTGTTGTTGTAATTCTTCCAAAGAGTACTGCAGTTGTAAATAAAAGAAGGATTAGTGAAAATTGTGGTATCTACATTTTGTTTTAGGGATTAGCTTTTCAAATTCAATTTTTGTTTCAAAAGCTTAATCTTTTCTGATATTGTTTGCTGACAGAATAGTCTATAGTTTTTTGGAAGAGCTAATGAAGTTTTGAGTTCACCATAAAAGACTTAATTATATATTGTTGTGTGTGTCTTTTTTTTTCTAGAAAATTATTTAAGAACTTTGGAACTAATTTCCTTCCTTTGTGAAACTTTGGAATTTATGCAGTAGTTTTTAAGAGATGACATGGTTCCTGTGAAAGAAGACTCTTGAATTAGGCAGGCTGGTTTTGAATTTGGGCTTTAGCGGACAGGAGCTGTGTGATACTGCTTGATCTACATAATCTAAGCCTCAGTTTACTCATTGGTAAAAATGGGATTAACAATGCTTTGTGACCTTACTCTTAACATGAAATTCGATTGTTCATGTGAAATATTTAGCATTTTGCCTGGTGGTAATAAACACTAATTGTATTACTATTAATTCTCAGCAAATGAAGAGCAGACCATTTCTAGAAAGCACTCGTACTGTTACTGCTCACAGAGTCAGCAGGAGTACCTTAAGCATTAATTAAAGTTGGTTTCTCCTCTCTATGTGTCTATTATCTAATATGTTCTGAGACAGTATTGCTGATAAGGCATCTATTCAGGCATTCAGCTATGGCGGCAATGACTCATCGTTGGCCTCTTCTGCTTTTTCACTCCACTGGACACAGCATGAATTTTCTTAAATTGTCTTTATGTTTGTTTGTTTGTTCGAACTGAACACCAGGTTGCTGTCTAGTGCTAATACTCCTTAACTGAAAAGTATCGACTTATTCATTGTTCTGATACAATAAGCTCCTTAAAACTCTAGCTTCTTTCATCTGTATATTCAAAAAGTTCCATGTATTTCTAAATGCAAAGCATATATAATGCTGTTGTAATTTGCAGGATATTTTGCTTTGGAAGGTAAATAAAAATGGTTAAAAAGGTGTTTACTGCACCCGATGTGGAAACATAGTGGCTAAAGTCCTCACCTTGCACACACTGGATCCCATATAGTCTCTGGTTCTAATCCTGGCAGCCCTGCTTCCCATCCAGCTCCCTGCTTGTGGCCTGGGAAAAGCAGTCGAGCATGGACCAAAGCCTTGGGATTCTGCACCTGTGTGGGGGACCAGAGGAGGCTCCAGGCTCCTGGCTTTGGATCAGCATGGTTCCAGTCACTGTGGCCTCTTGGGGAGTGAAACAGGACAGTAGATCTTCCTCTCTGTCTCTCCCTCCCTCTGTATACCAAGTTAAAATAAAATAAATCTTAAAAAAATATTAACTGTGGTACATTTTGTTTTGAAATCTATGTGATTTTTTCTTTTTTTTTTGAGCTGTCCTGCATATTTTATTTATTTATTTTTTTATTAATTATTTTGCATTATGTGACAGTTTCATAGGCTCTGGGAATCCCCCCACCCCTCCTACGCCCCTCCCCCCCTGGTGGATTCCTCCACCTTGATGCAGTATTACAGTTCAAATCCAATCAAGATTCTTTCCTTGCAAATGTATACCAAGCATAGAGTCCAGCTACTTATTGTCCAGATGGGTTGAACAGTTTCTCGGGGAGACCGTTTCTGGTCCGAAGTTAGAGCTGGTAGAATATCATCCCAGTCAATTAAGAGTCCCAATATAACATCAGCAGCAATGTGCAACATTATGGAATTGACATGGTTTTGAGTAACCAGTATGTTAAAAAAAAAAAAAAAAGCAAGTTCTTAACCACAACCTCTGATTAGCTCATTGACATTTCAATTTTAGTTTATATACAGGACCGGCTGCTATATACCTTAAAATGGCTATAAGGTACCATTCAGCTGTCTCGTGTCTATTTCATTTTAGTATTTAGCCATTTGTTGTGTTGAAGTATAATTTTGCTGATCTTGGCAGATTTTAGGATAATCTAGACTGGCTTGTAACTCTAACAAGACATTTGTCGACAATTAAGGTGCAGAACATTTTTGTCGGGGGGGGGGGGGTGTGCAGGAAAATCCTCAACACCATGGTGAGGAGTGACTAATCTTTGTGTCCCACCCAGTGAGGCATGAGCCAATCCATGCCAGCTCTTTCCTGTCAGATTCCAAGCTCTACTTTTTGTTGTTTGTGTATTTATTTTAGGTTTTTTTTTTTTTTTTTTTTTTTAGTTTGTATGATTGTTTGCTATGAGGGATTTCTGGAGCGATCCCGATGGCCATTGCGAGGGAGGGTGGGGGTCCAAAGGTGGAGCCAGGCTCGGACCAGAGAAAGCTCTCCTCCCTGGTCCCGAAGGACGTTTATTGTTCTTCTGTTTCTGCGGACTGCTCAGGGCTTCTGGTTGTCTTTCCAATGATGACGTTGGTTTCTGCACGGTAGTGTTTGGACTTCTTCCATCCCCTGTGGAAGCTCCGGTTGGGGGTGGGTGACCTCAGAGTTCTTGGCCTTCGAGGGCATCCAATTCCCTGTGGCCTCCTTGGCAGTTAGGATATAGTCCTTGTTGTTCGTATTAATAGTTTGTGGTGAAGGTCTGGGAGTCTTCATGGTTGGGATCCAAGTTTCCTCCTTATCACCTGCTCCACTCTGGAGTGCCCCCCTGCTCCACGCACATGACCTCCTGTTAAGAGGTTGTCAGGATCGCTATGTGATTTTTTCTTAATTGCAAGTTTTATTTTTTAATTTTACCTTTTAATGATTTTAAAACTATTTCCCCTTGTTCACCTCAAATGTAGATATATGATATCTATATCTGTATCTCTCTCTCTATATATGTATATATATATATACAAACGTTTGCTATTTTTTCTTGAAAAATGAAGGAGCACTGATAGTGATCATAACATGGGAAGAGTATATTGTCATTTATAACATATGATTTAATGAAACAGTATTTATAAATACAAACCAAATGTTATAAAATTTTCGTACCATGCATTTCCATCAACTTTATGAAGACATCTCTTATTACTGTAGATCTGAGAACAGATCATATGTTATATGTAGGTCGTTTCTGTGGCTTGTCTATAAAAAGCATTCAGAGAAAGTGAAATTTTACCCTTGACTGATGAGTGATTCCATAGCTATTTGCTTTTTTTGGAATATACGTAACAGTGATCAGTAATGTAGATAAATCATGTACAGTGTTGCTCACATATGCTAAAATATATTGTGTTTTGGGGGAAACTTTTTGGACAAATTCCTCTTGTTAATGTTAAGGTAATAAAAATATTTTTCTAAGTAAAGATCATTAATTTTTATATAACATCCATGTAACTGTACAGTGTATCATAGAACATAAAATTTTGCCTTTTACATTTTATTTTATGTTTTCTTATTATTCAGACTGCAAAATATTATATGTACTGTTGTTGAAATAAATTACAACATAGAAATTGATGGAATATGTTAATGTTATAAAATAACCAAATTGTATGCACTAAACACACATACACATGCATGCTATCATATTAATACATGTAAAACTTTTTGAATTCAGAATTTCAGTTTGTCTAATGAATGTCTAAACCATGGGAGAAAGTTAATTAAGAATTCACATGATTTCATCTTGCATTCAGCGTCCCCTGTCACCTCTTCTGTCCTCCAATTTATCCTGCTTTTTCTCTTTTTCTTGGGAAGATATGTAAATGCAGGACAAAAGCAGGCAAAAGTGCACTTTCTCACTATTACAGACTTTTCCTCTATACCCACATTCTGTTACTTAGAGAGATAGGCAAAAATATGTAGAAGACTATATTTGAAGCAAAAAGACATAACTCAAAATTAAAGGGGCATACTTTGTATGTTGGAATGTAAAGGCAATTGCTAACTTTCTCCCATGGTTTAGACATTCATAACCGAAAGTCTGAATTCAAGAAAGTTTTACATGTATTAATTTTTGGTCTCTCTAATTTTTGCTTCCTGGAGAGAAACTCCAGGCTCACCAGTACCGTGATGACCAGGTAGAATTGTTGCATCACTTCTAAGATCTGCAACAGGATTGACTCAATGACTTCCACTAGAGCCCTGTTTTAGGTGGAATAGTTCCAGAGATTTGGTTGATGCTTCTTTTGCATCTACAAGCACACTTAAATAACAGACTGATGGAATTATAACTCTTTATGAAAGACTATACTATTGTAAATACGGGGAAAAAATCAGTCGGGTGTGGGAATTTGGAGAGTGGAAATCCCAGACTCTATGGAATTGTATCATAAAATTCAAAATTGAAAATAAAAATTAAAATAAAAAAGTATAGTGTCCGAGAAGCTCAAAAGGAAGCTCGGAAGAGAACCCCAACAGGCCCAAGTCTTTAATGTGTCTTATCACAACAGAGACTATCCCAACCTGTGTCTCTGAGACCCATCAAAAGAAACATGCCCTTTGCACTGACCTGTGGTGGATGGAAGACCAAGGAAGGCTATGATGAAACAGAGGGAATTAGGACTCTTCCAAGGATCAATAAGCCACTGACACCCTTTTATGTGGTTTTTGTGTTTTATAATGCCACAAGGAGATTTTTCTTTCCACGTGCTCTTTGTAAAAATGTCAGATAACATACTTGATATTTGACACATTTATTGTCATGGCTTTGATTTATAAAAGTGAGGTTTTGAAGATTTTATTATTAAAGATAAATCATCTACTGAAAGAAAAATAGTGAAACCAGATTATCCTCTTTTAAGTTTTATAGCTTTGTTTGCCTTTTGTACTCCTTGGTGTTATGAAAATGAGAAGATCTAGCAATGTGTGTGTTAATCTCATTGTTTCTCTCATTGTTTCTCTTCTGCTCTAGAGTTTAGAATAAAATGAATGCACTGCTTTATACATACCTGTATATCTCCCTAGCCATGGAATGTAGTGATATTTCCCAGGGCAGTAAATCACAGAGGCAGATGGAGAGCTCTAAAATCAAGAAGTAATCAAGTTGTTGGGTTTCTAACAAGCACAGGCCATTCATCATGTTAATGATACATGCTGCAGTAAGTTAGGATTTGTAAATGATGTGCTAATGTGCTCCTATCTATTCATTTTTAATTTTTATTAGGATATTTCTGTAAGCCAGAGAACACCAAGAGGAGAATGAATAGAGGAGACAAATAAGGAGGGGAAGCTATATAGTTTATTGATTTCAGAGGATAACAGTTTGCTACTTATAGAGCCAGAAGGAGATATTCAAGAAAAAACTCGATATTATAGCAGCATGAATATTCTAAGAGTATTGTTTTAATTAGAGATCAAGAAGAAAAATTTTGACTACTATCAGTGAAATATGTATAATGTGTAGTTTAATATATTACAAAACATTTAGACCACTTGCTCTCCATCTTAATATACAGTGCAAGACTCTTTATAATTCATTTTCAGGCTCTTTCTGAAGACCTTGCTTCACTTCTGCTGTGGGCTGCACAGGTACATTTTTAAAGGAACATTCCATGAAATTCAGATATTTTTGGTTGGTGAAGTATTAGAGAGTGATGAGATTGGTACGTTCTTACTCTGAGGATTACCAGAACTTTTCTTTTTTTTTTTTTTTAATTTATTTTATTGTATTGTTGTTGACAATCTTTACATAGTTAATCACGGTTAAAGAAAAAAAAAAGGTTCAGGGGGTATAGGGAAGTGGGTAATACTATTATGTCCATATTGTTGCCATCACGTATCTGAGGTAAAGGGGGATATTGAGGGAGAAGCCCCACCCAGTTTCCCGCCCACTCCAAGTCCCGGATGTGGGGCATGCTCTGAGATATTTGCTCACGTGGTTTTAATAGTTCTCCAGTTATGAATTGCTGCCAGTTTCGCTCGATGAGGTCGTCCACTGATTGATATGGTCCATCATGAAGTCTCCGTTTGCCCCATATTTCGCTGCCAACATATAGCTGAGATGAATGTTTGACCTGTCCTGTCTTCTGTCCTTTCTTGGTTAGAGTTCTGAGTCCAGCAGTTCGATTGGGGAGATCTCCAAAGAAACCTTGAGGTATTCCCAGACCAGATTCTTGTATGTTCTAGCAAGCACAGGGCCCGGCACAGTCCATCACCCTGATCAGCTGGTGGTTGCAATTGCTGGGTTGGTTCTGTTTTCAGTCCCGACTTGCACTGGAACCAATGGGTGTTGCAGTCCAGTCTGGTTCTGCCCAGCACATACTCGGCCCTTACGTCAACCAATGGGAGCTGCAACCTAGTCAGAGTGACCCACAATAACCCCCACCAGGCCTGCCTTCTACCCTGGTTTGCCAGTATGTGTAGCAGTAGACCAGTCTGTCCCCCATCCCATTTGGCTCTTGTGCTTGTCAATGGGTATTAAAGCTTAGTTGCATCTAACCAACTCAACCATCCAGCCCTCACGGATATTGTTGAGTGCCTCTCTGTCTAGCCACCCCAGCCCCTGTCCTAGTTTTCATGCCCTCCCGCAGGAGTAGTGACCCAGGAAGGGGGAACCCACTTTTTCCCTCCCAGGTCTCTCTCAGTCCCAGCTTATGCACTCTTTGGGTGGTTCTGTGGTTGAACTTGACAGAATTAGTCCCCAGTGCCAGCTTCTGCCAGCTGATGTTGCGGCTAAGCCCAAACATCCCTCACCCGCTCTAATTTATGCTTGCACACACAGGAATAATCATCCCAGCCTGGCTTTTCCCTGATCTAGTCCACATGCAGCGCACAGGTGTTGCAGCCTTGCTTGGTACCAGAACTTTTCAACTTCTAAAAACCAAAATATAGGGTTTTGGCATGATGCCCCAGCATCTAAATCCTCACCTTGCATGCACCAGATCCTATATAGATGCCAGTTTGTGTCCTGGTTACTTTACTTCCCAATCAGCTCCCTGCTTATGGCTTGGGAAAGCAATTGAGGAAGGCCCAAAGCCCTGCACTCTTGCAGTAACCGGAAGAAGCTCCTGGCTCCTGGCTTTGGTTTGGCTAAGCTCCTGCCATATGGCATTTACGTAGTGAACAGCAGATGAAAGATCTTTCTCTGTGTCTCTCCTTCTCTCTGTAAGTCTTCCTTTCCAAGAAAAACCAATAAATCTTAGAAAGAATCCCTAAATATAACTGATTACTATAAAAGAAAATCAACTTGGATAATCATGAATCTGTAAAATAACTGTTATTGCTTCATGGAAAACTGGAAGTTCCTTAAGGCCCATGTTTGATTTTACTCAGGAAAATAAGCACACCTTCAGGACTTCTGTTTCTATATGTCAACTTCGAAGACTATGGCATGCTACCACACATAGGTGCATGATGGGAGTGGGATCTGAATGGGTTTGGAGTGAGTCTACCATACTGACAACTCACATCATGAGTTTTCTCCCAGATAGTCACATTCCTAAAGTTTGCTGCTGTTGAACACCAAAATTATTCTTTTGTGTCTTCTTTCTCTATATTTGGATTCTTTGTTGGTGATGCTATATAAGTCGAGTTCTAAAGTGTCTTGTGGAGTTGGATTTGTACTGTGTGAGCAGCATGACTTACAAACTTGTTCATTTTCCATGGTTAGTCTGTCTTTTGTTACATACAGTAATCCATTCTAATTAACACTATGTTGGATAGTGGTAAAGTTTAGTTGTACTTACAGTGTTAATGCTGTGTGTGAAAAATAAGGATGTAGTTGTTTTTTACACACACACACAAAACATTTTCGTATTAGAAAATTTAAACACACAACAAAATTAAAGGAATTTTAGAGTGAACATCAGTGGATACAGAACCTAGATTATATTTTCAGGAAGAGCTTTATCATGTGCTACATTCATATCTCCAACACAAATTTATTTTTTTTGGTACCTTTTAAAGTATGCTATAGGCTTTAGTACATTTCTTTCTAAATAGTATGCATGTTACTAGTGACATTTCAGTTTTTAAATTTTTTCTCTAGAGGTAACATGTATATACAATGAAATAGATGAAGCATATTTATATTTTCTGATTGTGACACGTGCATAAAATGACATAAATCAAATCTCTATAAAGATATAGATGATTGACATAGTCTGGAAATTTTACTTGGATCTTTTTCCGGTCAATCTTTGCACCCTTTCTCAAGCTAATGAAAAAACACTACTCTTTATTCTAATACTGATTAACTGTGCATTTTCTTGAGCTCCATGAAAGTTGAATGAAGCATAATATACTCCTTTATATAAGTGTTGTGTTTTTAAAATCAAATATGTGGAAAGTATCAGTAATATGCTCTTACGTATGTCTAACTAGTCATTCTATGTTTGCGTTAGTTTGCTTAGTTATCCTTTTTTATGGATACACTAGGCTGTTTCTAGTAGGCTGTTATTAAGAAAGCTGTATTGAATTGTCTGACATAAGTGCTATAGACACGTATCTTTTCATTTACTCTGAATGAAGTCCAGTGAGTGGAATTACTGTACCATACCATAGGTATTTGGTTTTTAAAGAAACTGCCAAATCTTTTTCAAAAGAGAACATGTTACTTTAAACCTGTAAGTAGAGGTTCAGGAGAGTTTGGGGTGTTCAATAAGCCTGTCAACATTTTATGTTTCCAGTAAAAAAATTACCATTATGAAGGATCTGTAGACAATGACTTTTCAAACAAATACTTTTGCTTTCTGACTATCCGAGCTCTGACTTGTATAGACAACATGCCTAGATCTCCTGTCTCTTGATTGCCTTGCTCCGTGCTTAACAGTGAAGAATGCATCTCAACGGCAACTAACAAAGTGAATTTGTGACTGTGTTTTCTTCAGGACTCTCCTGAGTCAGCAGGAGAAGTATGATAATAACTGTGTGCAAATACTGTTGCACTTGCCAAAACAGGCACACACAGATATTAGGGCCTTAATATTTTGAGTACCTAAGCTGTCAGGATGGATGTGTCTATTACTCCCTGTTGTTATACTTGGAATATTGTCTTGAGCAGAGACACAGAAGTATTTATCTCCCATTCCTGGCTAGGATTTCATCTGCATAGGATCTCAAAAGAAAAAGAGGCAATATTAAGGATAGCCTGTGTTACAGCCATATTTTAATGTGTCTATTTGTGCAGTAGCTAATTCATTTGAAAGAAGGGATCCTTTTTAGTCTGAACCCACAAGTTGAGAAATAAATCTCCCCCGTTTTAAGGAGTTTTATTTATTTGAAGGGGAGGGAGAGGAAAAGAGGGAGAGATTGAGAGAAAAACAAAACAAAACAAAAAACAAAACAAAAAAACCCCACTTCTGTCCCCTGGATCTCTCACCAAATGGCTAAAATGACCAGACAGAGCTGTGCCAGGCTGACACCATGAACTTCTTCTGGGTCTCCCATGTGGGTGCAGGGATCCAAGGACTTGGCATACTACCAGGGAGTTGAATCATAAGAAGAGTAGCCAGGAATTGAGCCAGCTCCCATATAGGATGTGGGCATTGCAGGTGGTGACTTAACCTGTTACACCATAGCATTGGTCCTGAAAGAAGCCCTTTATTAGAAAATATGGTGATACCTTCCTTCAGAAAATGAATCTTGTGCTTTTTTTGGAAAACAATGCTGAATGAGAGTTAGAATTGAAGGATGTTTGTGTTAAACAATAGGAGTTTATTTTTTTTTTGAGTCTGAAGTTTGGAAGTCCAATATCTAGGTTCTGAGAGCACCTTTTCTTCTTGGCTTTTTTTCTTGGCCTGCAGAATGTATATGTCTTACATGTTATCATAGCATTTTCTCTTTGTGTGTCCCTTCCTGGTTGGTCTCTCTCTCTCCCTCCCTTTTCCACCTCTCTGTCCCTTCCTCTCTCTGTCCTGTCATCTTATAAGGACAGCATTCATATTGGATTAGCATCCTATCCAACAACCCAATTTAACTTTAATCACCTCCTTATTTGTCCTGTTTCCAAATATGGTTACAACAATTCAATCACTAGCAAAAGCTATTGAGTGGTAGTCTGTATAATATAAAAAGGAAAGAAGAATGGCTTACTCAAAGACAGCTGTTAGACTGATGCAAATCTTACCCCTGAGAAAGGACAGGGAAAAGACATAGAAATGGGACATGGAGGTACTTAGAAGTAAAGATCTTAGTAACCCAACAAAGAATCCAGGAACAGAAACTTGCCCATCAAGACCCAATGTTAACAAGAAATGGACCGACCCAATCTGTGTTCAGTGTTTTGGGGATTTCTGGAAAGAATGTAACCTTATAAATATGAGGTTTACATTTTATATAACCTGTTGGCCACTTTGCTTGGGTGTGTTTTACACTGTGTGTGTTATATACCAAGTGATTACCATAAATAATATTAAATCAGGTGCAACCTCTTTCAAAAGCATTCTGTAGAAAAGTGTTGGGCTTCTGTCAAATATTATTGTGTTTAACCATGAGATTCAGTTTTCAAAATTGCTTAAGATTAAGACTACGTCACAAATCTTTCTTTTCCCGGAAGAGTTACCCTCACCTCCCATCAAATGACAGCCTGGCTGCTTGGGGTTCTTTTTTTTCCCCCAACGAAATAAGTCCAATGTCAAGTTAATGTATTAACTTAAATGCCTAGAAAGAGCAAATTGGTAAGACAGAAAGTAAATACACGTGTATGTGGTCTTTGATTTGGAACAAGGTTTAACTATCTATTGGATCCCTATCTTATTGAGGGAAGCAATGCTATATAACTGATTTATGAAGATGGCACAGCAATTTGACAAAGTTATTTAATTCATTGGTTCACAAATCTGAAATGGGTGAATTTTTGTGCCTATAATATAACCCTCGAACAAGTTGTTTAAACAATGGGTATAGAAAATAAAGCCCACCCCCCTTTTTTTACAAAGTTATAAAATCTATCAGTTTTAGCAAAAATAATGAAAAACATCTTTGAGTATTGCAATTCAACGTATCGAACTTGTAAATCACAATATTGATAAAGATTTGTCTTAGGAAAATTCAGTCCAATGATAATGCTACATGTTATATAATTTGACATACCTAAATAAGTTTTTTAGTTAATTGAAAAGTTATACAAAATTGAAACCATATTAAACTGCCATGCCACCTCCAATAAAGTGTGACAAACATCTATTAACTCTCACATAGACTTTTTTGAGAAAAACTATGTTAGATATATTGTCCAAAGTTAAAATGTGTAACAATTACAGCTATTACTATCTTGACATAAAATGAATGGTTAAGGTTGATTTGGGAGTGTTCTATACATGGAATGATTGTTCTACATTGTTGATCATAATTTGGATTGAATGAGTGATTAAACTGTGAGATTTTGAAGGTCAAAGACATTGTTTCACTGGCATGCTTTACTTATTTTGTTCTGTACATATTTAATAGTGACATATAACTGGGCTAAATTTTAAAGTAATTCAATTACAGTAAATGGTAGTGCTCAGCCAAGAGAGTCATTAATCACTTTTGATCTACCTCTTTGAGGCATAAAATCCTTTTTAGGGTAAAAACTCTGTAATGATTTGTATTTCAGCATTAACATACAAATACTTTTAGTTTTAATTCATACAATTCTGAAATATTGTTTAACTTTTATCAGATTCACAATAAATGTATTGGTTAGAACAATGCAGTATGCAGTCATATAATTTTTATCATAAACTATAACGTTTATGATATGTTAAGTATTTGGAATTAATAATTTTTCATTCAATAATAGAATTTGCACATTTCAGAAGAAGTCAGTCAAGCATGCTGTATTCCCTGTTGCTGCCGACATTTCTGATCTTTTGTAATATTTACTTGCAATCATCCTATTTATTGTTTATCACTGCACAATGTTGATTTCAGGGTTTTAAAAGCATTTGCTTTTTCACTGCTTTATAGAACATTTTAATAGCGAGTTGCCTATTTCCTAGGCCTTCCAGAATCCTTCCTCACTGTCTGGGTTAAAGGAGGCAATGGAAGGAGCAAGAGAAGGCAATGTCGGTTACCATTTTAACTTGATTTGGTCTGGTCTGTTCTGCCTGTCAGTGCTGAATGCTCCAGATAAACTGGGGTCTGGGAATAGAATAAACTGATTGAGTACTTATTTTTTGCATCAAGTGACTTCAACTCATAGTTGTTTGCATGACATAATTCTTCGGTACCCGTAAGCTCCCTTACTCTTTTGTCTTTTGCTCTGGAATCTTTCGACTTGTAATGGATCTTCAGTTTTCCTTCATCATGGGAGCAGATATCTTCAACTTGTGTCTTGGAGAGAACAATATTTCAGTAAGAAATTAAGATCTGTGTTCATTTTGACAGCAGATATACTAAAATTGGGACAATATAGACAAGATTAGTGTGGTCCCTGAGCAAGGATGATATGTAAATTTATGAAGTGTCCCATAATAAAAAAATTAAGATCTTTTAATGAAAAGTAAACAAAGTTGTGTAGAAATATAAAAATTACTGAGTTAGGATGTAATTTTTTAAATATTTATTTATTTTAATTGGAAAGTCAGATATACAGAAAGGAGTGGAGACAGAAGAAGATGTTCCATTCAATGATTCACTCCCCAAGTGATCACAATGGCCAGAGCTTAGCCAATCCGAAGCCAGGAGCCAGGAACTTCTTCCAGGTGTCCCACATGGGTGCAGGGTCCCAAGGTTTTGGGCCGTCCTCAACTGCTTTCCCAGGCCACAAGCAGAGAGCTGGATGAGAAGTGCAGCAGCCGGGATATGAACTGGCGCCCATAGAGGATCTCGGTGCAATCAAGGTGAGGACTTTGCCGCTAGGCTACTACCCCAGGCCCTAGAGAGTAATTTTTAAAGTCTATTTTGGAGCATTCTGATTATGAAGCCCATATTTGCTCACAGACATTTGGAAAAGCTTGCTTATAGGGAAATCTTCGGTTTAAGGTACGTTTTAGAAAGTTCTTACAAATATTTGTAAGAACAAAATATTGTAAGAAGAGAAAATATTTGGAGTTTTTTGGGGACTTTGATTATTTTTGAGCTTTTCTTTAAAAAAAATCAAGCAAAAAAAAAATCTTGTCTTTAAGAAAGACATTCTAAGGACTGTTGTAGTGATATAGCGTGCTAATCTTTTGCCTGTGGTGCTGGAGTTCCTTATGGAGCAGGTTTGATTTCTGGCTGCAGCACTTCCTACCAGCTCCCTGTGAATGGTCTGGAAAAGCAGTAGAGGATATATGCAGCTTTGTGGCCAGGCACCCACAGGGGACTTGGAAGAAGCTTCTAGTTCTTGGATTCAGGTTGGCTCAGCTCTGCCATTGCCACCATTTGGGAAATCAACCTGTTTCTCTTTGTAACTCCTTCAAGTAAAATAAATATTTTTTTGAAGGAAGTTATGATGAAAAATAGTAAGAGAAGTAGATGAAAAAACTGTGGGAAAATGCAGTAATAGTATAGTGAATCTAACCTGAGGACATTTTTGTAATTTGTGAGCTAACTGAACTTATGCAGGCCTTATGAAAACAGAAACTGATCCCAAATAGCTCAACTGTTTCCTCTTCCTGTCTCATTGTGGTGTTAGGACTACTAAGTATCCACTTATTAACCTATGCAGATTTATTTAGTTGTGACCCAAAGCTCTAAATTTTCATTTTCTGCTTTCCAACCTGTTGTGGAGTGCGAGAGAGACCATGGCAAACAAATTTAGGATATATTAAGGAGTCTTTATTAACCAATCTTGGTCATGGCAGTGCTCACTAGAAATTAACTAATGAACTGTCACTGTGGCAATCCAGTCTGAGTTGAAACCCTGAGAGAACAGTCATCACTGTGAAATCTATCTGTTAAACTCAAGTCGTATGTTTCAACTGCCTATATAAGTTATCCTAAGAGATACGTAGCAAACAGCCTGGGCACTCTTACAAGGCTACATTCACCTTTTCCTGGCTTCTCTATCCAAACAAATGCATGGTGCCAAAGCCTTGAGCCATCCTCTAGTGCTTTCTCAGGCCACAGGCAGGGAGCTGGATGGGAAGTGGAGTAACTGGGTCATGAACTAGCACATATATGGGATCCTGGGGCTTGCAAGGTGAGGTTTTAGCCACTGAATCATCATGCTGGGTCCTTACCCAATCTTTTAACTCAATTTTCTCTTCAACTACAAGTATAAGGCAAAAATTATTGTAACGTTAGTGTTTCTAAGTATTGTTAGTGATCTTTATAATAATAATGAAAAGTCATTATTCTTTATAATAATAATAATGACCTAATTCTGGTAATCTTCTCTATCAACTGAAAAGGATAAAATATTTTTGTATTGTATCAAACCAGATTGTGATGTATATCCCAGATAATATACCAAAGAGATTACAAAGAAAAAAAATAATGCTACACTTTTTGTATAGGCAAGCAGATCAATTCTGCTGTGTAGATGTTATCTTTATCCAAGGGAAAAATAAATTTGTTTTCTGTTTTTACAGGTTTGGAAATTACAGTGTGGAGCCAGGCACCTGAGGTAGATTTGTAATGAGATGGAGAACTAGGTTTCTTACATCTTGAGGTTCACCTTGAAAAAGCATGGCTCCAGTGCCCCTAAAAAAGATATTTCTGGCATGCAGATTTGCCAAGAGTCTCACTTAGCTTTAAAAAGGATTTACTTATGTAAATGTAATGGAGGCACACAAGCATTTATAATTTCAAGGTTTCTAAATCCAATCCCAAAGAGAAAACAGGGATAAGCAGTCTTGTCTATTTTTTCCAATTACTGTATATTTGATTGGTATTTGTACTTACTCTGATAACTTATGCAACATTCTATAACATTATTTCTTACCACCAAAACTTATGTATTTATTTGAGAAGCAGAGGAAGGGCGAGAGAGATTGAGAGAGAGGAGAAAACAAACCACTTGTGGGGTCAGCAGCTGGTTCAGGGTCAAGAGCTTGGAATTCACTCCCTTCTCTTACACACACACACACACACGCACACACACACACACACACACACACACACACACACATCCCTTTTTGGTCTCTTCTGCCCACCTGCGATGCTCACCCATCATCACCTGGAACCTGAGAGGGGGTGGTATTGCTTTGTTGCATAACCACTTTCTTCACAAGCCCCCATAAAGGCTCATGATAAGGAGGGGCATGCTCTCTTGGTCATGTGCTTCATTCCCTTTGGCATTCTGACTCTTAGCCTCCCCAGTTCCTGCTTTCTCTCTGGCTTCAGAAGACAGAGGTAGCCCCTGAACATGGTCCCTGTATGTCTGTATTCCTGAACCTCTGTTCATTGCTTGGATGGGACAGTAAATGCTATGATGCTTTGTATTTCTAATTTGTGTACTTTCAAGAGTTCCAGGAGAGGTGAGGGTCTAGCAGTTATGGAATGTGGACAGAGAAGCCAGGGAAAGGTGAATGCCTACAGCTTTGTTAATGTGTCCAGGTTATTTGTGGTGTATTTCTAAGAGTAACTTCTATAGCTGGGGAAGTTGGAACATAGGTCTTGAGTTTACGGGATGGACTTCTAGGGAAAGATCGTTTGCTCCTCTCAGGGTTTCCATTCAAACTGGATTTTTCATTTGCTAGTTTCAAGTGGATGCTGAAATCACCAAGCTTGGTAAATGAAGATTCCTTAATACACCCTGGAATTGTCTGGTGTGATCTCACTCACACCCCACAACATACTTACTGGTTTTCTTCTTGAAGATATACTGTAGCAAGAGCTGGATTGGTACGGAAGTCATGATCCAGGAAGTGCCATTCAGTTCGTTCACACGGATGATAGTGTTATGGGAAATGGCACAATGGAAAATGACCCTGATTCTCATCTTAAATGAAAAAGAATTTTCTTTTGAACATGATCAGTGAGCAAAGCAAGATTTATTAAAGTCAGATACCTTCAGCCACAGTAGGAAGGAGGGTAATTCCAACAGAGGCAGACCAGAAAATCTGGATGAAGTAGAGTAGCCTTTTAAGCACAATTTTTGGTGAAAAAATAAATAAACACTTGCTAACAATCAGTCAATGTGTGGAAATAAAACCCATCAAAAGGCAGAAATAGCAGTCCTATCTAACTTGTCCATTATAAAACAAAAAAGCCATCAGGATTGTGTAGGTATCGTTTCCCTATTACCTTGATAAATTCAGAAGGGGTGGAATCATTACCTTGCTATTTGTGTGACAAAACCAAAAACCCAAAAGAGTGGGATCATACTTTAATTTTGTTAAAGACAGCTTTTGAACAGTAACATGAATTTGCAGCTCTTAGAGTGTTACTTTTTCCACATTCCAATCAGGACCCAATCTAAGTGCTTTCTCACATGAAGAGCTCAGTTGCTTGAGACACCCCCAATTCCTTCTGGAGTGTGTAGTAGAAGTGTGCTGGAATCAGGTCCCGGAGTTGATAATTAAACACAGGCACTCCCAATGTAGTACCACTGGACTAAATGCCTTCTACCACCACTACTTGTAGGTAGAATTGAAATCAATGTCCTTAGACATATACTTTTATAATATATTTTTAATTAAAGAATTTTTATTTTAGATGATGTTTACATAGTTGATGGTGGGGGGAAGGATTGAGGGTTAGGGGAAAGTGGGTGTGATCATTGTTTACGAACTTTTTATTTCTTCTTCATCTTTCTGGGAGAGAAGGGGTTTATAAGGGGAGAATCCCTACCCAGCCTCCCAACTGCTCCAGTGCCTGGGAATGGGGAGCAGCTATACAACGTCAACCCAGGGTCCAGATGCAGTGCCACTCTCTGAGGGTTCTGCCCTGGTGGTTTTGATAATTCTGATATGCTGTCGATTTCGCTGATCTAAACGTGAGGAAACCATTGCAATGTCCATTGGCTGACATAGTTGACCTTAGAGTCTCCATTTACCCAGATGTTTACTGTCATCTTTTGGCCGAGGTGGTTATCCAATTTGCTCTGTTCTCCTTTCTATGCTGTGGTAGCAGATGTCCTCTGCAGGCCCTAATGGGCTGCCATATCTTCCATGTACATCAGGGCCTGCTTCCTCGAGGAAGACCAGCTTTTGTAGGTGGGATCCCAGGGCCCACTGGATCCCCTGCCTCCAGGACTCATGCACCTAGCACCCACAATGCAGGTGGGACCAAGGCTTAACCATGTCTTAACAGATGCAATGGTAAAAGCTCCAAACAAGTCTTTTCTTGAGTAAAGACATCCTCTGGGCATTAGCGATAGTACCTTTAAATTCTTTTTTTTAAAATTTGCTTTCTTTTTTTCTTTTAAATCTTGTTTTTGATGATTACATAGTTGATCAAAGTGGGAAAAGTGGGCAAGATCATTGTTTACACATTTTCTTTTTCTTCTTCTTGTGTCTGGGAAGGGAGATACAAGGGGAGGAAGAACACCCAGCCTCCCAACCACCCCAGTACCCAGAGATGGGGCATTGCCACCCAATCTCATCCCAGGGTTCCCATTGTGGAGTATGTTCTGGGGGTTCTGCTCAGGTGGTTTTGATAATTCTGAGATGCTATTGATATTGCTGCTCCAAGGATGAGGAAATCCTTCCAAGCTGATTGGCTGACATAGTCCACCTCCAAGTCCCCATTTATTCAGAGATTTGCTATCAAGCTTTGCCAAGGTAGTTGATCAATTTGTTCTGCCCTCCATCCTCTGCAAACCAATTGTTGCTGCAACCCAGCCTTCCAATCCCATGCTCGGCTCTCATGTGCACCAAGTGGAGCTACAGCCCAGTTAGAGCAACCCCTAGACTGGTCCAGTCTGTCCCACATCACATTCGAATCTTGTATACATTTTTGGGCAGTGAAGCCTAATTCAACCCAACCAACTCCACCCTTCAGCTCACGCTCATGCCAGTGTGTGCCACTACCTGCCCAGCCAGGCTCATCCCCATGCTCACCAGTTACAGTCCATCAGAGAGGTACCCACAGCCTCCCTACAGGTCCTACTCCCTGCCCTGGATCTTGCACTTTCCAAGTGGTTGTGCAGTTTAGCTTGGCAGGATTTGCCCCCAGTCCCAGCACTTGCAAGCTAATGCTGAGGCAAAGCCCATCCTGTCTGTCCTTAATCTGACTGATGCCTGTACCAGTTGAAACAATCGGTTAGCTCAGCCTGGCTCTCCCCATAACCTAGTTCACATGTAGGCCAGCATGTGTAGCCCTGTCCAGCCTATTCTGCCCCCAATACTAGCTCTCATGCTCACCAGCAGGAGCAGTGGCCCAGCAGGGAAGTCTCTACTACTTCCCTATTGGCCTTGCATGTGCCACCCATACCCTTCCCTGGTCCCCCACTTTAGCCTTGTGTCATGTGAGCTTTTGGGTGCTGCGGCCCAATCTGGCATGGTCTGTTTTACCCTGGCATTTTCAGGCAGGTGCTTTGCCTGCATAGGCCTGGTCTGCCCTCAGTTCCAACTCATGCTGATGAGTGCTGCCACCCAACCTGGCACAGTTAGGCCTTAGTCCTGGCCCTGATATGAACTGGCTGGTGCTGCAGCCCAACCTGGTCTGTCCTGCTCCCAATCCTGGTTCTCAGATCTGCCAGTGGGTGTTATGAACTGGCTCAGCTTGTCTCATCCCCAGACCTGAACCACACATATCCCTGCGGGTACTGCAACCTGATCTGGTCTGGGCTGCTCCTTGCCTTGGTTCTGGTGCTTACCTGCAGGTACTGCATCCTGTCAAAGGAGTTTCCTAAGCTCCTGTCTCAGGTCTCCTCCCATATCTCACACACCTTGTCCCCGGGCTGACTTAGCGAACCTCCTGTCCTGACAGTAACAGTGGCCTTGTTCAACTTGCCCACACCCAGTCCACTTTTTACTTTGAGTGCTACAGCCCAACCACGCCTGGTCTATGCCCTGACACAGCTCTCATGTGGCCCAGTGGAAGTGAGACCTAGCCCAGCCAGTTCTATATTCACTCTGGCTCTCACAAGCACCAGTGGGTGCTGTAGTCTAGCCCAGCTTGGTACACCCTAGGCCCAATCCACACCCATGCTGAGAAACACTGCAGCCATGTGCAACCCAGGCCAACATCCCCATTCCAGTGCTCGTGCTCACCCATGGGAATCACAATCTAGCCAGGGGTGGGGTGTCCCATGAGTTCCCCAATCAGACCTATTCCAAACCCCAGATCTTGTGCATGACAGTGGTTGCTGTGACCCAGCTCAGCATAGCCTATTCCCTGCCTTGACTTTTGCTATCAGATGCTATGGCCTAGCCTGACCCAACTTGCCCTCAAGTTCCCACTCTCACTGGTGGGTGCTGCAGCCTGGCCCTATCCGGTGCGCTCCCATCTCTGACTCATGCAAACTGGTAGGTGTGATAGCCTAGCCTGGCATCTTAAAATTCTTATTAAAATCTTGGAAAACTTTTCTTTCTAAAAAATTCTGTTCATATAGAGAACGGGTTTCATGAATTTTGTAGGTACAATTCTGAGAAGTAACCATATTCCCCTGCCTTTCCCTCTGTCTCTGTCAAACCCCCTCCTTTCTTTATCTACTTTAATTTTTCCAAGAAACATAATTTTAATCCACTCCATAATCACAGGCTGAATAGATCACTAGCCATCATATTCCACAAACAAAAAGTATGATGACCACATTTTCACATGAGTATAAACAAAAACTTGCTTCTATAAAGCTCAGTGACAGGAATTAGGTACAGGTCTGGAATTTTGAAAGTGATTTGAAATGAAGAAGATTTAGTAGGTAAATAGTTGTCAGAACTTTTATTTGTCATGGGACTCTTTAGTCTGTTTTACCTCTTATTTATACAGTTAGAAATTCCTAATGGGCCTTCAAGTCTACAATTTTCAAATTTATTCTTTCATTCATTCAAAAATATTTCTTGTTCATCTATTGTGTAAATCACTATTCTGGGTTTGGACAAAGAAATAGTAAACAAAAGGCCTAATTGTTTAAGAGTGTTAACATTTATTATTATCTTAGAATATTCAGGGAGTAAGGGAGAAAAATAGAGTTCACATTTATGTAATGAATTAGATATGTGTATCCCTTAAGAAAGAATTAATGGATATTCATGCAAATTCATATTTTAAGGTATTTCTGTTTTCAAATTTCTAATCTAATTCCCTGAAGGGGTCATTTGCATTGCTGCTGCAGCTCACAGTTGACTTTAAGGTGTAGCAAAATTGGAGCATAAAAATAAGTAAATTATTTGGTAGGGGAAGGTAGGTGGCTGCCATGGAGTGGGAAAATCTTTCAGTTTTGAATTTGAGGTCAATGTATATCCATTTTTTTTTTATCCAGTGAGAGAGAAGTAATCTTTCACAGTGATTGCTGGGTTCTTGGCATCTGATGTAACAGAAGACAGATTAAAAAGAGAAAAACCATGCAGTTTATTTAACAAGTTTTATGTGGCATGGGACCTTTGCTAAGGAAATGAACACACAAAGAAATGATGAAATCTGCATATTCTTATGCTGCCTGATGAAGTGGACAGAGGTGACACAGTGTGATGAAACAAGGTCATTTGATCAAATGGGTATGTAACATCTAGATTACAAACCAGGGAAACTTGATTAAGGTCTGTTTGTTCATATTGTTTTCTGTGTCTCCGCATCTTCAATGCTAAAAATGTTCCTTTGCTGTGGCTATGGGGTAGGAACCTGTACACAGAGTTTAACGACCTATTTCAGGCTGTGGTTTGCCAGCTTTTATGGCCAATGTCAGAGAAGGGGAGGTATGAATGAACTTGCTCTCTTTGTTACTGTTTAATCCTGAGCAATGTGGTGCTTTAGTGAAACAGTTTATTGGTTCCCAAACTGTGGTGTGTACCAAACACTAGTCGAGGGGCAGTTTGCTTCACTATAGATCCCCAGGCTTCTAGGTATTTCATATTTAGTAAGTCTGGGCAGTGAAGTCCAGGAATCCAAATTTTTAACAATTATTTCAGGTGATTCATTGTCATACTTTTTTTTTAAAGATTTATTTTTTTTTGTTACAAAGTCAGACATACAGAGAGGAGAGACAGAGAGGAAAGTCTTCCGTCCGATGATTCACTCCCCAAGTGAGCCGCTACAGCCGGTGCTGCGCTGATCTGAAGCCAGGAAACAGGAACCTCTTCCGGGTCTCCCACGTGGGTGCAGGGTCCCAATGCATTGGGCCGTCCTCAACTGCTTTCCCAGGCCACAAGCAGGGAGCTGGATGGGAAGTGGAGCTGCCAGGATTAGAACCGGCGCCCATATGGGATCCCGGAGCGTTCAAGGTGAGGACTTTAGCCACTAGGCCACGCTGCCGGGCCCGAGATATCTTCCTACTCAGCTCTATATTTGCTTTCCTAGCTGAGGCTGGCCATCCTTAAGTCAGAGTTGCTTTAAGTATGACAATGGGGCCCGGCAGCATGGCCTAGTGGCTAAAGTCCTCACCTTGAACGCTCCGGGATCCCATATGGGCGCCGGTTCTAATCCCGGCAGCTCCACTTCCCATCCAGCTCCCTGCTTGTGGCCTGGGAAAGCAGTTGAGGACGGCCCAATGCATTGGGACCCTGCACCCACGTGGGAGACCCGGAAGAGGTTACAGGTTCCCGACATCGGATCTGCGCGCACCAGCCGTTGCGGCTCACTTGGGGAGTGAATCATCGGACGGAAGATCTTCCTCTCTGTCTCTCCTCCTCTGTGTATATCTGGCTGTAATAAAATGAATAAATCTTTAAAAAAAAAAAGAAGATATCTCAGATACACAACAAAGGTTGTACACATGACTTACACGAGTTGGTCATTAACTATTCAAGCATTATATGTCCTGTTAAATGCAAGTATTTTTAAATAGGTTATATAATTTAAAATACATCATATATCCATAAAAGTAATAAATGTAAAAAACTCATTGCTTTCTAATGATTTCACTATGTTTTAATAATGCCTGTACTCTTTTTTTATTAATTATTTTGCATTATGTGACAGTTTCATAGGCTCTGGGAATCCCCCCACCCCTCCTACGCCCCTCCCCCCCTGGTGGATTCCTCCACCTTGATGCAGTATTACAGTTCAAATCCAATCAAGATTCTTTCCTTGCAAACGTATACCAAGCATAGAGTCCAGCTACTTATTGTCTAGATGGGTTGAACAGTTTCTTGGGGAGACCATTTCTGGTCCGAAGTTAGAGCTGGTAGAATATCATCCCAGTCAATTAAGAGTCCCAATATAACATCAACAGCAATGTGCAATATTATGGAATTGACATGGTTTTGAGTAACCAATATGTTAAAAAAAAAAAAAAGCAAGTTCTTAACCACAACCTCTGATTAGCTCATTGACATTTCAATTTTAGTTTATATACAGGACCAAATGCCTATACTCTTTAAGAATATCTATAGCTTTAGGATTATGTCTGTTTGCATCTGTGTGATGAAACTGATATGCTATTATGTGTTGCTATTTTTTGTAATGACATGTTTAGTAACACCATATTCCATGGGAGGAGTAATTGTAATGTAGACATTGGCAAATATTACAAATCTGGGTTCCATTACTGTCAGCCCTTGCCCAGGCAACTTACCAACCATCATAGGAAGAATATGGAAAATAAGTGTATCTAGTGAAATATAATCAGTGTGATCTGTTTGTAACACTAGCTGTGAAAAGTCAAATACAGACCAAAGATGTGTCTGCATGCCATGGAGTGCTTATGTCAGCTAGATTTGAGGAGCATGGGGTTTACTCTAGTGGAAGAGGGAAGTGTGTAGCATTTTAGACTTCAGAGTGGTCAGATTTATATTTTTAGAGGATTTCAGGATTTATTAAACAATAACCTAATTAATTTGAAAGGCAGAGAGACAGGGTTGCCCCAAATACTGATTTACTTCCTCCAAAGCCTGTAAGAGTTGTGGTCAGGGAATGGTAAAATCAGTTGCTGGGAACTTAATTCAGGACCCCCACTTGAATTACAGGAACTCAACTATCTGAGCCATCACTTACTTCCTAGCAGTGTGGACATCGTCAGAAACCTGGAATTTGGAGTACGGTTGGGGCCCATACCTGAGCCCTTTTACAATGGGTTGCAGGGTGTTCCAGGAGATGTTCTAACTGGACAAAGCACCCTGCACTTCGGATGATTATTCTGAAATAGACACAAAGAAAGACCAAGGGACCATTTATAAGGTCATTTTTCATGTGACAGATAATAAAGAGTTGAAGTGAGTAAGGTAGAGTATGGAGTGGAATTGACTAAACTGGAGAAATATTTAGTAGTGAAAGACAAACTAACTACAGAATTAGATAAGAGAGAACCTGATGCTTTTTTAACCTAGCTGACTAGATGGGTGGTGGCTAGGCTAATGGGATGAAGACTACCAGGGCAAGAGCAAGTTAAAATGAAAAAAATGAGGTGCACACGAGAAATTGTTATACCGATGAATTCCTTCTATATCATTTCTCAAACTTGTTTTATGTTATGACATTCAGGGACAAGGGTAACACTGTATGTGAGATAAGTACATGAAGAAATAGCTGGCCAGAATTAGGGGCCACTGCTTTCTGCGGTTCCGCCACTCCATCTCCTATTTTTCATGCTTCGAAGGCTGTGGAGGTAAAAACTATTGTACATATATCATTTAGGAAGCTTCTTCATCATATTCACTTGTATTCTTCTAAACCTTAAGTAAGGTTTGGAAAGAGTGCTGGAGAGGAACTTATATATACACATATACATATACATATACATATACATGTATACATATATGTATACATGTATACATATACACTTATATATACACTTATATGTGTATATATAAATATATAAATAAAGTGTGTTATGTAATGCTCACATAGTTCAGTTAAGTAGCTCATCCCAATGTTGATGTGATCTACTGAGTCTTGGGGGTTTTGAAAGTGAGACACATATAAAGTAAGTGACTAGGATTCTCTTAAGATAGGAATATCTCAGTCCCTCTCAGTGATAGCTTTCTCATCACTGTTGTGATCTAATATTTTCCTGTTATTTTCAGAGAGAAAAGACATTATGCAATTGAGAATTGAGTTCCTTTAAGATAATTGGGAGTGTGATAGAAGCAAGTTAATGTCTCTTTTTCCAGATAATTTTAATTGGCAATTATAGTAAAAAGAAAATTGACTATTTTTTAGTGCAAATTGAAAGAGAAGACTGCCCAAATTCTGGCCTATACCCAAAACATGTCTAACAGCAAAATATATCTATATCTATATTATTTATTTATTTATTTATATACACACATATCTGCAAAAATTGAGATTTTAATTTTTCATGAAATACCATGGCATATGATTTTAGTTTCTTTTTTATATCTCTAAAGTTAAATCTGCATTTATTATACGTTCTAGACTACAAAGGATAAGATTGTATAGGGAGAAGAAATCTATTTTCTTCACCTGTCCTAGGTTCATGGCTGAGACTTCTGTAACAGAAGAGATAATTCAGTTTACTTAATTTATGTTGTATAAGCCTGGATAAGGAAATCAAGACCCAAAGTAAGCCTATGAGTTTTGTTTTATGTTGGATTTGGTGAAGCAAATGGTTTCAGAGAGGCATGATTGCATAAAAAGTTTGATCTAGTGGTAATAAACTGAAGGAAGCATAGTAAGATCTGTTTGTTCAAATTCTGCTCTGTGACTCACCATTTTCAGAGACAAGGCTACTCTGGGTGACGGAACAGTATCTTTCATAAGAGGGTCTTATGAACTGGGTTGGGAAAGTTATTAAATACTTACTGGCTTTTATGATTTGTTTCAGGGGAGAAGGGCAAGGGGAGATCGTGCTGTGACCTTCCTGTTGTGGTTTTCTCAAATTTCTTTAATTTAAAATGTTTTAGGATAGCATCCCTAAAATACTATTCTGAACTTAAGGGATAAGTGCCATTATGTAGAGAGTGTGATAAAACCAGAGTTGTGCTTTAAAAAATCCAGATTTTGTAGACAACAACAATGTGGCAATATACTGAACAAGTTATCTAGAAATTTTTTTAAAAAAATCACTCCTTAGGTGCCTGCAGTCAGAAGGTGCAGTCCAGTGGAGACTGCAAGCAAGCAACAGATGGTGATATGTACAAATAAGTTTGATTTTTAGTTTGAAGACACATACAGCTGAGTCTGGAAGGGAAGGGAGATAACAGTGTCTGCGAGACATTGTGGGTTTGAATTGAGTTTGCAGGTACTTGATGGTATTGGAGAGCATTGTTTCTGTGAAATTTTTAAAATTTATTTTTATTTAGTGACAGATTTACAGAGAGAAGGAAACACACCCATGAACACATGCACACACGCACACACACATCTTCCATTTGCTGCTCTACTCCCCAAATGGCATCAATGGCTGAGTTGATCCAATCTGAAGCCAGGATCCTGGAGCTTCTTCTGGCTTTCCCACATGGGTACAAGGAGGAAGAAGCTGAGCCCTCATCTCCTGCAGGGAGCAGGATTGGAAGTGTAGCCACTGGGACTAGAACCAGCACCCAGCTGGTACTGTGGGAGGAGGATTTTCCTGTTGAGAAACTATACCAACCTCCCCTCTGAAATTTCAAATGATGTGCTTACCAGACTTACAGTGTATAATGATGTGATCTTATGATTTGATTGCCGTTCATAATGCTTGTCTCTATTCCTGTGAAATGGGTGGTCTTTCTGTTTTTTACTTGTTGAACACTACGTTTAGTGGCAATTTAGCTGCTAATATGAAGCAAATTGAAAGTATGTTCTTTCAGGAATTAAGGGGAATAAAACACAGAAAGGAAGGAGGGGGAATTAATATGGGAAGGAAGGCAAATAGATTATCTTCTTAGAATTGTATTTATGAAATATGTTTGTGGTCTTTTAAAAACATATTTATTTATTTTAATTAGAAAGGCATACTTTTTATAGGGAGAAAAAAGAAAAGGAAATGGCTGTAATGGTTGGAGCTGAGTTGATCCAAAGCCTGACACCGGTAACTTCTTTTGGGTCTCCCACATGGGTATAGGGACCCAAGGACCTGGGCCATCTTCCTCTGCTTTCCCAGCTCATAAACAGAAAGTTGGGTTGGAAATAGAGCAGCAGCGACACAAACTTGTGCCTGTATGGGCCATTGGCACTGTAGTTGGAGGGTTAGTGTGCAGTGCCACTGTATCAGCTTTAATTTGTTCTCTTTAGATTAAAAAAAGAGATGGTGGGATTGAAGAGATTATCCAAGACTATAACATAAAAGTAACAAAAAGTTGCTTAAAATTTTAGATTTTATTCTAAAACCAGTTGGGAGCCATTGGTGAAGTTTTTAAGAGCACTCACATGAACAGTTTTCTGTCATAGATTGCCTTGACAACAGAGCAAAGAATGAGGAGCAAGAGGATGGAAGAGGCGAGTAAAATAGAGCAGCTGGGAGACATGTAGTAGTTCAGGTGGAAAATACCAGCATAACTCTGAGGGCAAGCAGTGGCAACATAGGGAATAGATGCAGATCAATTTAGAATTAGAACTTGGGAACTGATTGTGGTGATAAAATGAGATACAAGAGAAAATCTAGTCAGGTGTTCTCATGTGCTATTTCAGGGTGGCCAAAAGTATAAAGAAGGTTGAGCAGGTATGTTATGCTGTATTCACGGCAAAAGTGTCTGTAAGTACAAAAGCTTAATTATGTGCATGGTTATTAGAAGTTAATTGGCATCTCAAGAAGAACAATGAAAATAAAATTAATTTGGTGTTTTTGGTGAGAGATGAATATATTAGGAACATTGTGGATATGTCTGTAGTAATAATTTTTTTAAATTTTTGAACAAATGCTTTCCATTGTTATGATTTGTAGTGCTGAGAATAACTGCTTTTTAAAATGTGGTAGAATTGTCCCATACTTGGCTGTTGTTACCATTTGGGGAGTGAACCACCAGAAGGAAAATCTATTTTTCGGGCCCTGCGGCGTGGCCTAGCGGCTAAAGTCCTCGCCTTGAAAGCCCCTGGATCCCATATGGGCGCCGGTTCTAATCCCGGCAGCTCCACTTCCCATCCAGCTCCCTGCTTGTGGCCTGGGAAAGCAGTTGAGGACGGCCCAATGTATTGGGACCCTGCACCCGCGTGGGAGACCCGGAAGAGGTTCCAGGTTCCCGGCATGGGATCGGTGCGCATCGGCCTGTTGCAGCTCACTTGGGGAGTGAATCATCGGACGGAAGATCTTCCTCTCTGTCTCTCCTCCTCTCTGTGTATCTGGCTGTAATAAAATGAATAAATCTTTAAAAAAAAAAAGAAAATCAAAGAAAATCTATTTTTCTGCCTCCCATATAAATAGATAAATAATAAATACATATACAAATAACTAAATATTATAGAAAAGAGCAATGGGAAATGTATAAATGATTGTCTTCTCTATCCTGTGGTGATAATGTAAATGGTAACATGCTAGTGCTGAAGGAATATTTCTTCACTTTAAAATATGCATCAGGGACATTTTTGGCGTGAGTATCATGTCATACTGGATACCAATAAATAAGGAATAAAAGAAATTTCCTGTTTATTGCATATCCTATTTAGCTGACTTTAAAAAATATTATGAACATGAACAGGTAAATCTTAAAAAGAATCAAATTTACCTTTAATTTTGGAGTACATTCCTCTTTTTCTTCTGAACATACTGGGTTAAAAATTAGAACATATTTTATAAGTTTGAGATTTTATGGGAAATGTTACATTTAAACAGTTAACAGCTTAGGGTTATGATTTTTGAGGTCAATGCAAGAACACAAGGAAGATGAACAGGCTGAATCACAATGAAAACTCTTACAGGAGCTGTGAAAATTTGAAGCCTAATGATATGTCAGCATCCTTTTACAGCAGATCAACACAGAATGCCTTTAAAGCAATGAGATGTTGGTATGAAGTAATTACCAAGATGCAAGTTGAGGTGTTAAGTTTGATATATCGTGGCCCTTGTGTGTTCCAATTTGCCTCCATGGTAACTGTTGCTATTTCACCAGCCCTACAAGATTCCAGCTTCCTGTGTTTTCTTTTAATGTTGAAAGCAATTACATTTACCAACATTTTGTTGATTTTTAAAAAGCAGTCTACATTTCTTTATATAAATTTTTGATCTTCAGAGTATTGATCTGCAGAAAAGCTAATGTTTAGGCCTAATTATCTGGTCCTTTTCACTTTATTTTATCGGGCTACAAATTTCCTTTAAAATATCACTGCACATTTGGACACTGGAGAAAAGAACTAGTCAATAGTCATAATATTGGCAGTATGACTGTATTTCCTAATTTCTTTCTTTGTTTTTTAAAAATATTTATTTTGTTTTCATTTGAAAGTCACAGTTAACAGAGAGAGAAAGAGAGATCTTCCATCTGTTGGTTGACTCCCTAAATGACTGCAGTGGCCAGAGCTGAGCTGGTCTGAAGTCAAGACCTAGGAGCTTCTTTTGAATCTCCTGCATGGATGCATCAGGCCAAGAACTTGGGCCCTCCTCCATTGTCTTCTAAGGCTATAAGCAGGGAGGTGGATTGGAAGTGGAGCCACCAGGTTTCTACCGGCATCCCTATGGGATGTTGGGGCAGCAGGTAGAGGCTTATTCTGCTGTGTCATGGCACTGCCTTTGGAAACTTGAGAGGAGAAAATGTCAGGATGAACTAAAAAAGTTCATTGTTCATATTAACATACTGAATGTTTTTTTTTCCTCTAATATACTCTCAACAGGTTATTTTAAGGATTATTTCTCTTATACACAGTTTTCTAACATATTTAGAGATAATGACCATACTTTAGAAATTATTCTCAGCCTGGGCTTTGGTGGCAGATGACCTGGGTCTGAGTCTTTTATATTCTGGGCGACTGTGTTTTTTGGGATGTTCAATTAATTATATATATCTCACAATTTCTATCAAGACTTGAGGGGTAAAAAAGTGCTGCCTGAAGTGTGACTCTTTTTTGAGAGCTCAGAGAGCAACAGTATGATTGCCTAGGGATTTTCAAAGTGCAACACTACTTCCCATTTATATTTTTAGTCCATTTATCATACACATAAGTGATTTAAAATTATTAACACATTTCACAACAGTGAATTACACATTTTAAAAGGTTTTATTACAATATTTATTTATTTTTATTTGAATAGCAGAGTTCTGGAGAGAGGGAGAGACAGAGATCTTCCATGCACAGTTAACTTCCCAAATGACTGTCATGGCCAGAACTGAGCTGGTCTGAAGCCAGTAACCAGGAACTTCATCTGGGTCTCTCAAATTGACATAGTGCCTTCTGATGCCATTAGCAGCGAGCTAGGAGAGAAGTGGAGCAGCTAGGACTACACCAAGGTGCCAGCCCCAAAGTGATACATATTTAAGGAAAGGGAAAAGCTAATTACCTTGATTTGACCATTACATGTTGTATAATGTATCCCACAAATATGAACAATTATGTATCACTCAAAGTAGAATAATAAAAAAAGTGTGCACCCAGGCTCAGGGTTCGATTCCTCCTGGGGTGTGTGTCCAGTTCTACAGGAGGATTGCCTCCCTATATACACACATACACCTGTTCCCATGGCCCACAGAACTTGGGCCAAGCCAGGGCTGGGGGCAGAAGCTGCTGTGACTCCTCATTCCTCTTGGTGACACAGTAGGTGGAACCTGTAGACACTTTGTTGCCTTTCTGGCCCTTCCCGACCCATCCCTCCCCTTCCTACACTCCTGTGCCTTCCAGGGAGACCCTAGCTGTGCACAGCCAGGACTGGTAGGCTGGCTGGCTCCCCATGCCAGCCTCTCCCTGCCCCACCCTTTCACTTACCACTCAGCCGCCTTAAAACCATTGGCTTCCGTGTCTGCTGCCAACGCTGGACCCCCTCACCACTGTGCTGCACCCCGGTGCCCTGGATTCTAGAAGTATCTACTGTGTACCCTGAGGCTCTTCTGTCCCTGGGCTCTGTGCCCTGCACCTCCCTTCCCCCGTGATTTGGTGCCATAGGAAGGGCCCTCACGTGTGCTGTACTATGTCTGACACTCTGCTTATTTGCAGTGGGAAAGGGAGGGGAGCAGAGGGAGGGGGAGGGCAACAGAGGAGGGGTGTGACTGAAGTGCATCCACACGTGAGAAAATACAGCTCTATTTAAGAGTCAAACAAACAAACAAAAGTAGAAAAAAAATCCCAATATATAAAAGTTTCACAATAAGGGAAAATTCTTGTTATCTCTTCCAGTTCTTAAATGAAGTTCAGTAATTGTATTCTGTGGCATAGCTCAACAGGAATTAAAATGTAATGATGTAGTACATGAAAAACTAAACTTGAAAAGATTATTTGTGTATCTTCAAGGTTATAAAATTAAGAATTTGAATATTTTTTTATTGCTGAAAACAAAACATGCTATTATGAAAAAATTGAGAAATCTGCGAATACTTGTATGATTGAAAGAGAAATGCCATTCAAATCTTGATCAAATGTGAAGGGGATTCAATTCAATACAAACCAAGAAAAAAAACTTGTTTTCCACTTAGTTTTCTTTTGAGAATGAAAAAACTTATTTTTCTTTGAGAATAGTCTTTTTTTGTCTAGCAGTAATTGAGCAGTCATGTAATTTCAGTTTTACCCTTTAGCTATAAAAGAGAATCTTATTTATGGTATTAAAAATACCGGAACTATTTAAGTTTCATTTCTACTCACTTTTTCCTTCCACAGACAATTACAGACAACATTAGTTTTGCTTTTATAGTACAAAATAAAGTGATAAAAGCTAATTTTTATTTGGTGAAGTGTATTAATCAAATCTAAATGTTTATGTAAATTTAATGTAACAAAATTTTGGCAGGTGTTGGAAATTATTATTATTATTATTAGATTTATTTATTTTTTTATTGGAAAGTTAGATATACATGGAGGAGAGACAGAGAGGAAGACCTTCCGTCCGATGATTCACTTCCCAAGTGACCACAACGGCCAGTGCTGCGCCAATCCGAAGTCAGAAGCCAGGAACTTCCTCCAGGTCTCCCACGCGGGTGCAGGGTCCCAAAGCCTTGGGCCGTCCTCGACTGCTTTCCCAGGCCACAAGCAGGGAGTTGGATGGGAAGTGGAGCTGCCGGGATTAGAACCGGCGCCCATATGGGATCCCGGGGCTTTCAGGACGAGGACTTTAGCTGCTAGGCCGTGCCACCAGGCTCAAGGTGTTGGAAATTAGAAGAGAAGAACCTATTATTTAAACTGTGTGTTAAGTAAGAAAAAACTTTATGTAATTTAATAGAGCAAATAAATATGTCAAAGTATGACCTCTTGGTATTTGCAGAAAGAGAGAAGCAAGATTCTGTTCCTCTCTCACTCTTCTATATTGAAGGAAGCTACAAGATTACTCTGACCTGCCTCTAAAGCCAGTCATAACACTTGCATTCTGTGCATACTCTCTTTGAAAGAAGATGAAAGCAACATTTTCATACTTGAAGACACCAGCACTAAGAAGAAACTGAGGACCAAGTGTGAGGGCCTGGCATGATGGCTTAGGGCTATTGCTTACCTTGCAAATGCTGGGATCCCATATGGGCACCAGTTCATGTCCCGGATGTTTTGCTTCTCATACAGATTTCTGCTTATGGCCTGGGAAGGCAGAGTGGAATGACCCAAAGCCTTGGGACCTTGCAAACCATGTGAGGATCTAGAAGAAGCAGCTTCAGATTGGCTCAGTTCTGACCAGTGTGGCCTTTTGGGGAATGAACCAGCAGTTGAATGATCTTCCTTTCTGTCTCTCCTCTCTGTTAATCTCATTTGTCTTTCATATACATATATGAAAGAAACAAAACAACTAGGCCTTGCTAAATCCACCTCAGTGTATGATCCTGAGTTCATACTCTTTTGTTCTGCAATCATGCAGGGATATTCTAAATCATTAGTGGAAAATGAAGTGAAAGGCTGAGTTTATTTTGGAGTAGAAACTTGGCTGTGAATTAAAGAAATGTTTTGTTCCATTTCTGATTCAGCTCTCTGCTAACGTGCCTCAGAAAGTGGCAGATGGTGGCCTGCTTCCAATGTTGTGAACCAGATTAGAGTTCTCAACTCTGACTCCTGACTGTGAGTGGGTCCAGCCTTAGCTGTTGTATTTGGAGAGTGACACAATGGATGAAGGATCTCTCTGTCTTTATATATACCATCAGATAATGTTAAAGTGGTCTTTTATGTTAGACATTTTACTTAATGTTATCAGAGTTTATTCATTGTCATGAACTATAATAAAACCTCCTTCCCTCTTATTGCTGCACAGTAGTAATTGCATGGATTTATCACATCTAACTTATCCAGTCATCAGTTCATGGGCCTTTGGATTATTTATGCTTTGCTACCATGAATAATATTAGGAACATTCAAGGACTCATTTTTTTTATGGCCATATGTTTTTATTTTTCTTGGCCATATACCTGAAAGTATGATTTATTTATCCTATTGTAACTGTGCTTAGCATATTAAGAAGTTGTATATCTGCTTGCCAAAATGACTTTATCATTTTGCATTTTCCTGGACAATATATAAAGATTCCAATTGCTCCATATGTTCCACCATGCTTACTAATGTTTGTCCTTTTGCTGATGCCAATCCTCATGGGTGTGAAGTGTTACCTTTTATGAATTTGGTTTGTATTTTTAATTACTAATGATGTTAAGTATCTTTTGGTGTGTGCTCCTTGGAGAAAGAATCTATGATTTCCAATTTGATTGTACAGGTTTACCTTGAGGGCTAAAGGTTTTGTGTCTATCCAACCATGTCAACATTTGATGGGTAGGGATATGATTCTTCCTCTTTATTAAATAGAAAGGTAATATTTTAGACGTAACTAATAATAACATAATAAGGACTGTAAATAGGGATTTAACTCAGCTTAACTTTGTCAGTGTTAGGATTTAATGGTGCATATAAGGAGAATCCTGTAACAGATAATGTTATAAATAGTTCTGAGGTTGGGGCCCAGCGCAGTAGCCTAGTGGCTGAAGTGCTTGCCTTGCATGCACCGGGATCCAGTATGGGCACTGGTTCTAATCCCAAAAGCCCCACTTTCCATTGAGCTTCCTGAATGTGGCCTGGGAAAGCAGCTGAGGACAGCCCAAAGGCTTGGAACCCTGTACCCGTGTGGGAAACCTGGAGCAAGCTCCTGGCTCCTGGCTTCAGATCGGTTCAGCTCCAGCCATTGTGGCTGCTTGGCAAGTGGATTAACGGATGGAGGATGTTTTCTGTCTCTCCTTGTCTGTATATCTGACTTTCCAATAAATATAAATAAAAATATATAAAAAAGAGATCCAGTCTTTTAAAAAGAAGAATTCTGATGATGTAAATGTCATTGACAAGTAGTTTAGTTCATTTTTTAAGGGTTTTATTTAACACAACTGAAAAGAATGCAGACACAAAGAATTGAGACATGAGAAAGGGTTGATTTAACACTAACAGATCTATAAGAATTAGGGTTTGGGAAATGGAAAAGTAAACATTTTTGTAAAAAATGAAATAACTGATAAAATCACAGTTTACACTTATGGTGTATTCTTAAGACTTTCTTTGATTTTCATGAAGCAAGAGACCCTCAACTTACTTATCTAGGGTCCCTGTGATGCAAAACAAAAATGATGGAATTCCCTTTGCTGGTCCCCATCTTATCAAGTGTCTCTCTACCCTCATATTCTTAATGAAAGAGGCATTTATTCCCACAACCTGAAAGGATGTGAATCAGTCCTCAGATTTTTGTCTTCTAATATTGCCCATTGTGTTTTGTGAATACCAGGTCTTTGACTGGGTTCTGGAAGACCATGTCACACACTATGAATTGCAAATCTATGCCAAGTATGTAAGACGATGACTGACAGGGAATATTTTTTTGCAAAATATGAATTTGATCCACTCGGTGTATTTCAAATGGCAAAATACTTTTCTTCATTTATTGGAGAAAGAAGCTTGAAATTAACTTTCTCTCCCCCCCGCCCAAATTCATCCGATTGGCAAAGAGATTTCCTTGAAAGTTGTGTTTACATTTGTAGTGCTTCTGGGAAATATTCTATTTGAAAACTATTTTAAAACTTGAAAGTTTGAATGGTTCTTCACGGCCAGCTTTAAAATGTTATTTTATGGGTGGAAGGAATAAACATTACGGCTTGGATTAGACTGGTGGTAAGGGCAGATTAGATGAAAGTTTTCAAGTAGAGTGG
The DNA here is from genome assembly GCF_030435755.1 of Ochotona princeps. Taxonomy (NCBI): domain Eukaryota; kingdom Metazoa; phylum Chordata; class Mammalia; order Lagomorpha; family Ochotonidae; genus Ochotona; species Ochotona princeps. Next base: position 64,000,987 of record NC_080836.1, on the reverse strand, counting down.
ATGAGGAATGTAATTTCTAAATTTTTAACTTAAATTAAAAAAATTTTTTTTTGGTAAATCAGATTCATAGAGAGGAGGAGAGACAGAGATGAAGATTTTCCATCCATTGATTACCAGTCCACAGCAGGGAGTTGGATGGGAAGTGGAGCAGCCAGAACTAGAACCGGTGCCCATATAATATTCCAGCACATGCAATGTGGAGTTTAGCCACTAGGCTACTGAACCAGGCTCCTGACTTAATTTTTTAAATATTGTTTACATAGTTGAAAGAGATGCATGCCCATGTAGGCCTCTGATTAGGGTGAGGAGTGTTGAAATGTGAAGGTGGGTAGGTGAGATAAGTGTTTCAGCAAGGGTGACCTGTTCCCTGCTGTCGAACTACCATCAGTGCCTGGGTAGGTATGGAGATGGTCATTTGATGTCTCCTTAGAGACCCCGATGTGGGAAAGAATGTTCCAAAGGTGATGCTTCAGATAGTTCTGAGATTTTTTGGCTTTGTTGCACCAGGGTTGAAAGTATCACTCTAAGGTCTATTGGCTGATCAGAACTACTTTCGTATATAAACCTAGACATTTGTTGCAAAACCTGCCAGGACAATTGTTTCATCTGTTCTGCTTTTCATCTTTTGATGAGGTGTTTACTGTCCTCTGTTGGCTGAGATGAGCTACCTGTCATGTATTTTGTATTATGTTCTATGTTACGTGGGAGTCAGCAACTGAGGAGGGCTGTTCTTGATACTTTGTGCTATGAGATTGGACTATGAACCTTATGACTGTCCCTAAAGCTGGGGTTTGAGTCCCCCTTGCCTGGGGAGTCCTTGCTTGGCTCTTATGTGTGTCAGCTTGTGCAGGTTCAGGTTTGATCCATCTCCTGCACTGGCCAATAGAGTACTTATTTATTTATTTGTTTTTTTGTTTATGTGTTTATCTGGCATAAGACCAATGGATTACTTATGCTTCACAAGTTAAGGAGACCACTGAGATATTAAGAATGTTTTCGTGTGCTTGTTGGCCACTTGTATACCTCTGAGAAATGTCTCAGGGAGCTTGATTATCAGATGTGAATAAGCAGCAAGGGCTATATAATTATAAAGAAAAATCCAATACAAAAGACATGAGATAAGCATTCGAAAAACATGACCTTAGAAATAGAAGTCCTCTAGGGGAAATAAATGAAATCTCAATTTTATAAGCATTCTCCAAGTTATGTAAAGATTTTTTATATCACAAAAGAAAATTCTCTGGAAAAGACGATCTGAATAGCAAGCCCTCTATACATGAAGGTATAAAAACCTCTCGGGAGGATTCCGAGCCTTGGGACTGGGGGCGGCTTGCAGTTCCCCACAGTGTGGCGGCTTTGGCGGGATGCCCCTGCCGGGCGGGATCCAATGCTAGGAACTCAGGCCAATGCCGCTGCCAAAAGGCAGTGACTGAGTCCTTGGCTTTGGGCGGCCAGTGCAGTGAGCTCAGGGCTTCTTACGAGATGAAATAGCTGCTTAGGGACACCCATGAATAAGGCCAGCTTTAGTGTAGGTGAGATATGACTTCTTGGTGATTACCAGTAACAGCGTCAGGAAACTTTAGGGCAAGAATGGGACTGAGACCTGATAGTTTTGAAGGGAAAGTTCCAAAAGATTTGGGCCAGACTGATTCACCAGCCAAATTAGGAATCCTGAGATGGGTTGTTAGCATAGAGCATCACTGACCGCCACACACCAGTCCACACCAAAGCTATGGATGGGGGCCTGTTGGGCAGGGCTAGGTACCATTACTTGACTGGATGGTGGAATAGTGGACTGGTCACATTTGGCAGGGTCAAGACGCCAACCAGTACGTAAGAGAACTTAGTCCGGGGGTAAACTCTATGGGGGAAAGGTGGGCCCAATCCTATGGAAATACAAGTCCTGCAGGCTGGGTCATGAGCTGGGGTGGCGATGGGCTAAGCTAGGAGTGACCAGGGCACCTGCCATCACTTATGGGTAAAGGAACTGATGGCAATCTGGCAGATCAAGGCAGCAGCACCCGAAGGTGCATCCTAAAATAGGATGTGGGTGGGCCGAGATGCACCCGGAAGGGGGCGGACTGGGTAGGGTCAAGCAATCTTCAACTCACAGAAAAGAACAGAAATCAGGAAATTAGAGTGGGTGAGGGTTGGTTGGGCTTTGCCACATCAGATGGCAGAGGCTGGCACTGGGGGCCAATTCTGTTAAGTCAAATGCCAGAACCACCTGGAAAGTGCGTGATCCAGAAGTTGGAGTGGCCTAGTAGAGAGATAGTAGGCACCTCCCTCGTGGTTAACCACTCCCACTGGAGAGCACGAAAACCAGGACAGGGGCGGGGTGGCTAGACAGAAAGGCACCTGCCAGTATGTGCATGGGCTGGAGAGTAGGTTGGTTGGGTTGAACCAGGCTTCAATGCCCATTGACAAGTATGAGAGCTAAATGGGATGTGGGACAGCTCTAACATGCCTGCGGTACATACTGGCATACATGGGAACTAGGGAAGGGACCAGGTCTGGTGGGGGTTATGGGGAGTCGCCCCAAGTAGGCTGCAGCTCCCACTGGTTTGCATGAGGACTGAGTATGAAGTGGGCAGGATTGAGCTGGGTATTGAACCAATACCCATTGGTTCAAGTGGATGACAGGGTTGGAAACAGAACTGACCCAGTAGAGACCGGTCACATTAGGCAGGGCCATTGACATTAACAAGCATGCTTGAGAATCATATCGGGGAAAGATTCTGTGGGGGAAGTGTGGGCCAAACCATATGGAAATTCTAGCCCCATGAGTTAGTTCAAGAGATGGAGTGGTGATGGACTAAACTAGGTGTGACCAAGGAACCTGCCATCAATCACAGATTGAAGAACCGACAACAGTCTGGACTGGTCAAGGTAGCAGCACCCGAATGTACATCCTGAATGGGGTGTGGGGTGGTCCGGGCTGAAACGTTCACCAGCTCATACAAGGCCAAAAGGAAGGCCAGACTATGTTGGGCACTGGCCTAAAACCCAATGGCATGTATGAGAACTGGGTCTGGAAGGGGATCTGGTGGAGGAACTTGGGAAACTACCCTGGTGGGCCATAGTTCCCGCTGGTGAACATGTGGTCCAGATCTGGGGATCGGACAAGCTGGGCAAAGTAGCTCCAATGGCTGGTCAATGTATGAAATGGCAATGGAATGGGCATACTGGGTAGAACTGAGCAAACCCTAGCCCACAAATAAGATTGGAAACCAGGATGTACCACAGGACAGGCCCAGCTAGGTTCTTGCACCTACTGTTCTGCTTGAGCCAGGGACACTAAGCCACAGTGTCTTAGGCAGGGGTCTGGACAGATGAGAGGCTGTGCCAAGCTGAGTCAGAGCAACCACTGGCATGCGCGTGATCTATGGCTGGGAACAGGCCCAGTTGGGGAGCTAAGGGGACAATTCTAGCTGGGTTGACGTGCTCACCAAGGGGCGCATGGGCTGGAATGGGGGCTGCGTTCTGATCAGGATACAGTTGTAGTCTCACTTGGCACAAGTGTGGACTGGATGCACTGGGCCAGGCCAGACTGCAACACCTGCTGGTGTTCTGGAGGACCAGGGTAGATGTGGGACGAACTAGGCTGGGTCTCAACCTCTACTGAGCCATGTAGGAGCTGTATGGACAATCCGTGGCTGGACTGAAACATCCAACAGCAAGAGCCAGTTTGGGTTGAGGGCCAGTCAAGAAAAGCCACTGCTCCTACTAGGACAGGAGGTGAAGTGAGTGGTGCTGGCTCGTGGACCCACTGGTGTGTGCTAGATCTGGCACTTGGAGGGGTTCTGATGGAGGAGCCTGGGCAACTCCTCTGGCGGGACGCAGACCCTGCTGGTAAGCACAAGAAACATGATAGGAAACAGCCCAGAACAGGCCATGGAAAGTTACCCACTGGCATACATTTATTTAGCAAGGGTTGAGGGCAGACCAGGCTGAATCAATTTGCATCATCCACTGGCTAATTCGGACGCCAGAGCAGTGTGGGTCGAGCCAGGTTCAGTTGCAACAAAAGCAGTGCACACAATATGGAATGCCAAGGTGAGGTTGCCTGTGCCAGATATGACTGTAGCGCCCAACAGCGCACGTGACAACCAGGAAGGGAGGGGGCAGAGCTGGCAGGGTATATGGGGTGGATCTCTTGCTGGACAGCTATTCCCACTGAAGAGCATGAGCTGGAATGGGGGCAGACCAGACTAGGCAGGGCAACAACACCTGTGGGCCTCATGTGGACTGGATCAGGAAAAAGCCAGGCTGGGCTGATTGATCGTACTGGTGCAAGCATAAATTAGAGTGGGTGAGGGTTGTTTGGGCTTAGCCACAGCAGAAGCTGACACTTCTAGGCTAATTCTGTCAAGTTAAACCACAGAACCACCTGGACAGTGCATAATCCAGGATTGAGTGAGAGTGGCCTGGGAGGGAAATAAAGGGCTCCTCCCTCTTGGGTTACCACCCTCACGGAAGGGCATGGAAACTAGGACAGGGGCTGGGGTAGCTAGACAGAGGCAGCCAACAGCATCCGTGTGGGCTGGATAGTTGAGCTGGTTAGATGCAACTAAACCTTAAAACCCGTTGACATGTTACAATTGCCGAATGGGATGTGGGACAGACTGGACTGGTCTGCTGCACATACTGGCAAAGCAGGGGAGGGGGTGGACCTGGTGGGGGTTATTGTGGGTCACCCCGACTAAGCTTCAGCCCACACTGGTCTGTGTGAGGGCCGAGTATGTGCTGGGCAGAACCAGGCTGGACTGCAAGCACCCATTGGTTCCAGTGGAAGACAGGGCTGAAAATGGAACCAACCCAGCAGTTGCAACCACCAGCTGATGGGGGCAATGGACTGTGCCTGGCCCTGTACTTGCTAGTACATGCAAGAATCTGGTCTTGGAGCACCTCAGACAAAGTTTCTTTGGGGATTCCTCCAGTCGAACTGCTGGACTCAAAACCCTAACCATGAAAAGAAAGAGGACAGAATAAATAAATCACCTCAGCTACATGTTGGCAGCGAAAAACTGGGCAAATGGAGATTTATGATGGACTATGTTAATCAGTGGTTTCTCCAACGACTTCATTGTGCTTGGAGTGGCGAGATTGCAGTGATTCATAACTGTTGAATATCAAAACCACTTGAGCAAGTATCTCAGAGCATGCCCCACATCAGGAACCTGGGATGGGTGGGAGAGTGGGTGGGACTTCTGCCTGAAAATTCCCTTTTACATCAGATATATGAAGGAAACAATACGGAAAATAAGTAAACGAATGAATGAATGAATAAATAAATAAATAAATAAATAAAAGAAAAACAAAACAAAACAAAATAAAACAAAAACCATTCGGATGAGTGAGTTGAACTCCAAGAGACACCTCTGGCCGTGGGAGAGGTTCACAATCTCTTGACTCTTCACAAGCCCCTAATAAGTGCATTGAAATGAGTGTGTATGTTATTGCATGGAATAGGTTCATATAATCCTGTTTGTGATAGTCAGCAATGGGGTTGAGGTGACAACTTGAGTCATTTATTTTATTTATTTATTTATTTTTACAAACCGTGCTAGTGTTCATTGGTCTTAACAAGAACAGATATGAGCTCAGAAGTAGCCCAGCCCAGGGCTGAGCAGGGGTGGATAAACAATGTTGCAGGGAGGACCAAGCAACCAGAAGACATCCCTAGCCTGAGGAACCCATTAGCTCTTCAAAGTCAGAATGGAACTCCAGCAAGCCGATCACTCTTGCCTTCCTGAAAGGGTTCCTGGTGGGACCCTGGTGGGAACTGGGCCACCAGAGGTAAGGACTTTCCCCTTGGAGTGCGTGGAGGACGCAGCCGGGCCTTTGGACGCTGTGTTTCAGTGTGTAGCCTGTATTTTAGAGTTCTCTTTTGCAAGGCAAGGTTCTAATTTTCTACTTTTGAAGTTCAAAATTGCGGGGTTCAATTGGCTAATCATCTGCTGCGAGCACCTGCATCCAATATGAGTGCTATTTGATGTCCTGGCTGCTCCACTTCCCTTTCAGCTCCCGGCTTATGGCCTTGGAACCCAGCAGAGAATAGCCCAAACCTGTGCACCCATATGGGAGTCCCATAAGAAACTTCTGGCTTCTCGTTCAGCTTTGGCCATTGTGGCTATTTGAGGTGTGAACCAGTGTATGGAAGATCTTTGTCTCTCCTCTGTGTAAATCTGTGTTTCCAATAAAAATAAATTTATATTTAAAAATATTTTAAGACATCGTATCAACGGTAAATATTCAGACAATAAACACATTTTGAATTTCATTGTAAAATTTGTTTCTTGAAGATATATTTTTTATTTGAAAGAGTTACAGAGAGAGAAGAAAAGATACACAGAGAGATCTTCCATCCACTTTTTTTTTCTCCAAAGTTACTGTTCCGAGTTAGGCTGGTCTACAGCTGGGAGCCAGGAGCTTCTTCCAGGTCTTCCATTTGGATGAAGTGGTCAGGTAATTGGACCATCTTCTGCTGCTCTCCTAGGGAGCAGTTGAATCTTTTTTTTTTTTTACATTTTATTATTATTGCTATCATTTTATGATACAGTTCCATATTCCCTTATCCCCTCCCCAATTCCCTCCCCCCACTTAGTTCCTCTATATCATTACTAACATATAGTTCTTCATACTCAGTCATATGTCCATCATTGCAGACATGGACAATGGCAGAGAGTCCAGCATCCTATTGTCAAGATATAGTAAACAGTTTCATTGTAAGTCCATCTTTGTCTGGAAATAGAGATGCATACCACACTGCATCCTCACATCTGGATGTTAGTCTCCATTTCACAGCTACTGTACATCCACTTGAATGAAAAGTCATGATACAAAATCAGCAATGGAAAGAAAAATAGAAATTTACAATGCCATGAAGTTAAATGACATGTTACTAGATATGACAGTCTCCATTACACAGCTACTATGCATCCCCTTAAACGAAGAGCCACAAAACAAAATCAACATCCGGGAGTAAAAGGAAATTAACACCACCAAGAAGTTAAGTAACATGCTATTAAATGACTAATGTGTGTGTCTCTTCTAGAAAATAAACAGATGGGTTTTGTTTTTTTAATCCAGTCTACTAATCTGTGACGTTTGATTGAGCTTAAGCCATTTACATTCAGAGTTTAATAAACATGGGTGGTACTTTGGTCCTGTCATTTTAGGAATGGGTTGTTCATTGATTTAGTCTTCTGTTGTCTTTTTGCTGGGATGTTCTTCCCATTTGCCTTTGGTTTTGGTGGGTGCTATTCCTTTTCTCTATCAAGAGAACATCTTGAAGTATCATTTGTAGAGCAGGTTTGGACGAGGCAAATTCTTTTAGCTTTTCTTTACTGTGGAAGAATTTTATTTCATTTTCAAAGACAAAAGAAAGCTTTGCTGGATATGTTATCCTGGGCCGTCAATTTTTTTCTTTTAGACTCTGGACTATGTCACTCCATTCTCTTCTTGCCTGTAGAGTTACCTGTGAGCGATCTCCTGTGATCTTAATTGGCATTCCTTTATATGTCGATTGATTTTTTTCACGTGCACATTTAAGGATCTTTCTTTATGTTTAATTGAGGAGAGCTTGAACATCATGTGTCGTGGTGAAGATCGCTTTTGATCAAGCCTGTTGGGAGTTCTGTGCCCCTCCTGGACCTTGTTTCCCAATTCTTTCTCCAGATTAAGGAAATTTTCCTTTATTATTTCATTAAATACATTTGCAAACACAGCTTCTCTTTCTGCACCTTCTGGAACTCCCATAACTCTTAGATTTGGCCTCTTAATAGTGTCTTTCAATTCTTGAATCCTTTTTTTGGCCTGATCCAGCTCTGCTTCCAGCTTTTTGTTTGCTTCCCCTGATGACAGGAAATATCTTCCAATTCTGAGATTCTTTCTCCTGCTTGCTTCATTCTATTTTGGAGACTCCACTGTACTTTTAATTTGCTCTACTGTGTTCTTAATTTCTGATATACCAGCCTTGATTTGCTTTATTGCTTTCTTAAATTCTTTGAACTCTTGCATGAGCTTCTCATTGTTGATCGTAAGCTTTAAAATGAGTCTTATGGATTCTGTGTGCCCCATTTTCTCGATGTCTTCCTCAGTTAACTCTGAGGTTGGCATAGGGTTTTGCTCCTTTAAAGGGGGTGGTTTCGGTAATATGCATTGTGCTTTTGTCTCTTCTTTTGCTCTTGATCATTGTGCTTCTGGTTAGCAGAGTCTTCTCCTTGGGCAGGTTTCTAAGCTGTGTCACCCACAGGGCTACAATGGGATTTTACTTATTTCTGTTGGTACACAGCTTTTTGCTTGCAGCCACTTTTGCCACAACCTCCAGCAAGTTCCAGGTCTGGGTTCTTATGTCAGATTTCCACCGTGGTCTCCACAGCCCTGGCTCCTGGCTCACCACTCTCCATCTCCTGTGATACCGTGCTGAGGCTGCGCCGTTGTCTCTGCAACCTTTCTCCCACTTTTGGTTGGAGTAGGTCCCAGGATTGGAGAGACACCAGGTGTCCTATTTAGTTAGGTTGTTGGTGGCACTGATCTTGTCGGAGCCTGTTGGACGTTAGGTCTGGGTGCCACACAGACCTATTTTGACCCGTATGATGCCACAGTCAGTATTATTTTCCTGCAGGGGCAGTACAATGCACGGACTTCAGTCAGTTCTCGCGAGCTCAGCACATGCGCAGTTCACTGTTGTCCACTGCAGTCCCAAAGCTATTGCCACAGTACGCAACATGGTGCTTGATGTACCACCACTACAGTTCTTGATCTGCTGGCCATCAGATCCGAGGGCTACCAAGACCTGTCTTGGGTGAAACCTGTAGAATGCTACGTTGTTGCAGTTCACTGAGTCAGAAATCTGCTCACTTCCCTCTCAGCGCATGCTCCATCCTTTCCCTTGCCCTTTCCTCCTTATGCAAAATGGCGCCAGATTCAGCTCTAGGGGACTGAATGGGCTGTGAAATCCACCCTGTTCTCGCTCTGCGCGTCTGAGATATGCTGCTCTGTCTCTGCTCCTGGTCAAATCAAATGGACCAGCAGGATGGACAGTTCTTTGTCTGGGTTCGCCTCCCAAGCTCCTAGTGAAAGTCCCTTCTCACCTGGTTGCTGGTGGAGTTCTGGCTGCTGTGGAGTTCAGATCACTATGCTGGAGTATCAGCCTCTGCAACACCACACCGTTGCGTCCACTGCTTTCCTGTGTCTGTCAGTCTCCAGGTACCCCTCTGCTGTTGTTCTGTCCTTTCCTATTTCCTGAAATATGTCCTCTCTGCTTCATCCTGATTAAATGTTTTTCCGTCCGTTTGAACTTGTCCTTACCCTATTCTGCCTTCTTGATTCTTCGGGAGTAGTTGAATCTTGAACCATATGGGATGCTGGGGCATCAGGGAAATTAGTTTGCTATGCCATGTCGCTGGTTTCACATTCTAAAATTTATGAAAGAAATTTTGTATTGATCAACACAATGAAAGAGTGCTCTGCTTTTTTTTAATGCCTTTTGAGGCTGGTAAGTTAGAGTGGTACAAAATTAACCCTTCTCTTTTTAAATATATCAGAAGAAGCAGAGGTTCACTAGAGGTTGGATTGCTGCAGGGCATTAACTTAGTTGGTCGAAAGATGCTTAAATAGCAAGAATGGCTAATGTCTTCCAAATGAACTCTATGCTTTCTTTCCTATCCTCATCTCACAGAAGGATCAGGACTCAGAAGCTTGTAATCCATTTCCTATAATCATATTATACCCTGCTGCTTATTGTTGTTCTGGGTAAGAAATTATGCAATTAAAATGATAGCCTTTGAGGGACTTTGTCTCATCTAAAGAGCAGTCATTTTACATCTGGATTTTGTTTGTTTTGATAACATATATATTTTAGGGCTGAATTTTACATGATAAAACCAACAGATTAGGGAAGAGAGCAGTTGGATCCTCTTTGTGCCTTTCGTTTTTATTCGTCATGCAATTAATCAGTCTTTTCTCTTCATTAGTGCCGGGTATTATTGAGCAGACTGGGAAGCAAAGACAGAGGAGCTCAGTGAAATAAGTAAGTTAGCTTGGAAGCAATTTTCCAGCACCATATGATAATGATTTTTCTCTCTTTATTATCAGGGGTGTCTGTCAACACTCAGGGTTTTTATTGCTATCAGAAAACTAATAAGAGAACAAAAACCTTGACTTTGGTGTATTAAATTAATACTGATAGCAGTCATCAATAAAAATAATGAAAACTGCTTATCATCTCTGGATAATTACCTTATGTCTAATGACTATGATGAATATCATTAATATCTGTCAAATTATTACTATAGGTTTTATTTGATTATCACATTAAATTGTGTTCAAATATGCCTTCATTCTTGAGCTGTATGTTTGAAACCTTGAACTTGAGTATCCCATTCTTTGAACATCATTGTATCTATCAGGACAAGAAACAATTTGACATTGGATATTGTGAGGGTTAAATAAGATCCTGCAGCTAAAGTGCCTGGCAGAGCACATCATTGTTTATGTTAATTCCTTTCTCCATTTTTGCTGCTTCTTTTGGTCCCAGATTCTTTTTGTTTAACCTTTAACTTTACTTCAATAATCTATTGCTTGTATTCCTAACCTCCTTATTCATTGTCTTTCTTATAAAGGACTTCATTTTTCATGTAATCTGATTCCTCTGCTCTTTTGTGTGAGTGCTAAGTGTGGAAAAGAAAATTACATATTGAAAAAATTGGTCTTCCAGCAAGGTGTTTCAATACCATGTGCATGCCCAGTACCCTTTTACTGTCCTCTAGTATTTGCTTAATGCTCTATTCTGGCAGTTATTTCTTCCTTCCAAAGTGTGCCCAACAAAATTGGCTTTAAGATTCATGCCTTAATATTTGGGTAATGACTTCATTGCCAACATTCTAAAAAATGTACAAATTCCTCAAATATATGATTGTCATTGGTTGACAGGATACATTGGCAGAAACCTGTCCTTTTTGGGGAATCTCAGAGAACACACGTTCATCCATGTGTTCTAGGCATGTGCTTCAGCTTGTGCTTTGAGGTCATATTTGGAGTGCAATTCTTCAACATCTGAATCAGTTTCACTTTGTTTCTCACTTCTGTCTTTCTTGTGTCTTCAATTTCTTATGTAATTGTGCTAACATTTCTTTGAATCTAAAAACCTCTTTCTGTTCTCTGCTATCACCATTTCTTCTTGGTCATGCTTTGTAGCCTACGTATTTTCTTTCTTCTCCTTCATCTCTATTTCATTCTCTCTCCCCTATTTTTAGTAAACATGTAATATTTGCACCTAATTATGGGAAAATAGTGTTACATTTCAATATATCTTTACATTGTGCCCTGACCAAATCAGGGTGATTGACATTTGCATTTCCTGATCCTTTGTTTATACATTTGGAGGTTTTAAGCTGTTCCACTTCATAGAATTTTTAGTGTGATACTGTGAAATTCAACTGTGGTCACCCCACTGTGTTGAGGAACACCAAAGCTTATTTCTTTCTTTTAGCTGCTTAAGCTTTTTAACCACTGATGTTGCTAATGTTTCTAATGACCTTTCATTTGCTAAATGTAATGAGCCCATTTCAGTCTTGGAATGATTTGAGAAAAGAACACTTCCTTTAAAACCACAGACACTGTATATAGGTCAGCTGAAACTTTATTATTTGAATCAGAATACAATTTCTCTTCCTCACTGTGATTCTTGCTTTACTCTTGTTCATGGGTTTCAGTCCATTAGCTTCACATTTTCATGCAGGATTCCTTGTTTCTTGGTTACTTTTTTCATCATACAGGATTCTATTTTGGTGTCCCAGTCAGCATTTTCCCTTTTGCAGCAAAATGGATGGCACTGGAGGACATTTTGCTAAGTGAAATATGTCAGACACAGGAAGACAAATAATTTATGTTCTCCTCATATATGGAAATAAGAAAAACTGCATCTGGATACAGAATGGAGATTACTAGAGAATGAGAAAATTAAGGTGTAAAGTATAGATAGCGGATGCCAACTCAGAGTTAAAATGAAAGGTTATTCCTAGTGTTATACTGCATAGTGGGAAGGCCACATTTCATAAAACTTAGCATATATTGTAGAAACAATCAGACATTCAAAATGTTAGGAATTTTGCTATTAATCCATGAAACTAGACACTGCAAAACACATAGGAAACGTTTATTCCAGCTGGAGAGGTGGCCACAGGAAACAGGGGAGAAAGCAGGGCAGGGGAAGATTGCTGCGGGAAGGGAGGGAAGGTGTCGAGAATGAGGAAGAGAAAGCGAGGTCTCCTCCCATAGTGGCAGGAGGGAGCTCAAAGGGAATAGAGAAGGAGCAGGAAGTGGTTCAGGAACACAATCAGGTTCATGCTTTTATGGCACCGTGAGGGGTTGGTGGACGGGGCCATGCACGGGCCATAGAAGATTGGTGGATGTAACTGTAGGCGGGTCTAGGGCTAGAGGGTGCAGCGGATTGGTGGTACCATGAGGTTATAGTGGATTGATGGGAACAGGGTTATGAGATTATAGCAGATTGGTGTACAACCAAATTGGAGCCTAAAGGGGCTTAAGTTTGCAGATCAAATTGTGCAGAGGAGCAGGAGACCCAGGGGAAGCAGGTACTCAAGACGGCAGGGCCTTGTGAATCTTCAGGGCTGATATTTCAGTTGCTCCTCACATCAGAAGTCCAAAAAATATCATCAGAGTTTACACACTCCTGACTTGTAGCCATGCTTTATTTTGCTTGATGGTCTTTGTTTTTCTTTGCTTTTTCCTTTCCCCTTCCAGGCACTAAAATCTCAATAATGGAACAGTTCAGATGCTTGGAATGTACATGTGTTTTCTGGAATGATACCCAGACAGCACCAAGATTCCTGCTTTTACTTACACACAGCAAGAACAAGTTTAAGATTTTATTAGTTATACATTTTGATGTAAAGAAAAAACTGATGAATCAAAAGAAAATAAAAGTTATGTAAGAATAAAGATTAGATTGCATGCACTTCAATGACTAATGTTGGTATGATATTGATATTTAAAGTGTTTTTCCTTCTCTTTCATTGGTGAAGGGTAATCATTGTACTTAATAACATAAATAAAAACTCCTATAGGTTTCATAAGGTCAGATTGTTCAGATATATTCTTACTACCACAGTAATCTTTGACTTCATCCTTATAAATCAATTGTACTTTATAATTTCAAATAGGAATCTAGTTTTCTTTCATTCTGCTAGTGCTAAATAACATAACATTAACATATTAGTTCTGTTAATGTTACCACCATGGCAGACATACATTGATTATATGTTTAAGCTAGTATTGGTGGGAAAACCTTAAAATACAGCCAAAGGTATTTTGAGTCTTAACTGCCAGCCTATGACATAATCCTGGCAAACCTCTTGAGCTGGTCTTAGAGACGAGAACAAAATCTTCCCAGAGACTATTCTGAGTAACTCCAAATAGATGTTATATGATTGCCTTTAGCACTGAGGTACAGCAGTGTTTAGATTAGTTTATTCTCATTGTCAGTATGGATCAAGTGTTTCCCTTGTCTGAAAGCCACTGTTTCAACAGTGGTAAAAAGCACTACATGGCTTTGTGTTTCCCATCTGAAGAAAGCCGACCTACCTCTGTATTAATCGTGGACTCATCTGCCATAGTCATGAAAGAACAATAGATTTTTTAAAATCAATAATCCTGAAACTACATTCATAGTCATCTGGGAAAAATGAAAAGAAAATGCCTTCTAATATATAAGCTTACTGAATTCACAAAAAGGCTTCAATTGTCTTGATGCCAAGTGTTCTTTTTTATATATATATATAAAATTTTGTTAAGTTTTTCATAAAAAAATCAGAAGCAAAATAAAGCAAAAAATTGCATCTGTGAGGAACACACACAAGATTTCTTGTCATTACTCCCTAACCAATACAGTATAACTATTACAGTGTAAGTTTACATTGTATCAAGCATATTAAGTAATGTAGAGATAATTTTAAAAACATAGCAAAACTTTATATAGAAACCTTGAATTTTATCTATTTTGTATATAGGCTTTAAATGCCCATTTTTTTTAGTTATTAGTAGTGAGATATTTCTTTTTATTTTTTTAGGTGAATGATCCGTTTATTTATTTTTCGATTTTACTTCTTTTAAATATTATTATTATTCTCATCATTTGATGATACGTTCTGTAGGCCCTGGGATTTCTCCAACCCCTTCCCCAAGTCCCTATGCCCTCACTGTGTTCCCCTCTATATTATTACTATAGTGTAGTTCTTCATACACAGTCATACATCCATCATTGCGGGCATGGACAATGGCAGACAGTCCAGCATCCTATTGTCAAGACATAATTAACAGTTTCGTTGGGAGTCCATCTTTGATCTGGAATTAGAGATGCATACTGCATTGTATCCTCACATCTGGGATATGATGGTCTAAAACCACAATACAAAATCAACAACGGTAGTAAAAATAGAAATTTATAGTACCATGAATTTAAATAGCATATGAATAGATTTGATAGTCCCCATTACACAGTTACTATACAGTAACTGTAAGTCATTGAAGAATTTAACGAGAAATAAATTGTTTTGAAGAGATGAAACTAAAAAAAAAATCAAAATCCACGAGATATAGTTTCCACTGATCTTTGTTGATGAGATATGTCTCCTGAATTAACCAAATAGATTTTTTAAAAAATGCAGTCAACTAATCTATGACATTTGATTGATGATTTTAAGCCATTTACATTCAGGGTTAATATGAACTAATTTGGTCCTATCACTTTAGCAATGGTTTGCTCATTGATTTAGTCTTCCGTAGTTATTTTACTGGGATATTCTTCACATTTGCCTTTGGTTTTGGTGAGTGCAATTCCTCTACTTTGTCAAGAGAACATCTCTAAGTATTGTTTGTAGGACAGGTTTGGAAGAGACAGATTCTTCTAGCTTTTTTATTTTATTTTACTGTGGAAGAATTCTATTTCATTTTCTCTTTTTGACATTTGTATTTTTTATTATTATTAATTACATTGCATTATGTGACACAGTTTCATAGCTCAGGGATTCCCCCAACCTTTCCCAGTACCCTCCCCCCATGGTGGATTCCTCCACCTTGTTGCAGTATTACAGTTCAAATTCAGTCAAGAGTCTTTCATTGCAAGCAAATACCAAGCATAGAGTCCAACATCTTTTTGTCCAGATAAATTCAACGGTTTCTTGGGGAGACCATCTCTGGTCTGAAGGCAGAGAGAATTCTATTTCATTTTCAAAGACAAAGGAAAGCTTTGTTAGGTTTGTTATTTTAGGCTGACATTTTTTTTTTTTCTTTCAGAATCTGGAATGTGTCACTACATTATCTTCTACCTTAGAGTTTCCTGTGAGAGGTCATCTGTGAGTCTGATTGGGGTTCTTCTACATGTAGAATCTGGAATGTGTCACTCCATTATCTTCTACCTTAGAGTTTCCTGTGAGAGGTCATCTGTGAGTCTGATTGGGGTTCTTCTACATGTAGAATCTGGAATGTGTCACTACATTTTCTTCTGGTCTGTAGCGTTTCCCTTGAGAGGTTATCTTTGATGCTTATTGGGGTGCTTTTACAGGTTAATTGATATTTTTCATGTACATATTTAAGGATTTTTTTCCTATGTTCAGCTGAAGAGAGCTTGATTATCATGTGTCTTGGTGAAGATCACTTTTGGTCAACCCTATTGGGAGTTCTGTGCCCCTCCTGGATGTTGTTTCCCAATTTGTTCTCCAGATTAGGGAAATTTTCTTTTACTATTTTGTTGAATACATTTTTAAACCCATCTTTTCTTTCTGTTTTTTTTTTCTGGAACTCCCATAACTCTTATATTTGGCCTTTTAATAGTGTCTCTTAATTCTTGAATACTTTTTTTTATCTTGACCCAGCTGTGCTTCCAGGTTTTTGTTTGTTTCCCCCTGGTGACAGGAAAGATCTTCCATATCTGAGATTCTTTCTTCTGCCTCCTTCATTCTATTTTGGAGTCTCTTCACTGTACTTTTAATTTGCTCCGCTGTATTCTTCATTTCTGACATATCAGCTTTCATTTGATTCATTTCCAGTGTGACATATTCTTTAAATTCCTTGAACTCATGCTTTACGTGCTTCTTGTTGTTAAGAAGCTTTGTAACAAGTGTTTAGAATTCTGTATCCCCCATTTTCTCGATGTCTTCCTCACTTAACTCTGAGGTTGGCAAAGGCTTTTATTTCTTTGCAGGAAAGTCTTCTGTAATATTCACTGTGACTTTGTCTCTTCTTTTGCTCTTGGTCATTGTACTTGTGGTTATCAGATTTTTCTCCTTGGGGCAGGTTTCTAAGTTGTATCACACACAGGTCTGCAATTCAACTCTACTCATTGCTGTTGGTACATGGCTTTTTGTTTGCAGTCAGTTGTGCCATTCCTCCAGTGAATTCTAGGTCTGAATTCTTATGTTAGATTTCCACCACAGCCTCTGTAGCCCCAGCTCCTGGCTCACCACTCTTCACCTCCCATGATGCCTTGTTGAGGCTGCACTATTGTCTGCACAACCCTTCAACCGTTCTCCCACTCCTAGTTTGAGCAGTTCCCAGGATTAGGGAAATACCAGGTATCCTACATAGCTAGGCTGTTGTTGATGCTAATCTTGACAGAACCTGTTGGCTGTTAGTTCTGAGGGCTGCACAGACCTATATTGACCCATATAATGCCAAAGTTGGTATTCTTTTGCCTGTGGGACTGGTACAATTCATTGAGCTCAGTGAGTTTACACTCAGCTCAGCACATGCACAGTTCACTGTTGTCCCTGCAGTCTTAAAGTTTTTGCCACACTGTATAAAATGGCACTGGATTTGCCACTACTAGAGTTTTTGAACTGCTGGCCATCAGGTATGAGGGCTATCCTGACCTATCTGGGGTGGAACCTGTAGGATGTCATATTATTGCAATTCACTGGGCCAGAAATGAGGTCACTCCCAGCTCAGTGCATGTCTTGTCCCATAGGCTTTGCCTCCTTAAACAAAATCGTGCCCACCGAGCTGTGAAATCTACTCTGTTCCCATATCACCAGTCAGGGACCTGCCACTGTCTCTCTCTCTCTGCTCCTGGTCACAAAACAGACCAGCAGGACAGGCAGTTCTTTGTTTGGGTTCACCTCCTAAGCTCCTGGTGACGCCCATTCCCACCTGGTTGCAGGTGAAATTCCGGCTGCTGCTGCAATTCAGATAACCCCTCACTGAATGCCGCTGGGGTATCAGTCACTGCAACACCACACTGTTTTGTCTGCTGCTTTCCTCTGTCTGTCAGACTCCAGGTACCTCCACGCTGTTGTTCTGTCCTCTCTTATTTCCTGGAATTTGCCCTCTCTGCTTCACACTGGCTAATGTTTCTCTGTCTGTTTAAATGTATCCTTACCCTTTTCCAGCATCTTGATTATCTGATGTAAGGCGTTCTTTATGCCCTATTGATAATCATTTTTACTGCTTCAGATTCACAAAGGTTATCTCCAAATGAACTGTTAATAGCTCATGTAATGGGAATGTGAAATCTTAGTTTCCATGGTAGACTTTAACCTATTCCTTGCAGAAATCATTTCCTAAGATCTCATATCATAATCTCAGATTCAGTGCCAATAAAAAAGGAACCATACTTATAATAGAAAAGAAATAAAAATATTATCTGTGAGTATTCATAGAATAACTTTAAAATGATGCTTAAAGGCTAATTTAGAAACTGATGCACATATACTGAAAAGCAAAAAAAAGTTAATGTATTAGGAGAAAATTGGAAAAGAACATTTATGTCACCAAAATAAAGATGATTAGGAAATAAATAAAAGAGTAAAAATAATAAATTAAAAATTCAAAGTGTTTATTGGAAAAGTAACTATATAAATTTTGTAGGAAGGATTATCAAGGGATAATTCTCACCAATTCTCAAAAGCACAAATCCATACTATTTAACCACAAAGTACAATGTGATCTAATAAATATACCAATGTTAAAAATTTCTTTGGAGAAATCAATGAATCATTCTATGCCAATACTTTCTGAAATTTGAAATATATATATATATATAATTTATGTTAATATGTATTTATGTTATATTCACAAACATATATTTACGATAGGAGTAGATGTTTGGCATAAAGTTAAGGTACGAGTTGGGAGACCCACATTTCAGCTTGTAATACCTGGGGTTTGATTCCAGGTACCAGCTCATGATTATAGCTTTTGCTAATGCAGATCCTGGGAAGCTCTGGCTATGGTTCAAGTGATTGGTGGCCTATACTGAATTCCAGGCTCCTCGCCTAGTTTGGGCTTTTCCAAACATTTGGGAATTGAACAAGTGGATGGTGCTCTCTCTCTCTCTCTTTCTCCCACCTTCATATCTTTCTTGCAAATAAGCAAATAGATTTTTTTTTTGAACTGAAGAAATTTTAAAAATATTGTGGAGTAGACGTTTGGTAAAGTGAGGCTATTCTTCTACAAAAATATATCACATATCAGAATGCCTATTAGCTCCTCTTCTGATTTTAGCTCCTACAGGAATCAGATCATTCTTTACAATTCGGTTAATCCTCTTTTTTTTCTTCCATATATTTGAAATATTTAAAATCTCAAATAAAAAACATGCCAACAAGCACGATTCCATTCCATATATGATTGTGTCATTCTTATTATCAATAAGGTATAGTTGAACTAAAATTAAGGAAGAGGAAATATATATGTAACAGTTTCATTGGGAATCTATTTTTGATTTGGATGTAGAGATGGATTCTGCATTGTATCTTCACATCTGGATATGATAGTCTCTATTACATAGTGACTGTATATCCCCTGAAATGAAAAGCCATGAAACAACAACAGGAAGAAAAATAGAAAATTTATAACAACATGAAGTTAAATAGCATGCTATTGAATCACCAATGTGTCACTGAAGAAATAAAAAATAAAATCAAAACATTCTTGAAGAAAAAATTGTATGACCTTTGTGCCACTGAAGAAATAATAAAAATAAACGTTTTGAAGATATAAAAATAAAAGTATCAAAACCCATAAGATGTAGCAAAAACAGTATTGAGAGTGACATTTATAACATCAAGTGCTTACAAAAAATGGAAATATCTCAGGCAAATGATCTAATTCTGCATCTCAAGGTCATATTAAGAAAAGTAAAACATGAATAAGAAGCAAGAAATGTTAAAAAAAACTCTGCAAAAATATATGGATTTGAAACTAAAAAACTAAAAATTGCAACAAGATCCATTTTTAAAAAGAAGATAAGCAAAACAAACCTTTAGCCAGACTAGCAAAGAAAAGAAAGATATAAAAACCAAGTAAAATTAGAGATGGAAAATATCCTAAGAAATTCGTAAGGTGATCTCTTGCTGAATGGATCCTTTGATCATTATGTGGTATTCTTCTTCATCTCTTAATATTATCCACATCAAGATCTATATTATCTGATGTAACAATGGCTACAGCAGCTTGGTTTTCCTTTCCAATAGCCTGGAATATCTTTTTCTATTATGTCAGTTTTCACATGTTTTTGTTGGTGAGATTTATTTCCTGTCGGCAACAGATAGATGGGTTTGGTTTTTCAATTCAGTCTACTAATCTATGATGCTAGATTGATGATTACATTCAGGGCTAATGTCAATAGGGAGTAATTTGGTCATGTCATTTTAGCAATGGATTGTTCATTGTTTGATTTAGTGTTCTTTTACTGTTTTGTTTGGATGTTTTCCACGTTTGGCTTTGTTAGGTACTGTTAGTTTGCCTTTGGTAGGTACTATTTTCTCTGTCAATAGAACTTCTCTAAGTATTATTTGAAGGGCAGATCTGGAAGAGGCAAATTCTTCTTTGAGTTTTTATTTATTTATTTATTTTTTACTGTGGAAGAATTCTATTTCATTTTCAAAGACAAAGGAAAGCTTTGTTGGGTTTGTTATTCTAGGCTGACAGTTTTTTATTTCATAATCTGGAATGTGTCACTACATTTTCTTCTGGTCTGTAGCGTTTCCCTTGAGAGGTTATCTTTGATGCTTATTGGGGTGCTTTTACAGGTTAATTGATATTTTTCATGTACATATTTAAGGATTTTTTTCCTATGTTCAGCTGAAGAGAGCTTGATTATCATGTGTCTTGGTGAAGATCACTTTTGGTCAACCCTATTGGGAGTTCTGTGCCCCTCCTGGATGTTGTTTCCCAATTTGTTCTCCAGATTAGGGAAACTTTCTTTTACTATTTTGTTGAATACATTTTTAAACCCATCTTTTCTTTCTGTTTTTTTTTTTTTTTCTGGAACTCCCATAACTCTTATATTTGGCCTTTTAATAGTGTCTCTTAATTCTTGAATACTTTTTTTTATCTTGACCCAGCTGTGCTTCCAGGTTTTTGTTTGTTTCCCCCTGGTGACAGGAAAGATCTTCCATATCTGAGATTCTTTCTTCCATGTTACTCATCCTATTATTGAGGCTTTTCACTGAATTTCAAATGTACTCTGTTGTGTTTTTCATTCCTAATAATTTGGCTTCATATTGTTTCAGTGTTGTTTTATAACATAAATTTTGAAATTTGAGAAAATGGTAAAGGGAAACATGGGAGAAATTCTTATTGTTGGATTGACAGCCAGAAAAATTAAGCATCCCAGTTTGTTTTTGTGTGATACTAACATCTGATTTTGTACAAATATTGTGAGACAAATTAGTGATGGAAATATAGTGTGTGCCATACTTATCTTCTTTTGAAGGAGAGAGGATTGAATCCTTTATTTTCTCCACTAGAACCTTCTTAACTAATAAACAAGTTGAGATCATTAACAGTGATGTATTAAAATCATTCACTTATTGTTGGCCAGCTTTAGGAGAAATATTTTAGTAGAACGATAGAAAGCTAATTCCATTTGAAGCATGGGTAAATTCTTCAGATTTAAACCTCTAAATTAGGGCTAGAGATAATTGCTGGAAAAATTGGTTAGAGAAAGAAAAATAAGAGTTCTGTATGTTCAGACTTACATTTTTAAAAAATATTCATTAATTTTTTTGAAAATAAGATTTAGATAAATTGATACAGAAAGAACACTTCTCAAAATTTATTTGTTTTTAGTTGAGCAGATGTACACAGAAGAGAGAGAGACATGAGAGAGAGAGAGAGAGAGACAGAGACAGAGAGAAAGAAAGTGAGGGCTCTTTCATTCGTTCTTTTGCTTCTCAAGTGGCCAGAATGGCTGGAACTGAGCTGACCTGAAAGCCAGGGAACCAAGAAGCTCTTCCAGGACTCCCACAAGGGTTGTAATGTTTCAAGATTGTGGGTCATCCTCTGCTGCTTTTCCTGGTAACAAGCATGGATCTGAATTGGAAGCAGAGGAGCTGGAACACAACTGGTGCCCTTTTGGGCTGCTGATACTTGCAAGTGGAGGATTAGTCTGTTGATCCATGTGCTGACCCCCAGAATTACTTGTGAAAATGAAGAAATCTAGTATTTCTCTTGTATATGTGGTTATATAATTAAAGTATGCCACTTATTAGTTTCAAATAGTGCAATTAGTAAGACACCTTTACCCTTTAGACCTCTGATTTCCACTTCTAGTTTCCAGGAGGGATTAAAAGAGAAGTTCAGATAAGAAGTTATTACTTTGGTTCATCTACTCCATGGAATACTACTCAGCTATTAAAAAAAACAAAATGCAGTTCTTTGTGGCCAAATGGGACAGATTGGAAACCATAATGCTAAGGGAAATGAGCCAATTCCAAAAGGTTAAATACCACATGTTTGCTTTAATTTAAGATGATATGATGTTATGTATAACATGTTATGTTATGAATGTTATATGTTGTGTATAAACTAAAATTGAAATGTAAGTGAGGTGGTCACAGAAGGTGGCTAGGAACTCGCATTTACTTTTAACATATTGGTTACTCAATACTATGTCAATTAATTCCATAATGATGTAAATTTTTGCTGATGGTATGTTGGAGCTTTCAATTGACTGGGATGATACTCTGCTGGCTCTGTCTTCAGACCAGAGAGGGTATACCTAAGAAGCCGTTGAACTTGACTGGACAATAAGATGCTGGACTCTATGTTTGGTATACGCTTGCAATGGGAGAATCTCAACTGAACTTGAGCTGTGGTTATGCAACAAGGTGGAGGAATCCACCATGGTGGGAGGGTTTGGGGAGGGGTGGGGAGAACCCAAGTACCTATGAAACTGTGTCACATAATACAATGTAATTAATGAATTAAAAATAATAAATAATAAAAAAAAGAAAACTGGAAAAACAGAAAAAAAATTTAAAAAATGAAATAAATAAATAAATAAATAAATAAATTAAAAAAAAGAAGTTATTACTTTAGTTGTGCTGTTTTTCAATATTTGCTTCAACTGATAGATTCTGTGGCAAATGTTGGCAGGGTTCTTAAAGTGTGAGATCAATGAATAACAATTTTCAACTGTTAAAAATGACATGTAGAATATATGTCTGCATGTATGTCATGTAGAACTGGCTTTTGGAAATTTATCAAGTTATCTTTGTAGCAGAGCAATTGTAAGCACAGAGAAGTTGTGTGGAATTTCATCATTTTAGCTAGATTTGCTTTGTTATACCAATCTTTAGTTCTGTAATTACCCATTCTACTGCATTTAGTGACCTGTACTATGCTACCTATTTTAATTTTGATATGAAGGCTTTTCTTTATTTTATTTTATTAAATACAAATTCTTATGACACCATTTCATAGGCACTGGGGTCTCCCTTCCCCCTCCTCAACTTCCCTCCCCTTGCCATTCTTCTCCTCGTTACTCTTAAAATGGATGTTTTTTGTGAATTTCCACAAGTCTGTCATGCTGCCATTGAGGTGTCTCTCAACAGTGTAGGAGATTATTAGCTGTATCACTGCGAGTCCATCCTTGTACTGCATGCATGTGGACATACTTCTCTCCGTTTCCCCCTGTGAACGTATTAATTTCTGCTATACTTCCATTATGCATCCCTTGAGTACAGTCCACCATGGTTGGAAAAGAAAAAGAAAAAAAGAAAAAACATAGTGAACCTTCATTCACAAAAAGGCTTCTCTTTTTAAGCCAACATTTATGCCTAAGTGTACATGATTTTACGAAGATTATAGTCATCTCACTTTCAAATTTTGTAATTCAGTTTTTATAAGCAAGACAAGAAAGAACTTTTATCAATGGTGGCACAAATAAAGGAAAATGCATGAAGGAACAATTGATTATTTTGCCTGAAAAGGTTCTTGTGGATTTTTAGATATTCTTACATCATAATAGGAATAGAGGATGTTGAGAATCCTATCCATAACACTCTTTAATAATCTATATTATGTATTTAGACCGTGATCCATTCTTTTCATTTGTTGAGTTCCAGACACTATATTATATATGATGAATATTTTTGTTTTCACTCTCATTTTACAGACTCTGAATAAAAATTTCAGTGTGTTATCACTGTTGTTTAGTGTCCTATGTATTTTAGCTAGAAGGTACATTAGAATCAAGGATATAATTTAGAAAGGATGGATATGTTTATCATTATCTTGGTGAAAATAAAGATGAGTCTAGAATTATAAGAAAAATCATATAATTTATTTCTTGCATTATGTTGAAATGACATTTAAGCATTTCCAGATTAGTAGGTTTTCTTCATAGACTTCTTCAATTATAAGAAATGGGGTTTAACTTTTGTAACAATGAAATTTGTAAGTATGTCATGCATTTCCAAAAATTAGAAAAAAATGTCTTAGATTAAACTAAACTCCTTAAAAGATATCTATTGATGCTAAGGAAACAAGGATTAATGTTCAAATAAATTAAAATATACAAAGCTGAGTTGCAGTAAAAATGAGAAAAAAGAAAATAATAATATTATTATGAAAAACCACCTCTCCTACATATTGAATAACATCTTCAACAATCAATACTAATTGGTCTAAGTAGCAAATGGGCAAGTAAGTAGTTTGAAGACAGAATGCAGAAATGTAGATAATTGCTTCAGTTCCTTTTGAAGTAGTAAGTGGGAGTATTTGTCATCTTTCTTCATTTCAAAAGGAAATAAGTAAGCTATGGATGTCTGATGAGTTAATGTGAACTCATTATGAATGAATCAAGCTTTTGTTTCCTTGCTGATATTCAATTGTTAAGTATAAATAACTGGATTCAGTTTTTGAAACTCCCAAAATTAAAACAGGGAAAGCGGTGGAGTATCAATGGTAGCTGACTTTGAGTGAAATGGAAGTTCATGAAAATAATAGCAACCTCCTGAATTAAGCATTATCAATAGAATACTTATATTTTCAAGCTATGAGCATTTAAAAAATAGTCTCAAAGCAGCTACACAGAACATTTAAAATAGTAACACATTATTTCTAGTATTTTATTTCTCCTTTGAACTGATAACTCTGTAGGTTATAAATGATATTGCTTAATCCACCAAAGAAATTTAATTTTTCATCCTGCTACCTTTATTTACATCATTGTGGAACATAGATTGACAAAAAGGACAAAGAGATTGCATTACTGTACATTTTCTTTTGATTTTTTTGTTCAAATAGATTTCTGACTACTGCTTGCCTGTTACGTTTAGTAAAGGTTTTTCTAATGAGATGCAATGTAAGCTCAGTAAGCTGAGACATGATTGTTGAACGTAAGCCAGCCTACAACATTAGGAGGAAAGGATTATAGACAGGGAAGACAAAGTGCATAGTAGAGAGTGAACTTTAAGTGCTGCGAACAGAAAGAATGTGTGGCTGGAGAGTAGTGAACCTGGAAAGGTTTAGGTTGAGAGAAGGTGAATAAGAAGGTAGGAGCTGGGCTGTGTTGACTTTTATACATTAAAGTGAGGATTCTGAGTTTTACTCATAGGGAAATTAGAAGGGAAAGTACTAAAAACTTTAATGTATTTTTCATGGTGAACTATGTCATGTACACAAAAAGTGCATATTTACTACTGAAGTTAGTAAATGTAATGTCAACATTGTCAGAAAATGCTGAAACGTATTCAGTTCCTTTCCCAGCAGGATTCCCTACTTATGCTTCTAACTAGCCTGAATTTCAGTTGAGTGAGTTGCTAATATGTATTATATTTTTTATTTCTGGAAAATAAAAGGATTTTTAAGTAATCTTCCTGGTTTATAGTAATCTTTTGTTTATCTGTCTTCCTTGTAACCTCTCCTTCTACTTTAACCATTTAAATATCTTATCTTGCATTATTTCTTTCTCATAATTCCAGTATGTGTAGTTGTTTTGGGCACTTATTCTACATTATGTGGCATTTAATAACTCTTATTCATATGCATGGATGAAATTCTTGTTGTTTTTACCATCAGCTTTTGTGGTAGGAGAATAATGATCACCAAGGATGTAAATATCCTATTGTCTGGAACATGTGAATATTTTATTCCACATGGCATGGAAGCTTCAAGATGGATATATTATCTTGAATTAGTGAAAAGGAGCCATTATGATTCTCTGAGGTTTATAATATGAAGCAGATGTTTAAGAAGCGATAGCTCCACCATTATCTGGCTGTGGATCACGGAGTCTATTAAGGCATTCGGGGGTCTCCAGAAGTGGAAAATGGCCATTGTCTGATAGTAGCACTGAGGTGGCAACCTTTGTGCTAAAACCAGAAGGCATTGCGTTTTCCTGGTAACCAAAATGAGCAGGGAAATAGATCATGTCTTAGGCCATCCATAAATAAATAAAAATCTCCCTATGCTTTGACTTAGCTCACACTTGTGAGATGCAGTGGAACTGAGAGTTAGGGCTCACATATCTGAAGATAACTCATTTGTTGATTAAAAGTGCTCAATTTTTGTAATTTGTTTTTTTAGCATTAAAAGCTATAACTCTTGTTTCTATTTTTCTAAATTTCTTATTTTGGAATAGTTTTAGTCTTGGGCTTAAGGTGAATTCCATCAGATTCTCATTTTGTTTGTAATATAAACGTTATTTTAATGAATGCCTTTCTTTATGTCATAAGAAATAATGAAAAGAAACCACAACTAATCATAAACTCCTTCACTGACATTTATTTTAGTACAGCAAAATTTTCACTATAAGTTACTCTCAAAACCCTGTAATGACTAATGAAGCCTAAGAGACTCAGCTCCACCTGACCAAATAGTCATTTACCTGTATTTCCTTTCTCAGGAATTTTTAAAATCAATGCAAGGATGCAAATCAATCTGTCATCACTAAATATGAAAAGTGCTCAACATTCTGTGTCATTAGGAAACTGCATATAAAACAATAAAAGATAGCACACTAAGTACATATTAGGATGACTAACCTCATAAAGTCGACAATATGAAATGTAAATGTTAAATGACATTTTGGCAGTTTCTTACAAAGTTAAACATGTGATCCATCAATTTATAGTCCTACATATTTGCCCAGACTCATTGAAAGTTAATATCTGGGCCTGGCACACTAGCCTAATCACTGGGATCTCATATGGGTACCGGTTCTAATCCCAGAGGCCCCCGCTTCCCATCCAGCTCCCTGCCTGTGTCCTGGGAAAGCAGTTGAGGATGGCCCAAAGCCTTGGGACCCTGCATCCGTGCGGGAGACCTGAAAGAGGCTCCTGGTTCCTGGCTTCATTTGGATCGGCTCATCTCTAGCCGTTGAATTCACTTGGGGAGTGAATCATCTTCCTCTCTGTCTTTCCTCTTCTCTTGTCTGTCTTTCCAATAAAAATACTTTTTTTAAAAAAAGAAGTTAATTATGATGGAAACAATATGGACATAGTAGTATTACCCACTTCCCTATCCCCCTGAACCTTTTTTTTTCTTTTTCTTTCTTTAACTGTAATTAACTATGTAAAGATGGTCAACAACACAATAAAATAGATTAAAAAAAAAAGAAGTTAATTTCTACATCCAAATGTGCACATGAATGCTAATGTTGGTTTTATTCCAAATTGTCAAAATCTGAAATTGGGCAAGATGTTTGTTCAGCAAATGAATGTGTAAACAAGCTGTGTTAATACATGTAATGGGATATTATTCTATATAGAATAAGTGAGCTATCAAGCCACAAAAAGACATAGGGGAAGCTTAAATGCCAAGTAAAGGAAATTCAAATTGCTAAAAGAAGGCAATCTGAAAAATCTACCTATTATTTTAACCCTAACCTAAAGACGTTGTATATAAGGCAAACTGTTAGTATGGAAAAAAAAAATCAGTGACTGCTAGGGAGTTTGAGGGAAGGAGGGAGAATAGAAGGCAGTGAAAGAGGAAAGAAAAGATGGAGAAGAAGGAATTTCAGGGTGGAGGAACCATTGTGTATGGTGGTGTAGTGTTGGATAGATGACAAATTGTCAAAACTCAGAGCTGCACAATCCAGAAAGTGAATGTGATATAATCTTAGGTTGTTAATATTACCTCAGCTACTATAACAGTTGTAATATACTAATGTCTGAGGTTAATAGAAAAATTGTGGAGGATAAGAGCTATATGGGAACAATACTATTTGTCCATATACTTGCTGTAGAATAAATTTTATAAATGGAACAATTTATAAAAGCATATTTTCTGGAGTTATTTTGAAACTGAATGAGAGAGAGACAGAGATAAGGGGAGGAAGTATAGGGAGAGAGAGAGAAATTGTAAGAGTGAGAGAGATCTTCCATTTCTGGTTACAGTGGCCAGGTGTGCTTCAGGCCAGTACAAGAGACAGAGGTTTGGTCCCAGTTCCTTATGTAGGTCACAGGAACTTGGCAACTTGAACCATCACAGCCTTCCAGTGTCTACCATGTCAGTAAAGTGGAGTTGAGAGTTAAAACTGGATATTGAACATGGTGTCTCAAAATACCTGGGATAAATGCCAGTTCCTAGAGTTATTTTTAATCCATGACTTATGTGCAAATGCAGTCTAGTTTTGAGGCTTGTATAATATTTTACTTGTGAGTAGACCACAATTTATTTAGTCTTCCATTTGAATTGTTTCTAGGCTGTTTTTTTAATTATGAAAACCCTACTCTGAGGATTGCTGGACTTGCATGCTGATCTGTATTGATAAGGTAAGTGTTCTCTTACATTGATCACTGTATCAAAAGTTGACTTTCTTGGGCACTATCCTAATTTACACTTTGATCAATACTGCATTCTATGTAAGAGATACCATTTGCAGTACTGGAAAAGTTAAACATATTTCTTTTTGCCAATCAAGTGGTAAAAAAGGATTTTTATTACGTTACCAAGCTTACCGAGGTTGACAATTTGTACATGTACTTTTCAGTTTGTTATTTTTTTACTCTTCTATAAAAACCTTTTCATGTGCTTTCTTCATTTTAAATGAAATTTAAAAATCTTGTAATGTTGATTGCGGTTGTGCTTATGTGCAGATACTAACTTTATTTATTGCAAATGCCTCATTTTGTGGCCAGCTTGGTGGAGTCAGCTAAGCTTCTACCTGCGGTACGAGAATCTCATATGGCTGTCAGTTTGAGTCTAGATTCTCCACTTCCAATCCAGCTCCCCGCTTAAGGCCTGGGAAAGTATCTATAACATTTTAGTGGGGGGACTGGCTCAAGTCCTTGGGCCCATGCACTCACATGGGGGACCTAGAGGAGGTTTGTAGGTCCTGGTTTTGAATAAGCCCAGCTCCAGCTATTGAGGTCATTTGGGGAGTGAACCAACAGATGAAAGATTTCTCTGTCTCTCCTTCTTTGTCTGTAACTCCGCCTTTCTGATAAAAATAAATATCTTGAAAAATTACCATACTTTCTCAGATATTAAGGGAATCATTACTTAAAAAAATTAAAAATTTATTTGATAAGCAGAGAGACCTGAGAGAGGGAGAAAGAGAGAGAGAGAGAAATTGGTGGAGAAGGAGGATGAGGAGAGAAACTCCATCTGTTGGTTAACTCTCAAATGCCAACAACCTGGAGTTATGAATTAGGAATGCCATTTGGTCTCCCACAAGGGTGACAGGGACCCAAGTCCTTGGGCTACCATCTGCTACCTGCCAGGTGAATTAACAAGAAGCTAGCTAAGAATCTAGGCATATCTGTGACTTGAGCCCTGATTCTGATCTGGGATTTGGGTGTTTCAAATGGTAGCTTTTTTTTTTCATTGTCTGTTATTTAAGGGAAATACTTTCCCAGAACAATTAGACAGATACTTACGTGTATTATTTACCTATGGTTTATAAAATGTTTTGTTGGGAGCTGCTCAGAGGTGGACCAGGTGGAACATGAACTGGTGCCCATGTGGAATGGGCTTTGTAGATTGCAGTTTTACTCTATGCTGCAGTACCAGCCCTGTGCAATGAAGTATTTTGACCCATAGAGATGTTATTGTTTAATTTTGTCTTGTGTTTTTTTCTCTTCGATCATGTATTTTCTTAGATTTCCTTATTGGTTTCAGAGCTTACTATAAATGATTTTCTGAAAAGGTTTATTTATTTTTAATTGGAAAGGTAGATGAGATTTACAGAGAGAAAAATCTTCCATATGCTGGTTCACTCTCCAAATGTCCACAATGAGTAGAGCTGGGCCGGTCTGCAATCAGGAGCCAAGAGGTTCTTTCAGGTCTCCCACACAGGTGCAGGGTCCCAAGGTTTTGGGCTCTCCTGTTTCCCAGTCCTTAAGTAGGGAGCTATAGGGGAAGTGGAGCAGCCAGGGCATGAACCGACTCCCATATCGGATCCTGGTGCTTGCAAGGTGAGAATTCAGCCATTGAGCCATCAGGCTGGGATCCTTAAATGATGTTTTAAATTTTTGGATTTTAGATGTGTTTTTCTTTAGGACTGAAACTGACTTGTATTTTGATTGTATTTGTGGCTGTAGTTAGTTTTTCTAATGTAATCCACACCTATGTAGACAAGAGTATATATGAAGGAAAGCATGACAGAGGCAAGTCAACCAGTTTCCTTGAAAAGAGTACTTCTAAGGTGAACCTAACAGTTTTATATTCTGAAGTGAAAATTCACATTTATGAAAATTCAAACTAGAGAGAAACAAATAAAGGAGAAAGACCCTATTTATCACCTCATTCTGTGTAAATGAGGGTTGTTTGCATTGTGTCCCTAAACCTCATTTCCTTTCTCTTAACAGTCTGTGTGTGTGTAGTTTTAAAACGTCACGTTGATGTACATTTTTATTACAACTCTTAAGTTCTAGTCCCCCATCCAAAAACATTCTAAGAATATTTTAGTTTAGGGATCATAAGTTTTATTATAATCCACAATATAACTGATCATAAGGCTTAAATCATTGATCCCTGTAAAAGCCATCATGCTTGTAGAATGGTATCAGTCTCCTTGCTAGAGTTGACAAATTAGAGTTCACCACAGCAACACAGGATGGTGAACCAGTTTCCTCCATGGCAAAGCATAGATGAAGCTATATTCAGAACTTGTCAAAATGAGAACAGAGTGCCAACACTCTCATTTTCAGCTTCTGCTCTCGACAGGAACATTTCTGCTAGTGTTAATGGACTTCATTAGATTTTTTATTTAAGAAGCACTTATTTCTCACTTGATTTACATCTAATATAACTAAATGCATTCTGAAAGTCTAATTGCGTACCTTTTCATTACTATTTGTCCTTTATACAATGTGTTTTACTTTAGCATATCTATTTCCTACAATTTTGTAATTTTCTTTCTTGTTTTTCTTGCTCCAGCTTATTTTGTTGTTGTTTGTTTGTTTTGTTGTATTAGTTTGAGTATTTTGATGTTTTGCTTATTATCATCTGATAAATCTGGTCTTAGTTTGGTTGCTTCTTTTCAAATTAATAAAAAGTTTTAAATATCTGTGGAAGTGAAAAGCACCAAATGTTTTTGTTTCCAGATTACCATGATCATGAATTTGCATTTTTCTTACTATTATTTTCACAGATTGATTTTGAAATGTATAAAAAAATTAATTGTTGAGCAATAACCAAATGTTTTTCTGAATTGAGACAGCAAAATAAGCAAACTTAATATATGCAGACTTTTAATTAAAAGGAAACTGCTTTTCTCTTTTGTGGATAAGCGTCTTGTGAAATTTAGGAAGAATTGTCTTTTCTAGTCTGTTTTGTGCTACTATAAAAGAATATTTGAGGTTGAATAATACATAAAGAACAATATTTATTGGCTTATAATTGTCATTGGAATTCCACGATCAGAAAGCAGCCCAAAGACAAAAGAATGAGAGAGGGGAGGAAAAGAGGGAAAGAGAAGGGAAGAGGAAGGTAGGAGGGAGGAAGAGAGAAGAGAATCAGATTAATTTTTAAAAAGATACATTTATTTTTATTGGAAAGGCAGGTACACAGAGAGAAGCAGATACAGAGAAAAAGATCTTATGTCTGCTTGTTCACTCCCCAAGTGGCTGCAACAGCAAGAACTGAGCTGATCCGAAGTCAGGAGTCAGGAGCTTATCCTGGGTCTTTGACATGGGTGCAGGGTCCCAAGGCTTTGGGCCATCCTCCACTGCTTTGCCAGGCCATAGGCAGGTAGTTGGAAGGGAAGTGGAGCAGCTGGGACACCAACCTGTGCAAGACAAGGACTTTAGCCACTGGCCTACCAAGTGGGGCCCCAAATTAACTTTTTTTTTTTTTTTACAAGGAATTCACTCTCATGATGATAACCCAGTCTGTTGTCTCATTTGGCCTAAGCTGCCAACATTATGCTGAGCATTAAATTTTCTACACATTGTTTTTGGTGATGCATTCAAGTTGTGGTAATTATTTACTCATACAACATATTTATTTTATCTTTGTTTTTAATGAGTTTTTTTTCAATTATTGATATATTAAAAGCTTGTTCAACTTTTTTTCTTCTCTGGTAAGATAAGCTTGCAGAAATAGAAATCACAAGTTCAAGTGAAGTTAAATGATTGCATAAGCATAATAGAGCATTTAACTTTAGAAAGCTCAAATCAATATTTTTATGCATATTACTACAGCATATATTTACCACCATTTTCTTTTTTAGAGAAATAGATTAATATCTAACTGATATATACATTTGTAATTAAATGTTATTTTCATTCTATTTGAGCAGTAGAGGAAGAGACAAGATTTATCACTGGTTTTCTTCCTAAATGCCTCTGACACCTGGGGTTGGGTCAGTTCAAAGCCAGCAGCCAGGAACTCGGCTGCAGTCTCCCAGAGGGGTGGCAGGAAACCACGTCCTTAGAACTTCATCTTTTGTCTTCTTGGGTGCATATTAGCAGTATATGAGCTGGATTTTAAAGCAGAGGAACTTGGATTTGAGCTACTTTGATATGGAATGCGGCTGCCTGGACTCCTAACCATTAAACCAAACAACCACCCCTAACTGTATAAATTTGAAACTTTATTCTGCATGGTCAGTCATAACTTTTCAGCCTTGTAGTTTTCTTGTAAATGTAGACGTAGAAATTCAGAAAGTGGTTCAATATGTTTATCTTTACTGTGTTACCTGGCAGATGCAGCTTTGCTACTTGTATCACAAACAAGATCTATCACCATTAAAAATGTGATGTAACTTTCCCCCCTACTTCTAGAATTTTGAAATATTCCAAATAAAAAGACTTTAGTATGAATTAATGTTATCAAATTTTTTGAGCTGTTGGTTTTAGCTAGCTATTAGCAATACCATTCAAATAAATGGTTCAAACTGATTTTTTTTTCTCATGCTTAAAACTCTGTGCCGTTATTTTGCTACTGGCTCTGCTTCTGTTTTGCAAGTTTGGAAAACATTAGGGAAGCTTCGGTCTAGATATTTTATTCTAGTATCTACCGGGGGCCATTTTCTTTGTTTAATGACAGAAGTAGGATAGTCTCAGGGGGAAGTGGGAATCTCTAAAGTACTGGTCTCAAAATAGATGTGTATCATTTATCAAACATTCCAAGCTAAAATAAGTCATACAACCAAACCCAGTATCAATGAGATGGGAAATGTACTTCATGGAGTTTGGGCATAAGGAGTAAACATTTACCATGCATCATCTAACTTACCACATTGCCTCCTAGTATTAAACAACAACTGTATTATGTATGATAAACATAACTGGCTATCAAGCAAATTTTTTCAGAGAAAAATTCAGTTATTGAAAAAAATCAGGTTTGCTAATAGTTTCAGAAATACTTATATTTTACCAAAATAATGTTTTTCAGGATTACTTTTCATGAAAAGTATGCTATATATTTTTAGCAAAACCATCTGAATTTACAATTTTATCATTATGCTTTATGCAGAGATTAGAGTTGCCATGAACATATGACAAAAGTATCATGCTTTATGAACTTTATATAAAAGGAGTTCATTTTATTTTTAGGCTATGTACCTTCTGTTTTGGCCGGTCATGCTAATTTGCTTCAGAAACTGTTGGCAAAATGCATATATTACATATGCAGCGCAAATCCTTAAGTTTAGCACTGACATCATATTTAATCATCTTGTACTTTTAGTCTGATTTTAGTCACATGTGAAGTTTCTTTTTTTTTTCTAATTCCTAGAAGGCACAAAACAACAATGTGAGAATATCTGCCAGAAAATCAGCCTGTAAGCCCTCATTTGAGTCAGTCATGCTAGTCCGATTCCTCAGACTCCAGAATTCTGAGACATCCGATTTCTGCACTCTTATACAGTAGCCACAACTAAGACAGTGTCTCAATTATTACCTTGATATGTTGTTAATGCTCAGTTTCCTATAGGTTTGGTGGGTTCAGCTGGGAAGTTCTTTGATGCTCTTTCAGTTATAATTTGAATAGGATTGAAATCATCTCAAAGGTTGATTGAGTTGGGTGCACAACATGCCTTAATTGTATCTTACAGTTGATGCTCTGCTAGTATCATTGAGCAGAGCATTTATAAATGGCCTTATGAGGAAACCTGGATTTATCACATTATTTTGATGGTGAGATTTCCAAATATAAGCTTTCCAAGTCTTAGGAAGCAAGAGCAACAAAGTAGGACAGGGCTAATAGTAGATGTGACATGGCATCATATATACTACATTTATTGATCAATTCAGTCACAAGATAGTGGAAAAATAAATCATGTTTCTCAATGGGGTCATGGAGAAGAAAGGCATATGACATGGGGAGATAATTTTGCATAGGAGAAGAGAGATACTTTTGCAGCAATTTTTGAAAAGCACAGTGTTTTTATAATCACCAAAGCTTTCTATCAGTTTTCTCTTCCCTCTAATTACTTGGTAGACTCTAGATAAATTCACTAAAAGTTGTATTGTTGGGACTAGCATTATATATGTTTCAGCGTGTGAAGCCACCATTTGCAATGTAGACTTCTCATATTGGAGCATTGGTTTAAGTTGGTTGCTCTGCTTCCTATTAAGCTCCCTGGTATTGCATCAGGGACAGCAGCAAATAATGGGCCAAATGTTTTTGGTCTTTGCCACCCACATGGGCAGTGCTGACATAATTTCAGGATCCTGCCTCAGTTCAGTGGTACTCTGACCATTGTAGCTATTTGGGCAGTGAGCCAGCACCTGGAAGATATTTCTCCTTCTCTTGATCATTCTGCCTTTCAAGTAAATAGTTTGAAAAGAACTTGATTCTTTTTTTTTTTTTTCTGATTAGATTCTTTTCTCAGTTCTTTCTTTTTTTAAATTATCATTTTGTGATACAGTTCCATAGGCCCTGGGATTTCCTCTACCCCTTCCCCAAGTTCCTTCCCCCTCCTCCCACCACTGAGTTCTATTATTAATATAGTATAGTTCTTCATGAACAGTCATAAGTCCATCATTGTGGGTACGGACAATGGCAGGCAGTCCAGCATTCTACTGTCAAGATATATTTAAGATTTTTTATTTATTTTTATTGCAAAGTCAGATATACAGAGAAGAGGAGAGACAGAGAGAAATATCTTCTGCCCGATGATTCACTCCCCGAGTGAGCGCAATGGCTGGTGCTGTACCAATCTAAAGCCAGGATCCAGGAACCTCTTCCAGGTCTCCCACACGGGTGCAGGGTCCCAAGGCTTTGGGCCATCCTCAACTGCTTTCCCAGGCCAGAATCAGGGAGCTGGATGGGAAGTGGGACTGCCGGGATTAGAACTGGCGCCCCATATGGGATCCTGGCACATTCAAGGCGAGAACCTTAGCAGCTAGGCCACGGTGCAGGGCCCTGTCAAGCTATATTTAAAGTTTCATTCATCTTTGATCTGAAAGTAAAGATGCATACTGCATTGTATCCTCACATCTGGATATGATAGTCTCTATTACACAGTTACTATACATGCCCTTAATGAAAAGCCACAAAACAAAATCAACAACAGGAGGAAAAAAGAAATTAAAAACACCATGAAGTCAAATAACATGCTACTGAATGAGAGTCCTGTGGCATAACCTTTTGCCTCTTTAAACAAAATGGTGCCCAATTTAACTCTAGGAGGGCAGATTGCGCTGTGAAATCCACCCTGTTCCTGTACTGTCTGTCTGGGACTTGCCACTCTGTGCTCCTGGTCAAATCAAACAGACCAGCAGCACAGGCAGTTCTTTGGGTTCACCTCTTGAGCTTCTGCTGAACACCCATTCCCACCTTGTTGCTGGTAGAGTTCTGGCTGCTGGTGAAGTTCAGATCGCTGCTCACTGAGTGCCGCTTGGGTATTAGCACTGAAACACCACACTGTGGCATGCGCTGCTTTCCCATGTCTGTCAGTCTCCAGGTACGCCTCTGCTGTTGTTCTGTCCTTTCCTATTTCCTGGAATGTGCCCTCTCTGCTTCACATGGCTAATGTTTTTCCATCTGTTTAAGTGTGTCCTCACCCTCTTCTGCCATCTTGATTCTCCATGGAGTGTTTCATTCTTGTAAAATCAGTTCACCAGCTGATCTGTATTCAGTTCACCACTTTCACCAATTTATCTAAAAATTGTTGATTGTATTTATGAACTTAAAACAGTACTTAATGAGCCAGTTGGCAGTTTTGAGCCTTCAAATTCTTGCTTTCATTTTTATGTTTTAATGCTCCTTAACCTTCCTGGTCTCCCTCTACTCTTCTTCATTTCCCGTCTTATTTGTTCATTTCTTTTTTCCTCTATGCTTCCTAGCAGCAGTATCCGCGGTATCTGTAGCAATGTGGATTATTTTTCCCTCAGCAGTCCTTTTAAGTCACTTATTTTTTCACCTAACTCTCCCACTATACTTATCACATTGCTTATTTATATTACTTAAATTTTGTATGCCATTTTAGGCAGAGCAACTGGAGGTGAAAGACAGTGTCTTGTTCATCTTTATAACCTCATTACCAGGCTTGACTTGGAGTAGGCTCTCAGTAAATGGCTTGCCTATTGAATTACTTATGATTCAAAAAAGATCTTGATCGCTTTTAGTGCAGGTCAGAAACAAGAAGATGAAATTTAACAGCAGTAAATGCAAATTTCATTATTTAGGCTCAGATGATTTCTTGTAGTACAATTGCAGACTCACTTGGCTTGTTGGATATGTGTGTAAGACATCTTCATGTGTCTGGTAAATGCATTTTCAATATTATACTTGATTGTAGCC
This sequence comes from Ochotona princeps, assembly GCF_030435755.1. Classification (NCBI taxonomy): domain Eukaryota; kingdom Metazoa; phylum Chordata; class Mammalia; order Lagomorpha; family Ochotonidae; genus Ochotona; species Ochotona princeps. The sequence goes on along the minus strand of NC_080836.1, from coordinate 63,964,537 downwards.
AAAAGGCTAAGAAGCAATGCATTTTCAATATTAGACATGTGTTTTAAAAATATGTTAGAAAGCTGTGCATGCCAATGATAACAAATAATTTAACTAAAGGAGCTACAAAAATGAGTGAAAACTTGTGTTGTGAAGGTGAGCAATCTTTGAGAAAGTATTATTTTTTCAAATAGTTGATAAGCTAGCAATTGGAGATTTTGCAGTTGCTCAATGTGTCTCTTCTGAATGCTCATTCTTGAGCTAGAGAAATAAGAGGTGCCAAAATGCCCTGGACGCACCATGATATGTTCCTGAGCTTCAACTCCATTGATCACTTCACCCCCATTAATGCTTACTATGATGGGTTGACCAAAATGCTTTTTTGGGTCTCTGTGCCTCAGTGTAAGGTCAGAGGCAATGTTCAGTAACTCCTGAAAGGCCTTCTTATTTCCTTTTCTCAATTGTACATGTGCCCTGATAAAAAGCCAAATTTTCACTTTGGAGAAGCCTTACTTTGGAGTAAGTTTGGAGTAGGCAAACTGACTTTGGAGGAAAGGTTAGCAGCATAACGTTTGACAATGTGCCACAGTCCTTCCTAAGGGGACATGATCTCCAGTTCATTCAAGGGCTTCTTTGTACATAAATTGTGTTACATCCAGGAACTTTTTAAGGAGCCATGACACTTCTATGATTCAAGCTAGAGTTTTGCCTACTTGACCTACAACTTTTTCTGTTACACAGATTTTAAGAGTTCAGGTTTCCTGTTTTACTTTAAGGAACACCACGATCATTTGGGTCAGGCCATAGGTATGTGTGAAATAAATTTTTTGATCACTGATTTCACTCAGCTCTCCATTAAGGTAACCATGGCCACCTTGCCTTTGGGAATTGAAGACTGCCACTTGGCTCTTGCCACCCATGGATCTAGTCACTACCACTACTTCAGATTTGCCAATGTAGGGCCTGCAGTTTCCATTGTGAGGTCTTACCTACAGAGAAATGTTATCATAGCATCATCAAAGGATGCTAGGGGCTCACCTCAAAATTTAATTTTCTGTAATAGCAGTGATCCTGGATCTTTCTGGCAGCTCTTAAATGACAAACATACTGTAACAGTTAACATATTCCTAAGGCTTTGAATCTCTGTCTACAGTAAACTAAGTCAGGTATAGCATTTCTAACTCCCTCCCTCTGTACCCCTTTAGTGAACCAACCAATTTAATAAATTATTAAAATCCTTTCTAACACTGTGAATTGCAATATTAAATGCAGAATATCTGCTTAATATGCTCATATTAGTAAATTTAGCCGGGCTCAAATTCTTTTCATTATTATCCTACATTGTTATTATCCAGTGACATCCATGACTCCCAAATTTCTGTATGTATACTTGAAAACTCAAGTAGGTCTCTTGGAGCGTAGCACATTTTTTTTATGATTTTCTTTTCTGCCTTACTTTTAAATGTCTCCTGGAAATTTAGTCTAATTATCAGTCTCAACCAAAAGAGGAGTGGTGCTGTGATTTTTTGTTTTAACTTCATTCCTGTTGTTGACTTTGTTACATGGCCTCTCATTTAAAGGAATTTATAGTGATGGCATAATAGGGACTATCATATCCAGATGTGAAGATGCAATATGCATCTCTACTTCCAAATCAAAGATGGACTCACAATGAAACTGTTGGATATATTTATTTTGACAATAGGGTGCTGGACCATCTGTCATTGTACCAGCAATATCAGGACACACTTAAATACAGATTGATGGACTTATGATTGCTTATGAAGGACTATACTGTTGTAATAATATGGGGGAAATCAGTTTGGGGGTGGGAATTTGGGGAGGGTGTAGGGAAACCCCAGACCCTATGGAATTGTACCATAAAATTCAAAATTAAAAAAATTGAAATGATAAAAAAAACAAAGAAAGGAAAGAGGAGTGGTGAAATTGGGTCCTGAGAAGAATCCAAATAGTTTTACAGAGCAACTGTCTCAGGGAAACTATTTCAGTTTCCTCAAGCAATTCAAGGTTAATTTTCTCAGGCCCGGGTAAAGAAGCTAATGAGGTATTTCCATTCCAAATGCTAGTAAGCTTGGGGCTTAGGCATGAAGCTTGTTTCAATTTGAGTCTGAAGATAAGAAAAGTGGATTAATTTAGTAATAGAAGTTTAAGGTAGAATTTGAAGCAGTTAAATTTCAGTAAAATACTTTGATACCTCATGGAGATTTCAAGCTTTCCTAAAAGAGATTTCTTTCATATTTAGAAAATTTCTCTTCAGAGAGTGAAGACATATGCCTGGGATTTTTAAGATTGATGGCCATGTATGGCTTGTCATTGTTTCTTCTAACACACAATTTAACACACATATATGTGTGAGATACAAAATACAAGCCATGTATGTGTTTAGCGATGCTACTGTTTCTCATGGTAATGAAAATCACAACTTTGAGGATCAAGTGAAGGTTATAATGTAAGAGTTAGGAGCAGAGGTAGACTAGTAAAGGCGCTTCTTGAAGAGTGGGGAGGTAATCTAAGGACTCTAGTTGTTAAGCATGGTTAGAAAATACAACCAAGTTTGTTCCTTTCATGACATTGTCTCATTTCTGTGTCCTTTAAAAAGTTGTCACTGTAAGGAACACTTACTTTTGGTAATGAAACACTGAACTATGTATTAATAAAGGAAATATGCTGCATTGAAGAGTATCCAATGTATCACTTAAGTATAATTCTAGAATGTTTTAGATGCATTTCTATTAGAATATCTGGCATACATTTTATTTGTCAGATATATGACAGTTCATTTCTTTCAGACTTAATAATTTTAAAAAGTTAACTGGTTCTGAGTGGCGAATCAACTGAAGTATTGATTATATATATGTGTATATATATATACACACACATAGGCTTAATGATGGAGTCGTGATATTCAAATATTTCTTTATTTAGTAAGGTATTTGAGATAACTAACTAAATAGCAGTCCATGGACCCAAATTGGATATTGCATTTGGTGATACTAACGATTAGAAGCAGTAAACTTGTAGGTAAAGATGATAACATAATAAAGAGAACATTTGTCATTGCAACCTGACTGATATGCTAATAAAGACATAGCAAATTCAGTCTATATGATTGCCAGAAAAATGGGGATAAGAATTTACTACAAAATGAACAGAAAATATAATCTTATGTCCTTTAAAGTTAGTGAGGTCGCTTAAGAAACACCACGAAAGGCTTCAGCCTCTGAAATGAAATACAAAACCCAGATGAACATAGAAGACAGACAGCTCATCTAAGCCAACAAAAGACTTCAAGTACCTCATCCAAAGATGGATAGACAGTTTGAACAACACTCCAAGCCAGGCCTTACAACAAGCACCTAGGTCTGTGGACACAGTGAGATAGACATGGACAGCCAATAGATCTTAGAATTTCTCACCTCTTGTGTAACAAATCTGAAAATGTCTCAGAACAATCAGAACTACTCAAATAATACCTTTGGAACATTTGTACCCACATTGGGGCCTCAAAGGTGACATCAAAATTGTCATCCCTGGGTGCTGATGTCACACTGCATCAGCACTGCTCTCCACTCTGCTCCTCTCTCCTCCTCTCCAACTCTCCACTCTGCCCTCTGGTCTGGAGACACAGGAGGGAAAACAGAAACCTTTATCTCACCTACGTTTACTCTCCTTTCCATGAGTCTGTAAACCCTTGCTTTTGTAATAAATATTACAATAAAATTTAAAATTACAAAAAAATTATCTGGAAGATACTTAGGAGACTTCCTTAGCTTTAGTTGAAGACTAGAGAAAGCATCGAGGCAACTGAGGATCAAAACAGATAATTCAGGAATTAAGCTATGATTATAGGACTGGTGATGATGGAAATGTTGATGAAAATATTCTCAGAGAACTAAATTCTAGAACTATGTATTGATTATAGATGCCACATATTACCTTTGATAATCTTGTAGATTTCATGTATAATCTATACAGAAATATGTATTCATGGATTATAGAAATCAAATATTTGTCAAAAAGGGAAATTGTATTTTTGAAAAAGGTGTTCATGATAAAAGTAGTCAACATCTATGTTCCCAAATTTGCTTAGCAGAAAGAAAAAAAGAGATAGATAATAACTGTAAAGCATTTTATCTTACATCTTAGATCAAGGGTAGACCAGAGTTACCTGCTTCATTGTTATCTCTCTATATTTTTAATTGAAACTTGATAATTATACATATTTGTGGGATACATTGTGGCATTTCAGAATGCACTTCCAACATCAAATAATTCAAATATATTCATATATGCCAGTTATCCTTACCTATTTGAATATATCTATGTATGTATCTATCTATATAGATACATACATAGATATATCTCACCATATATATCTTTTTTTTAGTGTTGGGGACATTTAGAGTCCTCTCAATTAGTATTTGATCATAAGATTTGTTTGTTTACTTAAAGAAGAGGTGGAGAGAGAGAAAGAGAGAGAGAGAGAGAGAGAATTAAGAGATGAGACAGAAAATTAATCTTTATCCATTGGTTCTCTCCTGAAGTGGTTGCAGTTGTAACATTGTTACAGGCTAAAGCTATGAGGCTGAAAGTGGAACATTATCTGTTACTTTCCCAGGTGCATTAGGAATCAGGATTCTAAATGGAGCAGCTGGGCTTTGAATGGACCTCTAATGAGATGGGATGCGAGGTTTGCAAGGGGCAGCTTAACCCACTGTGCCATTATGTCAGCTTCTTTATCAGCTATTTTGAACTGTACCATTAATTATTGTAAACCTTAGTTATACTACTGTGCCAAAGAACATTGAAAATTGTTACTCTTGAACTATAGCTCTGGACCCATCTTCCATCCTAAACATGGTTCCAGACTCTGATAACCATTTTTCTGCTCTCTACTTTGAGGTCAACATCCTCATTGTAAGTAAGAAAATGTAACATCTGTCTTGCTTGCCTGAATTATTTCAGTTAATATGATGTTCTTTAATTACATACATATTATTGCAAATGGAAGAGTTAATTTTGAAAATTTAAAAAAATCATTATGTGTGTGCATGTGTGTAATATTTTTTAATCCATTTACTACTTGATAAAGTCATGGAAGAAAAATATATGCATATATACACACATATAAACATATAGATAGATAAATATTCTATAGTTGTGAAGATCATTACAATAGCTTTAACATAAGTAAAACAAAATCAGAACTACAGAAGCAAGTAAGATAACAAGTTAGCTGGATGTTTTAACATGTTCTTTTTAGAAGTTATACTAAGAGGGAAATAAGTAAAATTATTTGAATATTGATGTAGGAAAGCACTATTTCCAAGTTCAAATGCAGTGTTTATAAAAACTGACAATGAACTACGTCTCAAAGAAAGGCTCAATGAATTCCTGGAATCAGTTTTGTGTAAAGTATATTAACTATGTCACCAAATTCAAGGTTGCTAAATAATCTGTATTTTGAAAAGTTTTGGGAAGGAACATAATTTTTAGAAAAGTGACATGTAACTCAATCTGTTTTGAATTTAGAATTTGTGCATTTTTTGTACATGTGTTATACTTCAGTAAACTTTTAGAAAACCAGAGATCACCCAAATTAAAATAAAGTAAAATAGAATTCCATTGCAGTTTTTGTTGGAATTATATATTAAAGCTAATTTGGAAGTAATGAACATCTTTACAAATTAATTTTCATCCTAATTTGAAAATACACTTATTTTTTGATAAAACACAGGTGTTCCAAGACATATAATATACAGAGACTAAGTGCAGCATTATTGAAAATACTATAATCTGATGACTTTTAGTTTTCTGGTTATTGCATTTAAAGGTGATTTTTGTCAGTGCAATGATTTAGGTAGATATCATGGTGATGTGACTGTGTTGTGGCTTTCACTTACCTACGTAATGTTTGTTAGTGCAATGATTTAGGTAGATATGGTAATGTGACTCAGTGCTGTGGCTTTCACTTACCTACGTAATTTTCGTTAGTGCAGTGATTTAGGTAGATATCATGGTGATGTGACTCAGTGTTGTGGCTTTCACTTACCTACTGTAATTTTTAGCAATTGTATAAATAAGAAGTCAACATTTAAATTACTTAATATTTTGAGGAAAGTTGCTAATAGACCATATACATCATAACTAAATAGCCACAAAATTTTGTTTCTTGCAATTTTAACATGGAATAGAATAAAATTTTATTCAGCTTTTCATGATCCAGACCCCCATAATTTGCTAATTTTTATGTGTATTCTTGCAGAATGTTTAAAATTATCTTAAAAATAGTTGTAGATACATTTATTTTATGAGTCATGTTTATTTAAACACAGAACGTTTTAAGAAATTAAAATGGAAATTTGAGTAGTAAAGCAATGACAATACTAGAAGCTACTGGGAAAGCTTTTGTATCATTGGGTATGGAGAGGAATTAATTGCTTGAGTCTGTCACTTTGAGTGTATAATGTTTTTGTGAATGTGGATGTATGTTCAGCATGTAATTCTGACTATAGCAGTAAATTCTTTGTAATATTATATTTTATGTGTCACTAAAAAGATAATTGCACATGATTTATAGCTTGTCTCCTCGGTTAAATTTGATTTGCAATTTCAGAAAAACATACATGCCTTAATTTCTAAATGCAAAGAGGGCTGTGATCCATATTCTTTAATATATTGCCTGGCATTTACAATGTTCATGGTCTGTTCTTTATAAATATCTATTCAGATCTACAGTAATAAGATTATGTAGCACTATCATTACCCAAAGACTAGCTGATCCTGATGATAGAATAAATATAATTAGTATAATTCTAATAATAAACTCCTCTGGTTTATTGTTATTTAAGCCATTTTAAAATCATCCTGAACTACATATTATTTCTTCAAAAGATTAATTTTTTGAAATGTGTAACTAGAACTTCATAGTGCTGATTGTTTCATTGAATTTGTTACTAATGAAACAATGCTGATTCAATTTCTTTTAATTTAGCCTTTCTGTTTTTACAAATAATAGCTGATATGGAATTGAATTTGATTTAATCTTTTGTTAGAATTTCCTTGTGTTGATTATATTTAGTTGATTTTAAATGAGTAAATTTGGTGGTTTCCGTCTTTTCTAGTAAGGTTAAGTTTAATCATCTTGAAATTATTGAATTTATTATCCATATTGTGTAGCATGAAGAGTCACATTGTAAATATTTTGTATTTGATTTCTTAATTCCTACTTAAAACTTCTTGGAAAGGGATAGGATTCGAATTCCTGAGGTTGTAATCACAGAAACAATCTGGCTGTAGCACTGCTTGGGGTTGGTTGCATTCGAAGCTTACATACATTTAATGAGAGTTTAATTTTAAGGTTAGTCCCTCGAGACATCTTCAGGGGCCCATGGTGTTCCTCTCAGGGATGAAGTTACCATTCGGGTTAAAAAAAAGGACAGAAGTGTCATAGGATTAGGCCTCTCCACCTCTCAGACTCTCCTGAACTCTCTCACTTCTCACTAGGGATGGCCTAAAACGTGCATTTCATCTTCTAGATCTTTTCTGTTATTTTATAGTTCCTAGCAAGGGAAATTTCTATAGCAGATGTTTAAAATTAGGGCTGTTAATTATATTGAGTGAGTTTTTGAGGTCAGTTAATTTTGTCAGTTAACTTGTGACTTATTGCTTTAAAAAAAAGAGAGAATGTTTTCTTCTACTATATTTTCTTCTAAAAGGAACTCAAATTGCAATTTGGTGGCACACAAGGATGATGTACTGTTTATTCAGGAATGTTTCATGGAGTCTTTACACAAACAGAAACACATTTTGGTGAATGGATTAGGAAAGAAATGATGGCTTCAAAGCCTTCATCCAAATATCAATATTACAAGTAACCAGAAGATGTCACTATTGTGTATAAAATGTGTAAAGGAGAAGAGGCCAGCAACTTTTGTGTAGTTCCATTGTCCTAGTCTTGCTAAGCTCCATTAGGAGTTCCATAAAAGAAAACATTAGGGTGAAGGATTATCTTTAAGCTGACATACTTTTAAAATTTACTGCATTCATTGGATGGGTGTGCCAGGAATACTCCTGTATTAGATTTAAAAAATTCATTTAAAGAAATGTTTTACCTGAATGAGTATTAACTGGAAATTATTAACCTCATTGTTTTGTGCAGAAAAATACACGTGGCTGTCACAAATAAACTTAACACCTTAACTATGGAAAATCAGATTGTTTCATGAAAGTCTGTTTTTAATCTAATTATTTATAAATAGAGAAAATATAAGATGCTAAAATATGCATTTTAGCTTCTTAATAATGTCATGAATGGAATTTATCTTTGAACAGTACTTTCATTTGTTAAAGAAATGATTTGCTTTCTATTTTGTTCTAATAAAAAAAGCAATATTGAAATTTCTGTATTTGAAGTTGTAAGAGGTTTCATTATAGAAGCAGTTTAATTCTGTCAAAGTTGTCTTCCTTTTTAGGTGAGGAATTAAGATTAGTGGGGATGTTTATTTGTGGGCAAAGAACCTTCCTGGACGTATTTATTCAAGGAGAAAACAGAAAGGGTAAGCAGCAGACATGAATTAGATCCCAGGTGCCTACAAGGCTTGAATAGCAAGGTGCTTGTGAGCTGAACAGCTGGGCTTAATTCAGGTCACTGGTGAGTTTGACAGGCGGGATATCAAAGGCTAGGCAATTAGGCAACATCAGGAATGTTTCCCACTGGGTTGTTTAAAATTTGCATGACATATTTTGTATTTTCATCCTTTATTTAGCTCCATGTCAAAGTCTGTCTTGAGTATCTATAGTTATGCAATGAGGGAGAACGAAAATCTAAAAGTGCTCTCTTTTCTGATTTAGTTAAAACCATCACAAAATCAATTTTCGAACAATGACACAAAACCTTTAATATGTAAACTTTTAGATTCGTGGAATACTTGAAGCAGGCTATGTTTTAAGAAAAGTTTGTTTTGGGTCACAGCTCTCTTGGTAGTATGTTCAAAGAGCCTGATGCAATGTCTCTGGGCACCATTATGGTCTTCATAATTTCACAGAGCATATTCATATGTATACCTGTCTATTTCTCTTTAGTCTGTCTCTTCTCCTTATAAAACCACCTGAAATCAAGCACTAAGCTCCAGAGTAATGGTAGACTGTAACCTAATCACTTTCCAGAGGACCCTACCCTAAATATCAGAGATTAACTGACTATAATTTAATTTCTGTTCTTTTGGAAGAAGGTTCTGGAGATTCAGCAAAACAGACTGAACCCATAGCAATAGTTTCCTATTTAGCTTTAATTAGTGTTCCCTAAGCAGCAGATGCTATTCCAAGTGCCTTACGTGAAGTGTCTCATTCTAAAATATCTGTGATGTAGATTCTATAATTATTTCTATTTTATAAATGAAGAAATTGACACACAGGGCTAGTAAATCATCAAATACTATTAAGATAAAGAAAAAGCAAAGTCAGCATTCAAACCCACCATTTCTGGCATTTCAGACCCATTGTAGTCACACTATTCCACTTGGTCAGACAATTTGTTGTTTCAGTTTTCTTCTAACAATTAAGAGCAAGTGGAACAAAGTTTTCACAATCTTCTTAACTTACAAATTCCCTTAATTTACAACCATCAATTATAATTTAGGTTAAGATTTTTATGTTTTTACTGTTTCTCTTAATTTGGAATAGTCAGAAGAACCAGGAAACATTTTATCTTCTTTCAGTACACAATTTCTTGTTCTTATATAAACTGAAGGTTCATTAAAACCTGCAGGTCTTCAGATTTTGATTTAATTGTATAGAAAAGGAATGAATTTAACCTGTTTTCTTTTCCAGCTATGAAGAATATTATCCATTTGAAAGTCTGGGATAAGGATAAATGTTTTGGCCTTCGAAAATTGCAAAACTTACTGAATATTGTGTACTACTTGTTTTTCAAAGACTCATTTATTTTTATTGGAAAGTCAGCTATGCAGAAAGGAAGAGAGACAGAGAGGAAGATCTTCCATCCAATGATTCACTCCCTAAGTGACCTCAACAGCTGGAGCTGAGCCAATCTAAGCCAGGAACCAGGAGCTTCTTCCAGGTCTGCCATGTGGGCACAGGGTCCCAAAACTTTGGGCCATCCTTGACTGCTTTCCCAGGCATAAGCAAGGAGCTGGATGGGAATGGGGTTACCAGGATTAGAACCAGTGCACATATGGGATCCTGACACATTCAAGGTGAGGACTTTAGCTGCTAGGTTACCATGCCGGGTCCTGTACTACTTTTTAAAGAACTTAAAAAATATATTTTTGGGACCAGAGCAGTGGTGTAGTAAACTAATCCTGCTCCTGTGGCACTGACATATCACTTTGTATCCCAGCTGCTCCAGTTCTGATCCAGTTCCCTCCTTGAGCTTGGAAAGCAGAAGACGATGACCCAAGTGCTTGGATACAATGTGGGAGACTCGGAGGAAACTCTTGGCTCCTGGCTTTGGATCAGTCCAGCTCAAGCTTTTGTGACCTTTTGAGTGGGTAAACCACCAGATGAAAGATTTTTCCTTCTGTCCCTGTTTTGTTCTGTAAATCTGCTTTCAAATAAAAATACTTATTTTAAAATGCATTTTTTCTTTTAAAGGTTTATTTGTTCATTTTGAAGGTAGTATTAGGGAAAAGCAGATACAGATTTGAAGCAGAGATTCAAAACTATACACAGGTTTTCCATAACGTTGGTTCACTTCGCAGATCTTCACAATGGAGTTGGGTGTACCCAAAACTAGGAGGCAGAAACTTCTTGTCTCTGATGTGAGTGGCAGCCATCTTCTGCTGCTTTCTTAGGCACATATTCAGAGAGCTAGATTAGAAGTAAAGCAGCTGGAACTCAAACTGGCACCCATGTGGGATATTGGAATTACTGGCAGGAAGCTAACATGATAAGCCACAGCACATGCGCCCTAAAATGCATTCTAACATGGTTTTCACAAAGCATGTTTATTTTATAAGAAAGGAGAGGGCCTGGCATGGTGGCCTAGTGGCTAAATCCTCACCTTGCATGCACCAGTTCATGTTCTGACTGCTCCACTTCCCACTCAGCTCACTGCATGTGGCCTGGGAAAGCAGTGGAGCACGGCCCAAAGCCTTGGGACCCTGTGATACATGGGAGATCTCGAAGCAGCTGGAGCGTGAACTGGTGTTTGTGTGGGATGCAAATACCATTTGTGGAGTGAACCAGAAAATGGAAGATCTTTCAGTCTGTCTCTCCTTCTCTCTGTAAATCTGCCTTTCCAATAAAAATAAGTAAATTTTTTAAAACAAGAGAAACACTTTAATGTGAATATCTCTGCTAATTGTTTTGTATTAGTTTTGAGAACACTTGGAATATCTTGTGATTTTTTAAATTAAGGATTTCTGGGATTAATTATTTGTTACTCCTTTTTTTAAAAAATTAAGATTTATTTTTATTGTAAAGTCAGCTATACAGAGAGGAGGAAAGACAGAGATGAAGATCTTCAATCTAATAGTTCACTCCCCAAGTGAACTCAATGGCCAGAGCTAAGGCGAACTGAAGCCTGGAGCCAGGAGCCAGGAGCCAGGAGCCTCCACCAGGTCTTCCAGGCGGGTGCAGGGTCCCAAGGCTTTGGGCCGTCCTCAACTGCTTTCCCAGACCACAAGCAGGAAGCTGGATGGTAAGTGGAGCTGCCAGGATTAGAACTGGCACCCATACAGTATCCTGGCGTGTTCAAGGCAAGGACTTTAGCCACTAGGCCATGCCGCTGGGCCCTATTTGTTACTTCCAGACCAACAAAATTGCCTTAGAATTTTTACTGGCAAAGAGAATTGAAATTTCTGAATAATATAACCAGTAGGCAGTGCTTTAGTTGCAAGTTAATACTTTGGTGTAAATACCAGAACAGAATGTTCTAGTGTTTATATCATTTATGACATTTTTTCCATTGGATGTTAATGTTAATGTTATTTTGAATGACTAAATGAATGAACAAATATTTTTTGGTCAAGTTATTACTGGACAAAATAACATCATGAGGGATATATGACAGGGAAAGTCTTGGTTTTATACGTTGTGCTTGTGTCTTTATTTTTTGAGACTATTACATTTAGAAACCACTACCCAAAAGACAAAGAACTTTTTTTTCTGATATGTATCAACATAGAATGCAAACATAATTATAAAATGAAATTGGTATTTTATGATTTTATTATTCTTTATAAGCCTTGTCTACATTCCTGTGAAGCAGTGGTATTTCTACATTTTAGTAGTTGAACATTACAGTTTGTGGAGTATCATATCTTTTTTTTTTTTGATTCTTTATTTTATGACACAGTTTAATAGGCACCCCATAACCCATTGGCCTCTACACCCACCACTGTCCTCATCTCTAGTCTTTCAATAGGTATATCCCTGTAATTGAAACAGAAGGATGGTCTCACAGCAAAATGACAGATAAGCCCCTACCTTGTTGGGAGACACCTCAGTGGCAGTGTGATGGACATCTGAGGGTAACTGAATGACACCTATTGTGTTTGTGTCTTTCTTGAATGTCTATGGAGCATATTGTTTCTCTTACTACTTCCACTTCCCATTGCAGAGATAGTTTTGGCAAAAGAGTCTGATGTCTTATAGGGTTTTTGTTTTCATTGAGGATGAAAATGGTATCTCTGTATACCTAAAGACCTATGACAGAATAGATAATTATCTGAGAGAAAAGAGGAAAAAGCTAGGTCAATTTTACTGTTAGATTTATACACAGTCAAGGAGGAAAGAAAGCTTGTAGTAGATGGAGGAGACCAGCCATGTCTTAACAGGATTTGAACTGGACCTTGAGAAATTGTTAAGCTTTAGAAACAAGGAGAAGCCAAGGTGCCCTGTGATGAAAAGTCTGTGACGTGACACAGCTGGGATGTAACATTTATCTGCACATACAATGGTATCATGAAGTCTGGTGTTCCATGTTCTTTTTCCACTACTTCATTCTAATTTTCTTTTTTTTTTGGAATATGAGTGACTTGCAAGGTTTACAAGTAGGAATTGATTAACTTTACTCTTTTTACAACTCTTCATTGTGATTGTTGCAGAGTATTTTAATTTTTTTTTCCTACCTGCCTTTGGGAGAGTATCCCTCAAGAGTTGAGTATTCCCTTTGCCTGAATGTATTTTTGATTCATTCAAATAAAAATGTTAAGATTCCCTGGTAAAACTACAACTCAAACCATACTCTTCTATATTTTCATTAGGAATAAAGGTGATATTTTGAGTGAAACTTGAGTCTACTCTTAACTGCTTTCATACCTACCTAGGAGAGGAAGAAATAAGTACTTACTTGACCGCTTAAATTCTCTCAAATCATAACCTGGCCACTTTTGCTTTAATATACACTCAGACTCTTGTATTTTCAACTCACTGGGGAAAATGCTTTCTTGCATCAGTTTTTCTCTGGATTTATTGATTTATTTAAAATAGATAATATCTATTATATTGACTCCAGGGTGGGAAATTTATATGACACAGAAATAAAAATATTAGAAACTCTGTACAATAAAAAGTAGTTAAAAATTAGCCAGTTCCATAGACAGTATTTACAGTTGAACAGTCATATAAGCACTTACTCACTTGTTTCTTTGTATAGGGACAACACACGCATATCTAATTCTAGAAGAAATAAAAGGAAACTAAAAATATTCTCAAATTTAATGGCATGGAATGTGTGTCTCAGCAACATTATAGAGAATTAGAAACTCCTGATTTTGCCCCATGATTCTGCATTCCAACGTAATATTGGTTTAAATAATTAAAGACAGGTATTAGTATCATGATACTTTTACTTGTTAATAATCAGTATCTCTATATGGGCCCCAAAATTTAGTATTTATTATTTGCTATGATATTTTACACTTTTTAAATCTTTATAAAATAGTAAGTAGCTGTGCACACGAAAGTGTTTTGCCTTTTAAACACCATCTTAGAAAACTTACTGATTGGCTTTTGGGATCCCTAGGTGTAAATACCAACTATATTTTTATAAAGTACAAATAATATTCTTATGCAGGAATGTATTAACACCTACTAATTTTTAGAAAAATTACCACATGCATCTGAAAGGCAGCAAAGCAAACAGTCTTAATATGCACTTTCATCTTGTTGAAGCTGAAGCTGCTGCTTTTGGATATTTTTGCTTTCCAGTGTGAAATGCATTGTAAGTGTTTCATTAGTGTTTCTGTCATGTGGATCTTTAAAGAAAAAAAAGTGATTTTGATTTCTTCTGTAACTCATAGTTCTCTGAAGAGACATATTTTTGGAAATCACAGTCTAGAGATGTTTTGAATAACCAGATGTTTTCATGAGGTAAAGTTTCACTGCATTACCGGTGCATCCTATACAGAGTAAGGTGGTTTTCCTGTCCCCACAATCCACTTACTTATTTCAGAATCTGTTTATTTCCATCATGTATAACACCTGTTGTGACTTTTGCCTCTTATGTAACTGTTCAACTTAGTAAAATCAATTATTGCATCATTGCCAATTCTGTATCACAGCCAACTGAGGAATATGGTTTTCAAAAAATTTATTTTACATATTTAAAAGTTAAAATAGAGCCCAGTATGGTGTCTTGGTGGTTAAAGTCCTTGCTTTGAATGTGTCGGGATCCCACATGGGCACCGATCTAGTCCGAGCAGCTCCACTTCCCATCCAGCTTTCTGCTTGTGGCCTCGGAAAGCAGTCGAGGATGGCCAAAAGCCTTGGGACCCTGCACCCGCGTGGGAGACCTGGAAGAACTTCCTGGCTCCTGGCTTTGGATCGGCGCAGCACTAGCTGCTGCGATCACTTGGGGAGTGCATCAATGGACAGAAGATCTTCATCTCTGTTTCTCCTCCTCTCTATACATCTTTGTAATAAAAATATAATAAATCTTAAAAAAACAAGAAAGTTAAAATAGCAGAGAAAGGAAGAGACAGAGAAAGAGATCTTTGATCCACTGGTTCATTCTCAGTGGCCACAACAAAAACAGGAGCCTGGAGCTGCATCTGAGTGTCGTGTTTGGCACGGGACTATGCACTTGGGCCATCTTCCTGTGCTTTCGCAGGTGCATTAGCAGAGAGCTGGGTTGAAGACAGAGCAGGTGTGATTCAAACCTACATTCCAATATGGAATTCCAGCATTATAAATGGGGCTTCACCCACTGTACCACAGTGCTGGCTCCTGATACATTGTTTCTGTCCCTGACAATAGTGATGAGCACAAGAGAGTTCAACGCCAAAATTGTCTATCCTCATCAAATAAACTACCAAATAAGTTCTCAAATACTTCTTCCCCAGAAAGTTAAAGCCTAAAATTACTACTGAATGGAAGTTGGGCCAGTGTTTCATGGTCCTGAGAAATTTTAGGGGAAAAAGATACATATGAGTTTAATTCATGTGTATTAAAGCAATTTATTTGTTTATGTATACGAGAAAGAGTGAGAATAAGAGAAAGCATTCCCATTCACTGGTTCTTTTGTCAGTGACTGAGACTATACTGGGACAGTGCCAACAAATCACCCAGTTCTCCCACATGAGTAGCAGGAACCCCAGTTACTTGAAGTGTCAATCACTGCTTTCCATGGTTTGCATCAGCAGGAAGTTGGAGTCAGAAGTGAGTCAGATGAGAATCTATGCACTCTGGTAAGCAACACGATGTGTTACCTGCTAGCCTAAACGCCTGTCTTCCACCACCACTGTATTTTGATGATGTCATTTCTGCCTGTGAGAAATCAGGATCATTGGAGTCAATCAAATGTGTTCCACTATCCTGAAGTGTTATTTTACATGCGTGGCCTACAAAAGCCAGTTACTATTCTTCATTTTTAGCATTACAGCCCTACTTGTATGAAGCCTTTTTTTTCTTTCTTGTTGTAACAAGGATTTTGGAAAGGTATATAAACTTTTTGTGGTAGATCATCCTACGTTATTATCTGGGACTTCCACAGCTTGTTACAACTTTCTCTGTAAGTATTCAATTGGAGATGGCTAAGCCATATATTCTTACTCCTTTTTTTTTTTTAAGGAGAATGGAATAATCATTAATGTAATTATAAAAATTCTTTTATTGTGTCCTTAAGTTGTCTTGATTTTTGACATAATCTTCATCAGCAGGAGCTCAGGCTTGTGTGAAGCCTCAGCTAGGCTTGGCGCTGGAGAACAATGCACATGGCCTAGAGTGTCTTGTGTAGCATTTTGCCCAGCAGTTAAAATGCCAGTAAAGTTATCCATGTCGCATCTTAGAGTACTTGGTTCAGTACACAGGTCTCACTCCAGGCTCACCTTCATGTGAATACAGATCTTGAGAGATGAAGTGATGGTTGAAGTCAATGGGAGATTTGGCTTTAGTTCTTGGCTCCTGGGTTAGACTCTAGACATGAGGAAACCTAGGAGGCTGAACCAGTGGAAGGGAGTTTTGAGCTCTGCATTTCTTTCTACCTCTTAAATAAATATATATAAATTTTAGAACAAATATAGGCCATTCTTTGGTTCCTTGACCAGGCCCGCCATATTGAGCCATTCAAGTACAGTTTGCTTGGATAGAGTTTTCACTAGATTTAAATTCAAATTTAACTTTAGCAGGAAAGACATGCCATTAGAATGTTTGTGTTTATCTAGGAAAATGAAGGAATTTTAAAAACAATCATATTTCAGTTTTGGTTCTTGGTATGGATATTTGGCACGGTGGTTAAGGCATTGATTAGAATTCCTACACCAGCTCTAGATCATGATTTGAGCCTTCTGCTAATGCAGACTCCTGGAGGAAATGTTGAGATCTCAAACACTGGGGCTCCCGTCACCCACATGGCACGCCTGGATTTAGTTCTAAGTGTAGCCCATCTCAGTCCCTGTTTTGTGGACATACAGGGAGTAAACGAATAGATGAAAATTCTGTAGCCCTCTCCACCTGTCAAGTAGATAAATTTTAAAAATTCTAACAGAGGTTTTAATTGTGAGGGTGCTTGCAATATTTTGCATGTAAGTTCAATTCATAAAATGTAGTTATGGTTATTCATGTATTTTTGCAAAAAGATTTTGACCTTTGGTCAAATAGAGAAGTGACATTTTCTATTGTATTAGAATATTTTCCATTTTTTAAAAAAGATTCATTTTATAGAAAGGCATATTTTTACAGATACAAGGGACAGAGAGGTCTTACATCCTTTTGTTCATTCCCCAAATCACTGGCTCAGGATTTGTGTTATGCCATTGCATGAACCTCCAGAATATTTTCCATTCTGTTAAGTTAGTTTTCACTCATCTTTAGTGGAGTTTTTAGGAATAGTTTGTAGAGGTTAGAAATTTGTGAGAAATGTAGGATTAGGACATATTTCAGTTCACCAGATTTAGTCGTGGTAAATGTCTGTCAATATGGTTGCTATTGGCAATTCTCTTCACTTCTAGAATATCCTAGTTTGGGTGGTAAATTAATTCCAAGAATAAATTACATCATTACTGATGTTTGTGTATGTGAAATTACTTTAGATGCTCTAAATTATTTCCATTTAAAAGAGACACATTTGAATTATTTAACAGCCCAATATGATAGATTCTTTCTTTATAGTATCTTTAAAAATATGTAAACTCTGTGTCTGAGTTTTCTTTCCTGTAAATATAAATGAAATCCTCCATAAATATCTCCAGTAAAAAGGCTAGTGGTTGAATTTAGTACATGTGCAACAGCTCAGGAAAACACTGTTTTGACAGTTTTAGCAGTATACACAAAGGCAGAAATTGGGACATAGTTACGTGTGTGTATACATATATATGTATATATATATACAAATACGTGTGGGGATATATTATATATATACACTATTATCATATGTATATAGTAATATGTATAATATATATATTATATATAATTTGAGGGGGGAGAGAGAGAGATCCAATTGCTGCATCACTCCTCAAATACTCACAACAGCAGGGATTGGGTTAGAAGACTAAAGGTGCCAGTCTAATCCAGGTTACCCACATGAGTGCTGGAGAGCCAACCATCTGAGCCACAGCATGCTGCCACCCAGTGTTAACACTGCCAAGAAGCTGGTGTGAGGAGTAAAGTCTGGATGTAAACATAGGTGCTTTGATAGGGTAAAGCAGATGTTCCAAGTGGTGTCTCAGAAACTAGACCCAACATTCATCTCTGACAAAATTTGTAATATAGCTTTGGATTGGTGAGGACAGTGAGGTGAATGAGCAAGCAGGTTATCAGAATAGTCTTGATTGGTGATTTGTATTTTAGTAAATAAATAGTTTTAGGTGACTTACAATTTGGTTGTACCAGAGAGACACCCTCCCAACCACCCCCCGGCCCCAGAGATTCTAAATTATTTTAATTATTTTGTTAAGTAGAAATTCTGTGATGATTGAGCTTTAGAATTCTTTGTATTAAATCAAAATATATTTTGCTGCTTTTCAGCTTATCTTATCAATGTTAATATTGGAATCTTTTTGTTAGGGGTTGTATTATAAGAATATTAATACCTATGTGGGCAGTGACAACGATACAAGTTGCTGCATGGATTACTAGGAGGAACTAACCTGGATAGTCATGCATCTCCTAATACAGTTTCTAAGTTATGTATAAGGATGAAAAACTTTAATCAAATCAAGTTCTTCGTTAGCTGCATCTCTCCTGTGAGTTTTGTTTTGTAATTTTTTTTGTGCCCTAAACTCTGTATTAAGTCTCACTAAAGTCATTTGACTTTCAGAGTGCTGGTAAAGATGTCCATTTCTTATTAAAATGTTATCTTCAACATATCATTTTTTAGATACTTATAGTATTAACTTTAAACTTTAAAAGATTTGAGTTTGTATTTTAACTTATGCAGTCATTTACAACTTGTGATGTTGAAAGCTCCTGTCAACAAGGTTTAATAAAGATTATTTTCTTTTATAAGAGTTCATTGTATTGTAAATGTTTAACAAATTCCACCTTGAAAAAATTAAGCAATCTCTCAATGGAGTTGAAATGTATTAGACCTATGTGAATGATCAGGTTTTGGATATCAAAATACTTACATGTAAATCTTAGTTCATTGCTGTCCTAGATGTACAGTCTTGACTAAATTACTCAATCTCTGTGAGCCCCATTTTATTTTTCTATAATGTATAAAGCATTTTTAATTTACTAATGCTTAAGGTATTATTTATATATTAATGTATAGAATACATTTATATTTCAGAATTGTGATATTTTGTGAGTTCTACCTTTTTTTGTGACTGTTTGGCATACCTCTTCACCCAGTTAATGGAGAAAGAATTCCTGTTATGGGATTGTGGAGATGGCCAACATAGGACAGTTGAAACTGGGTAGATAAGCTGAGATTGAGAGCAGTTTATGGGTTACATTTTGGCCCTGAAGGGAGCAGAACTACATATAGAATGAAGTCCACAGGACTGTTGCCCTTGGGAAGAGAGTCAACAAGCAGGACTTCAGGAGACAGACGTTTTAAAGGAAGTTGAGTGGGGGGTGAACCCTGGTTCCTGTGGGAGTTTGTGTCTGGTTTATCTGGATGATTCTGCCAGCAGACAAAGAATTGAAGCCAGTGACTTGGGTAAGTGGGTTACAAACTTGGCTCTCTCCTTGAGAGTTGTTTGGTTAATGATTATCTATGATAGTGTGGGTGGGAGCAGGATTTTTGGTTTATTTATTCAGGGTCTGTCCAGGTTTAAATGTCAAGGAGCAGGTCATATTCATTTCAGGTCTTCTGCCATAGACACTGGTTTAGTGCCAGAACTGGATATTTAAAGGCTTAGATTCTTAGATTCATTGAGTCCATGTTATAGCAAACCTTGAACAATGTGGGCAATAAGAGACTTCTAGATGTAATGGAGCTTTCAGTTTGTGTTTCTGCATTCTGGCAGGTTTTTTTTTTTTTCCGGACAAGATGAACTTCAGATCATATTATAAGAAGGATAACACCTTAATTAGTTTCTATACACTTAGGTGACCATTTGAATTGGACAAAAATTATGTCAATTTTATCAAGGATCTGGTATCTTGAAAAAATATGTCAGTTGGTCTTTACGTTTTGTGTTTGTACTTTTTAGGTTGATGTAGTCTCATTATATGTTTTGCAGTTTAAGTGATTTGGGTGTGATAGCAAGGAAGTCCATTTTATTGATGTTCTCCAGTTTAAATGAATATCAGCTTGGTTGCAGTAAAATTTAGGACAGGTGTTTAATTCTTTAGTACTAGTTAGTTATCTCTTTGATGTACTTAACTTTGCAGCAGTCATCATACAATATATAGTGTGGTAAATAGTCTTAAAGAACACCATTCTTTGGTAATTATTGCTTTCTTTAATTCAGTATAGCTCCAGGATATTGACTTAGAATGATTTAATGTATATAAATGCAATTTTAAGTTGCTGCAATAAATGCTTGAAGTTTTTCATTACTTGGTATTGAATCTTAAATTTCTAGTTTCTAAGTTGTTTTCTCTGTGGGGTTTGGAAAAATGAACCAATTTTCTTAATTACTAGGATGCAGTTTTGGCAAAATTTAGTGAAATTCTGTATTAGCTTAACCTGTATTTATCAAAACCATTGTCCGATGCTATTGTGTGCTGATATCCACCTCAGAGTGGATGTGGCTTTCAGGTTAATGTTCAAGACAGTTTGTCTTTAATTATACAGTGAACTTTTATGATCTTGTGATTGATTCCCCATGTGATTACCAAAGAGCCCTCCTCCACTTAATAAATAAGTGATATCATATTTGAAGTTTTCCCATGAAAGTTTCATTTTTTAAAATTTTTTAAATTATTTTTTTATTAGTTATTTTGCATTATGTGACAGTTTCATAGGCTCTGGGAATCCCCCCACCCCTCCTATGCCCCTCCCCCCGGTGGATTCCTCCACCTTGTTGCAGCATTACAGTTCAAATCCAATCAAGATTCTTTCTTTGCAAACATATACCAAGCATAGAGTCCAGCTACTTATTGTCCAGATGGGTTGAACAGTTTCTTGGGGAGACCATTTCTGGTCCGAAGTTAGAGCTGGTAGAATATCATCCCAGTCAATTAAGAGTCCCAATATAACATCAACAGCAATTTGCAACATTATGGAATTGACATGGTTTTGAGTAACCAGTATGTTGAAAAAAAAAAAAAAAAGCAAGTTCTTAACCACATCCTATGATTAGCTCATTGACATTTCAATTTTAGTTTATATACAGGACCGGCTGCTATATACCTTAAAATGGCTATAGGGTGCTATTCAGCTGTCTCGTGTCTATTTCATTTTAGTATTTAGCCATTTGTTGTGTTGAAGTATAATTTTGCTGATCTTGGCAGATTTTAGGATAATCTAGACTGGCTTGTAACTCTAACAAGACATTTGTCGACAATTAAGGTGCAGAACATTTTTGTCGGGGGGGGGGGGTGTGCAGGAAAATCCTCAACACCATGGTGAGGAGTGACTAATCTTTGTGTCCCACCCAGCGAGGCATGAGCCAATCCACGCCAGCTCTTTCCTGTCAGATTCCAAGCTCTACTTTTTGTTGTTTGTCTATTTATTTTAGGTTTTTTTAGTTTGTATGATTGTTTGTTTGCTATGAGGGATTTCTGGAGCGATCCCGATGGTCATTGCGAGGGAGGGTGGGGGTCCAAAGGTGGAGCCAGGCTCGGACCAGAGAAAACTCTCCTCCCTGGTCCCGGGGTACGTTTATTGTTCTTCTGTTTCTGCGGACCGTTCAGGGCTTCTGGTTGTCTTTCCGATGACGTTGGTTTCTGCACGGTAGTGTTTGGACTTGTTCCATCCCCTGTGGAAGCTCCGGTTGGGGGTGGGTGACCTCAGAGTTCTTGGCCTCCGAGGGCATCCAATTCCCTGTGGCCTCCTTGGCAGTTGGGATATAGTCCTTGTTGTTCATATTAATAGTTTGTGGTGAAGGTCTGGGAGTCTTCATGGTTGGGATCCAAGCTTCCTCCTTACCACCTGCTCCACTCTGGAGTGCCCCCCCTGCTCCACGCACATGACCTCCTGTTAAGAGGTTGTCAGGATCGCTCCCGAGAAAGTTTCGTTTAAAAGTTCTTTTTGTTGTTTGAGTTTGTGGTACATAGATATGATGTGTACTTGTCTAAGCAGGGTAATTGTTCTCAGAACTGTTGGTGCTGATCGGCCTGCTTTACCTTCTGAATATTTTCATTGGTCTGCACTAGTAGCAGCATTCCTATGGTTTTCTAATGACAAAGTAGTTTCATTAATATATCTTAACTTTAACTGTCTACAGTCATGTCAGTGGGACTGAGGGAAGGATGGAACCAAAGTATTAATGTAATTGGGTTTTCAGTGTTGACATGTTCTGTGTTGATGTTTGTTTATGAAACTGGATGAGAGCTTTGACTTCTGTTATAGGAGAACAGATCCAAGCCATTTCCTACCTGTAGCTTGTCTGGTTACTTAACTCGGGACCCCGAATAAAATTTCAAACTAAATTGCTTCATATTCCAGATGCTGGAGGGGTTTTTGTTTTTAAGCTGCATTCAGTTTGGTGAACTGTGCTATTCCAAGTGCATGTATCTCTGATTTGGGGACTTCACTGACATCAGTGAAATATACCCATAATTTTCTGGATATCCCCCTCTTTTGCCTTTGTTGAATCTTGGGCTGATTTATTCTACTCTATTGTAATTTATTGTTACTCTTGTACTCTAATTCTATTTGTGTCTAATTTTCTCATAATTTCTAAAACATCGTGGGAGTTTGAAGTGTAACCCCACTGTGTGTATGTATTACAAATAAGTCATTGTATTTTTTCCTTAATGCAAATATGGTCTATAGATAAAAGAAATAATCCTGAGTGGTTCACATCAAATAAAAACCACTAAAGGGAATTCTGTACAGTGGAAAATCTGCAGAATGTTGTGAAGGATATACATGTGTTCATTTATTCTCCTGTTTTTGACCTATTAATGATTACTACTCTGATCTCCTTCCAGGTTTTCTATATGTGTCACATACATTCCAAGATGGTAAATTATCTAAAATGTTTTATCACTTTTTAGACAAATTTTTAGGAAATCATCGTACTAAAGGTTTTGAAAACTTTCTGGGTGCCATCACAGCCTAAATTTGTCCCATTTGGGTTTGATATCTAATGACAGAGATTTCAACTAGATGGACTACATTGAAATGAATGGGATGTGTATCATTTAATGATCTATTGATAACTTGAAACTCAAAGACATACATCAGTTGTCTGTGACAATGATTTTAATCACTTCTTGGAGGAATTTGGTAGGAATCCAAGCTTTTTCAGCTCAGATAACAGTTAGTGAGAATCTCTAGGATGTGATTTATAATAAAGAAAAATTAAGAATCTATTATCAATATTTACTCAGCAGAAATCTAATGAAAGGGTATAGTCTTTGACATGGATATTAAATAGTGCCTGGAATCCTAGGATCCTATGTTGGAGTGACAGGCTTTTGGTATCTCTCTGCTTCTGATTGCAGCTTCCTGCTAACGCATATACCATGGAAGGCTCAAGTACTTGAGTGCCTGACACTTATATTGGAGGCTTGGATTGAGATCTTGGCTTCTGAATTTGGCTGTCTAGTCCTGCCTGTTTTGGGCATTTGGGGAATAAATCAATAGATTAAAAAAAAAATCTCTTTCTACCTGATGTCTCCATACCTTTCAAATAAAATTGAAATAAGAAATTTGATAAAGGACAAATTTTATTTTTAACTCATTAGAAAAGCATCTCATGGGCCTGGCTGCGTGGCCTAGCGGCTAAAGTCCTTGCCTTGAAAGCCCCGGGATCCCATATGGGCGCCGGTTCTAATCCTGGCAGCTCCACTTCCCATCCAGCTCCCTGCTTGTGGCCTGGGAAAGCAGTTGAGGACGGCCCAATGTATTGGGACACTGTACCCGTGTGGGAGACCTGGAAGAGGTTCCTGGTTCCTGGCTTCGGATTGGCGCGCACCGGCCCGTTGCGGCTCACTTGGGGAGTGAAACAACAGACGGAAGATCTTCCTCTCTGTCTCTCCTCCTCTCTGTATATCTGGCTGTAATAAAATGAATAAATCTTTAAAAAAAAAAAGAAAAGCATCTCATGAAGTGTCAAAAACATACATGAAATAATGTGTTCACGAAATGAACATTTTTTCATAAAATTAATTTTTCATTTTAATCCAAAGGACAAATGATAATGCAATTATAACATGTACATTGAATTTTTAAAAAATATGGTTACTTCAGTGCTTTTAGTTTCTCTTTTCTTTTTCCATTCTGCTCCCTCACTCTCTCTCTTTTACTGGCATTAGTGAAACTTACATCATGATACACAGAACAGCAAGTCGGCTGTTAGTTATTAAAATAAGAACAAATCTTGTTAATTAAGTGTCTATTAAGTTTAAAGTGTTACCTAAATGACATCTGTTAATCCTTACAAAATATGAGATAGAAATTATCATAGTTCTTATTTTCACATTAAAGAAAAAGAAATTTAGTTCTTTTTGCTGATACCGCCAAACCTGGTTATATTAGGATATCAAAATCAGATGGTCATACTGTTAACATCTTTTCTTTAAAAATGTTTATTTTACTTTTGAAATATAAAGTGTAAACTGCATTGTCTCTTTTCTAAAGTATAAAATCTGTTTTCATCAAACATGATTATTATAAATGGGTAAGTTGGTTGATAAAAATAAAGTCATGAATAAATGCCTAGAGCAGTATTGGAAGATTTTACAGAAAGGTAGAATGTTTATTATAGCTTCTAGAATGAATTTTCAATTGCTGAAGTAGGGTTTGGCATAAAGAAATAGTAGGCAAAATTCTCAAGATTTATGAGAGCATTGCGTATTTACGAAAAACATAATAGATATTAAAAATTGGAAACAGAGTAGCTTTTTAAAAATTAAATCCTGTTATTTTGACTGTCTATGTGTCTCTCTCGTCCTCTCTCTCTCTCTCTCTCACACACACACACACAAAGAAAATTAGGCTATATTCTTCTAAATTACTGAGAAATAACATGTCTATTTTCTTCACTCTTGACAGCTTGACACAAATTTTCCCTCCATGTCTTCTCAGTGAAATAATTTGATGTTTATTGGAAAGCCCTGAATGTTGAGAGTTCAGATTTTGTCCAGTGGAGTGACTGCAGATTTTTACCATTTCACTTTTTCCAGTGCCAACAACACAGTTCCAGATAAATGGTGACTACCTGGGTTTTCTCTGACGCTGATAAATGGAGACACTACAGCAACCTGATAGACCTAAGCATTTAAAACTGAATTACCTGAGGCAAAGAATATCCAATTTCAATTGATACAAGTAATGTGTAACCACATTTTCAATGAACAACTAAAGATGCTTTACCCTAGGAAAAATCAAAATTATATATTCAACAGATCATCTTTCTGAAATCTCTGTCTTCTCTATAGTTAGAAGACAGAAGAACACCAAAATAATAGAAATGAATATACATACATGTCTTATTTGTAATAGTTCACAGTACTATAACCTTACAAATTAGAATTAGGGAACCATTGCTGGCATATGCTCTACTTACAAAGTTATACATTTTTATTTATTTTAAAGAGAGAGGTGGAGAGAGAGCCTCTGTCCATTGCACCGAATCATTCCCTACATACTCCCCGCATACTGTCCACAACTGGATTTAGGCAGAAGATGGAAGCTAGGAATGGATCTGGATCTCCGAGATTGGTAGTGTAGACCCAGTTACTTAATTATAACTTGCTCCTTGCAGGATCTACATTAACGGGAAGCTAGGGGCAGATCTTCACTCTCCAGGATAAGATGTTAAGTATCCTAACTGTTGTCTTAACCACTAAGAAAAACTGCTGCCCCAGATATGCACTGTAGTGTCAACAATTATCCATGTAATTGCTTATGAACAGATAGTTTTTTTTTTGTGTTCTAGTGAAGAATAAAATTGTGAAAAAAATCCATATAGTTACAGAGAAAAGAATAATTAATAGTTTTAAATTCCTACTGCTGGGGAAAGATTTTAACATTTTGAAATATCTTTATAAATGAGAAGTATTATCTTTTTTACTAAAGCAAATAGTAATTTGTAAATAGACGCTTATAGTTTTTTAAAATAAATTTTTGATTTTTATTTTTGATGATATTTACATAGTTGCTCAGTGAGGGAAGGATTGAGGGTTAGCGTGATCATTTTTTCCAAATTTTCTATTTCTTCCTCCTGTTTCTGGGGCAAGAGGGGTGATAAGGGGAGACGCCATACCCAGACTCTCAACCGCTCATTACCAGAGGATGGGAAAACTCCAGCTTATATCAACCCAGGATCCCGACATGGTACACACTCTGAGGGTTCTGCCCAAGTGTTTCAGATAGTTCTGATGTGCAGTTGATCTCGCTCATCCAAGGATGAGGAAACACTGTCAATTTCCATTGGCTGATAGTTAGCCTTTGAGTCTCTATTCACCCAGATGTTTGCTGTCATCGTTTGGCTGGGGTAGTTGTCCACTTTGTTCTGTTCTCCTTCCTCTGTTATGTTACCAGATATCCTCTGTAGACCCCAATGGGCTGCCCTATCCTCCATGTGCATCAGGGCCTGCTATCTACTATTCTATCTTTTCCACTGTGGATGACCTGTTATTGCAGGTGGGCCCAAGTACACGGGCCCAAGTACACCTGCTGGGCCTCCTGCACCCAGTGCCTGCACCCGCCACACAAATGGGCCAAGGACTAGTACCAGGTACCTGGGCCCCACAGAACCTTTTGCCCCTGGGGCTTACAGAGCTGACAACCACCTCCCCCAGACTGACATGGTTTGCCTCACCTTAGCATCCACCAGCAGGTGCCATGCCAATCTGGGTCAGTCCAGCATGCCCCCCATTTCAGCTCCTTGCTGGAGAGTGCTGCAGCATAGGCTGACCCATTTAACCCCCAGTCCCAGTTCTAATGTGAACTGGTGGGTATTGCAGCCTGATGTGCCCATCTTGCATCCCATCCTGGTTCTCATATCTGCCAGTAGATGTTATGAACTGGCTCAGCCTTGCCTGATGTCAGACATGACCCACATGTATGCCAGCAGGTACTGTAACCTGGCCTGGTCTGGACTGCTTCTTGCCTTGGTTCTTGTGCTGTTCTGCAGGGACTGTGTCTTGACAAAGGAGTTCCCTAAGCTCCTCTACTGGGTCTCCTCCCCCTGACAGATCTTATGCACATGGTGGGTCCATTGCCCAGGCTGACTTTGTCTAACTCTTGTCCTAGAAGGAACAGTGGCCTTGTCCAACTCACACCCATTCTGGTTCTTACTGTTGGGTGTTATAGCCCAGCCATACCAGATCCCCACCCAGACATAACTCTTATGTGGTTCAATGGGAGCCGAGACCTATCCCAGCCTATTCTACATGCTCCTTTCTCTCATGAGTACCAGTGGTTGCTGGAGTCTAGCCCAGTTCTTGTACTCCCAAGAACCAGTCCATACCCATGCTAAGGGAGACTGCAGCCATGTCCAGCTCAGCCTGCTGTCTCCATTCCATCTCTCATGCTCACCAGGGGGAATACCAACCCATCCAGGGCATCCCTTTAGCTCCCCAACCACATCTGTTTTCAGCCATATATCTTGCATGTGTCAAGATGGCTGTTCCACATGTTGAGCCCACATATCCTCCTGTCCTTGATTCTACCTGCAGACCTAAATCTCTCACATGATGATTAGTGTCAAGTCCCAGCCTAACACTACCAGTCCACTGTTCTGACTTTCACTGGTAGGTACTGTGATCTAGCCCTACCTGGTAGTTACCCAGTCCCAGCTTTAGTGTGTGCCACTGAGTGGCATTTGGTGATGATTGGTGCTAACTACTTCAGCTCGGGTCTACTACATATGCTGATGCTTTGGTCTGGTGCTTCAGTCTGATCCTTAAAGGCCCTCCCATTCCCACCTTTGAACTACTCTATCTCAGCCCCCTGCTTACTTTCATGTGCAGTGGCTTTGTGTATGGATGTCCCTCAGTAGTTCATTTCTCACCTGGAGATGAACCCTCAAATGTCTGCTTGCTCCCCCAGATCCCTTGTAAGCCCACAACCCCAATTCCCCAGAGGTCCCCTACACATCCAACTCAGAACCTTTTTGATGTATAGTTTTAAAATACTAATGACTTGATAATCATCACTTTTTCAGACTCAGCTCTTTATATACTCCTTTGATTAGGTTTGACAGGGACCATCAAACATGGGATTTTGTCCATTTTGTCCACTGTTAATCCTCTGAAATATCAAAATGATGTCACATTTTTTGATATATCACAAATACATAGGCCACTTATCATCATTTGGTGACAGTGGGATCTATTTGAAGAGCTTATGTAGAGTGACATTCTGTCAGAGGCTGTCTCCCCATCAATTCAAAAATGGTTGACAACTGACCCTCTACTGAAGATCCTTTGCAAGTCCAGAGCCTCTTGGGTACTGTGTGAATTCCCTCAGACGTTTCTTTCAGCAAATTCTTCCTTTAAGGCTCTGGTTCTGCTGCTTTACTGCAGATTAGGGACTATTTTACCCACCTTAACGAGGTGGTTTTTCTCTACTGACTTATACCTTGAATTCCCCATTGTTCCATGAGTTTTACATAGAGGATGGACAAAGAAATCAACAAATAAAACTCTTATTTGTCCGCTTAAATGTGGGAAAGAGGATGTACTCGCATGAGACTCAGGGCACAGCACTCTCACAACGTAATCAACTTGAAAATTGGACATTTCCCTTGGAAGTTCTTCAGTCACCCCATAGGTAGCGATTTTCCCCTTGCATCTCACAACTCTTCTGCCTCAGACTGCTTTGCTGAATTCTTTCTCCTTCGTTTTTTGCCACTTTTCTTCCTTATCTGCTTCCTGAGTTGAAATACTGTCCCCAGTTTATTCTTAATTCTCTGGGAAAATAAATCCATGTTTATTTAATCCTCACGTGGAAACATTGCCTATCTAGACTCAGTAAACAGCTCAGAAGACTTCTTCCTTCCACTTAGTAAATCTTACGTTATATTTCCACACACAGAAATATTTTTGTTCTGCATTAGTATTTCTTGGAAACTAACAAGGTGAAACGCCTAAGTTTAGCAAGTATCACATCAGTAAGTGTGGCTTTTTTCCCTTCTTTTCCTTTATCTTCTTTTGTTTTCTCTTACATGTAGTTTCATTGAAATTGTTATCTTTTAAATCCTTTCAATATTATTATGAATTTCAGAATATATTTTAGTGTGTGTGCATATGTGTGTGAATACTAAGAGTGATGTAAGATTTCTATATATTTTCTTACTATTAGGGAACAGCTTTCATACAAAATTGTCATAGTGACAACCAGATAAGGAGATGGGGAACTCATGAGGTGGGGGGCCCTCATGAATTTTGTTGAATAATGTATACTCTATTCTTTAGACATTGAGAGAACACAGGAAATTTGAACTGAAAGTGTTATGGTCACTCTTGGCATTTTAACTGTGCTGGCTTGTAGGACGAGACTACATTTCTCAGATAGAGTGGTGGGAAATTTTATATTAATAATTATAACCAATTAATTTCTGACATACATTATTGGGAGAGAAAAATCAAGCCCAGAAATTCACAAAATCTGCTTCTTTTCTTTTCATTCTTGGTCCATTGAAGTTGATCTAGCAGAGATACTAGTAATAGTTACAGCTAAAATTAATTTTATTTTAGTGATGCTTTTCCCAGTAGAAAAACAATTGAGAATGACAAATGCAAAGAATGTGAAGGTATCTCTTTTTGGAGATATTCCCATTTTTCCTCACAAAGGCGAATGTGATCATGGCTTACGAAATGCTTTTGTAGTTGAGGGGAGGAAATTTGTGTGATGATGTTAGCTGGTGTAGTTAATAGGACGTGCACCTATCATCAAATGGATGCAGAAAATAAGGGGCATATAATAATGTTCACAGAATTTGAAGAGTAGGATTAAAATTTTATAAAAGACTATTGAACTAAATGAAAATTAATGCAAATGTTCTGGTACTTGACATTTGTGTTTTCAAACCCTCTCTTGCTTGCTTTTAATTTATGTAGAATATTTATTGAGAAAGATAATTTAATTTCTATTATTTTGCAAAGGCAAAATTTATCATATATATGATATATATGTCATACTATATATACATATATGATAGCATAAAGAACAGATGCAACAGTTTAGGAATAGCATCCAGTTTACTTAAGCTACTGAGTGATAACTGAAAATACTTGGGAGTATGTCTTTCATTGATCCCTCATTATATTTCATTTGTTGTTAATTATATTATATAAAAAAGTGAAACTTTGGATGAGTAATCTAGGGCAACCAATTAACTAATGTACTCAGGATCACAGCTTGGAGGTGGTAAAGGCATTTTATCAAAATCTGCCAGAAATTCAAGCTCTCTTTTATGTATTTATTTTTTTATTTGAAAGACAGAATGACAGAGGGAGAGTCAGAAATAAGAGACTGGAAGAGAGAGAAGGAGATAAATAGAGAAAGAGAAAAGAGAACTCATCCATCTGCTGGTTAAGTCTCTAAATGGCCATGGCAACTAGGGGTGGATGAGGATAAAAGCAGAAGCCTAGACCTTCAGGCTTCTCCCTTGTGTACTTGAGTACATCACAGTCTCCTTTAAATAATTGGGCCATCTTATCTGATTTATGTTAGCAAGGAGCTGGACTGGAAATGGAACAACTGGGCCAAAACTGGCACTTCAATATGAAGTGGCAACATTGCAAGTCCTGGCTTAACACACTGCTCCCAATGCTGATACCAGTATCTTTTTCTCTGCAGCATGATGATTCCAAAAAAAACCTCCTCTTATATGTTCAATTATCCATCCAGCAAACATTACATGTTTAAATGCATCAAACTCTGAGATCACAAACAAGTCTCTTTCTTATTGTTAAGGATCTCATAGAGTAAGGGGGATGTAACAGTTTATAGGGCTTAAGACGAATTGTGTGTGTCTAGACAAGGAGTGTGTACAATTCTGCCTGGATATATATAAATGGTTGTGTTAGTTGATATGTAATAAACGGGCATCTATAAGTCGTATGAGAAGACTGAGGCAGAACGCAAAGTGATTGTAAAGGTAAGATTATCTTACTTATTTGTTTTTGCTTGTCTTCTTTTTCCTTCAGCTCATGTTCTTCTCAACCTATTGCTTTTCTTTTTTTTTTTAAGATTTATTTATTGAGGATATCACTATAGTGTGCAGTTAAGCTGCCACCCACGATGCTGGCATCCTTTCTGGGCATTTGTTTGGGTCCTAATTGCTCCATGTATAATCAAGCTCTCTGCTGATGTGCCTTGGAAAGGAGCAGAATGGCTGAAGTGCTTGGGCCCCTGCGCTCATATGGGAGATCTGTAAGAAGCTCCTGGCTCTTGGCTTCTGCTACCTGGCACAACTCTGGCTGTTACAGTCACTTTGAGGGGTGAACCAATAGATGGAAGATTTCTCTCAGAGTCTTTCTGCATAACTTTGCCCTTCAAACAAATAAATCTGAGGGCTCCCCTCCACCCCCAAAAGAAACAACTTCTAAACTCATGGTATGGTTCAAAATGTCTTAGAGAGAGAGAGAGAGAGAGAGAGAGAGAGAGAGAGAGAGAGAGAGAGAGAGATTCTCATCCACTGGTTCACTGTCAAAATTGCTGCAGTAGGCTGGTTTGGTCCAAGATGAAGCAGGATCCAGGGCTTCACCTGGGTACAAAGGCTCAGGTTGTCTTCTGATTCCTTCTTCATCAGTAGGGGAAGTTGGAACAGAAGCAGAGCAGCCAGGACACAAACTGGCACCCATATGAGATGTTTTGACATTGCAGGTGGAAGCATCAACAGCATTTCACAATGTGTTTCTGACCAGGGGTTTGTATCCGGTCTTTACACCCTGCCATCACCTGATAAGATGGCTCTTCTCTCTCTCTTAATACAAGCTTCTTTTGTCCTTTAATCTGCAATTTTTCTTCTCAATGCTTTAGATTTAATTTCTTTTATTATTATGTTCCCCTTATCTTTGCATGTGCTCTGTTAATTATGTGAACTTTAAGTACACACGTATGTATTACATACATTTTTAAAGATTCATTTATGTATATTGGAGAGGCAGATTTACAGAGAGGAGAGGCAGAGAGAAAGATCTTCTATCTGCTGGTTCACTCCCCAAGTGGCTACAATGAGAACTGACGCTATTTGAGGCCTGGAGCCTCCTCCGGTTCTCCAACATGGGTACAGGGTTCCAAGGCTTTGTGCTATCCTTGACTGCTTTTCCAATCCACAAACAGTGAGCTAGATGGGAAGTGGAGCAACTGGGACACAAGTCAGTATCCATATGGGAATCCCAGTGCATGGAAGGAGAGGACTTTAGTCTATAGGCTACCATGCTGGGCATTCTAAGTACATATCTTTAGATTCTTATTTCTTTGATAAAAATAAATGAGAGTTCCATGCTTTCATTCCACAAATAAATCACACATAATGAATTTACTTTTGTATATATTCCTATAAATATTTCACATGTATTGTTTTTTTCCACAGAAAAACACCTCCTTTCTCTGTGTATACTGATACTTCTACCTGACAAAACACATATTGCCATTTGCCCAGAGCCATGAAAACAGCAAGCAATGATGTTGAAACAGTGAAAATGTAGTGAGGTAGGCAGTTGGTTCAGGGTCATGAGCTTGGAAGTCACTCCCCTTCTCCTCTACCTAGGTATTCCCTCCTGCCCACCTGTGATACCCACTTATCACCACCTGGAACCTGAAAGAGGGCAGTATTCTATTGTTGTGTAACCACTCCCCCTCACAAACCCATATGAAGGCTCATGATATGGAGGGCTTGCTCTCTTGGTCATGTGCTTCTGTTGTTCTGGCACTCCAACTCTTGGTCTTCCCAGTACCTGCTTGCTCTCTGACTTCTTGCAGACAGACTCTAAGAACGGTATCTTTTGGGCATGATCCCTTTGTGTCTGTATTCTTCACCATCTGTTCACTGTTTGGGTGGGACAATGATGATAGCAATGCTAATATGCTTTGCATTTCTAATTTGTGTATTATTGGGAGTTCCAGGAGAAGTAGGCCTAGCAGTAGTGGAATGTGGGAAGAGAAGCTAGGGAAAGGTAAATGTCTGCAGCTTTTTAAGTGTATCCAGGTTATTCATTTCATGTCTCTTAGGATAACATATTGCTGGGGAAGCTAGGACATAGGTCTTTGGTTTAATGGATGGACTTCAGGGTAATGTCTGTTCCTCTTGGGGTCAGGATTGACTGGATTGCCATATGAACTTGTGATTTGCTATGTCTAATGGGCCCTGTTATCACCAAGCTTGGTTAATAAAGACTCCTTTATAAACCTTAGACATGTCTGGGATGATCTCGCTCACACCCCACAATAGAAAGATTCCTTCATACTGCTAGAGTCATCAAAGTGAAGCCTTTTATGCTTGTCAACTAGGTTCTGAGATAAC
This sequence comes from Ochotona princeps, assembly GCF_030435755.1. NCBI lineage: Eukaryota > Metazoa > Chordata > Mammalia > Lagomorpha > Ochotonidae > Ochotona > Ochotona princeps. Next base: position 63,931,088 of record NC_080836.1, on the reverse strand, counting down.
ATTTTGTGAGTCAGGATAGAAATGAAATGTTTTGTTCCAAGTGTCAGAAGTGATTTATGGGGGAAATTTCAGGCAATCTGGACACTGGGATAGAAGCCCTGAGAAATGAATTCCTTGGTAGTCTGCAAAAAGTGAAGTCTTTTTCTAAGTGTTCTACAAAATGGAATATTGAATTAATACTCATCACTAGAGAAATCTCAGTGATTCTTTGGATATGGGACAGCAGATAAAATTTGGGAAGGAGAATTTCTGCAGTCTGGCATAGTATGTAAGTTTTCAGTCTGTTCTAACAAGAGCTGAATAAATTAAGAATCAACAGCTCTTCTTTGGTCAGCAACAGAGGTTCGGTGTTTCCTCCCTCGGAGGCCCCTCCTGTCACTCTGGCAGGAGGCATCTCTCATTTAATAAATCTTGCTTTGTACCCTGGAGTTGTCTGCTGAACATTCTTTCCTGTGAGACAAGAAATGAAGTTGCTGTTGTTTCTTGTGTCAAGTTCCCATTAACAATTTTGGTGCCATGAACCAGATAAACTCAGATAAGTTTCAACTACACTTGGTGATTCGGACCCCACTCGAGTTCAACCCCAGCCAGAGTCCTACCATCTCATTGGACGACGAGCAAGTGTACTTCTCTCTTGCTTCTGTTTTTCAGAGACCCCTGTTCTCCACCATTAGTGTCTCTCTCAGAAAACACCAGGTTCCTGTCAGCCTGTGAAGTGTGATTAGCTTGGCTGCCATTCTTTTTTTTTCTTTTTTTTTTTTAAAGATTTATTCATTTTATTACAGCCAGATATACAGAGAGGAGGAGAGACAGAGAGGAAGATCTTCCGTCCGATGATTCACTCCCCAAGTGAGCCGCAATGGGCCGATGCGTGCCGATCCGAAGCCGGGAACCTGGAACCTCTTCCAGGTCTCCCACGCGGGTGCAGGGTCCCAATGCATTGGGCCGTCCTCAACTGCCCACCCAGACCACAAGCAGGGAGCTGGATGGGAAGTGGAGCAGCTGGGATTAGAACCAGCACCCATATGGGATCCCGGGGCTTTCAAGGTGAGGACTTTAGCCGCTAGGCCAAGCTGCCGGGCCCATGGCTGCCATTCTTAAGACTCAGGTGTCTAGCTTGCTGATGAGGCTGGATCAGTGCCCTGGGGCTGAGCTTATCACAGCTCCAGGAATGTTCTTCCTGTCCAAACTCAGTGTCCTTTCGTGGACTAAGGTGATTAATTTCCAACTCTTAGATTTGTTGTCATGACAAAAGCAAGGAGATAATCCCCATCTTTGTTACTATAAATGAGATGGTACCTGAGTTTTCAGTTTAGCATCAAAACGGGAGGAGAAAACCACCTGGCATACCCTTCTTATGTCTTTTTCTTCTGAGCAAAGTGACTGATTTTGTTGCCCAAAGCAAATATGAGTTTTCTTCCTGCTCTTTGAGTGATTAAATTTGTTCCCCTCCCCGATATGGTGCATAAAAGACACCACGTCCATCATGTTCTTTCCTCCCGTGGAGCCCCCTTCTGTGATTTTGGCAGGCGACATCTCTTTCATTCTCTTAATTAAATCTTGCTTTGCACATTGAGGAAAAAAATGAGAGAGAGAGAGAGAGAGAGAGAGAGAGAGAGAGAGAGAGAGAGATTAGGTTACAGGGCTAATTTATCTGAAACTAAAAGACTTCCAAACAAACACAGAGAATATGAGCATATAGGAGCAGAAACCTGTGACAGTGCTGCATGTGGAGTTCTGGGATACAGAAACCTGAAGTATAATTAAGGAACTGCTGAAGATTTGGTGTGGACAACTCGAGTCTGAGTGATATAATCTCTGGAGGGACCTAATCACCAAACTCAACCTTCCTACTTTAGAGGGTTTTGTCTCTTGGATTTTTGTTCTCAGTGAATGTCAGAGAAAGACCTACTTGTACTTCAAAGGATGTGATGACATGGGAGGAAAGGAGCCATTTAAAAATATGCGAGAGCATTCTGTTTTTTAAGCAGGTCTATCCCAAAGGGAATTATTTAAGCAGAGCCATAACTGCTAGACTTTTAGCACAGCACAATTGATTTGTTGTAAGTATGACACATGTTCTAGCCCCTGTAGGTTTCCGCATTAGAAAAGGAAAAATAACGGACTCCAGTCCACTCTAGCTATCCCATTATACCTATTCAGGCTACAAAAACCCCCCAAACATGTGAAGTTTATAGCTTGGATGTATAGGCACACTAAAAGTGTGGGATCAAATTCTAATAAGATATTCCCTCCAACAATGTCAATATCATCTGCTTATAGGAGACCCTATTACTTAAAACAAAATGTCTGGCTGTCAAAAAAATCATCAGACATAATGAAATCATCATCATCATCAACAACAACAACAAAACAATAACCTTTCCCACTAGCCGCCCCCCTGCAGTGTTAAGAGACAGAACAGACATTACAACCAGATTCATAAATGGCATTATGGAATTGTCAGATGGTGAATTAAAAAGAAAAAACCTGTGACTAATATGTGTAGGGTTCCAGTGACAAATTAGAGAGCTTGCAAGAATAAATGGAAAATATAAATATGGGAAGGGAGATTCTAAGTTAGGATCAAGATGAAATCATGAGATTAAAAATCCAAAATAAAGAATGCCTTTGAAATGGTATTATGTATAATGAATATGGATGGGAAGAAAAATCACTGAATTTGGATGTCTCAGTGGAAATATCTAGAACTTAAGAACAAATAATGCTTAAAGGAAATACTAAATTAGGCAGTCGAAGAACATAGTAGCCAAGAACTGTAGGAAAACTCTGAAAGATATAATGCACATAATATATGAATTACTGAAGAAGAAGAAGAAAGAAAAGAACAAATATTTGAAAAATACATAAGAATCTTCCCAACTTGTTGTCAGACACTAAACCATATCTCAGAGAACATTAAGTAGGATATCTGGAAAAGAAACAACAGACTGCATCTGGACATGTCATTTTGAACTATAACAAATCTGATAAAGAAAAAAAAATCTTGAGCGAGGCTGGATAATATAAACACATTACCTACAGAGAAGCAAAAATAACGATTGTATTGGACTTCTTTTAAAAAACCAAGCCAGATAATGTCATGAAATCTTTAAGGTATTTGGAGAAAAATAACCCCAGCATAGAATTCTATGCCTGGAAAATAATAAAAGTGAAGGAGAATTAAGAATTTTCATAGATAAAAGGAATTGTGGATATTTGTTGCAGTAAAGAAATATTAAAGTAAGTTCTTTAGAGATAAGGAAAGTGTCTTCTTTTGCAAATTGATTCAAAAAGAATAAGAAACGGTACTGAAAATGAGAAAGTACAAGGAAAATACATTTTAAAAGATTCTCTTGTCCTTAGTTTTTCTGAGAAATGGTTTTTCAAATGATATCAATAATGTATTTTGATTATGTCCAAATATGGTTACTTATATATGTTTTATAATGGATAATGGATATTATACACACATATAAGTAATGGATATTATAAACATAAGGATATACACTGTTCATATATATGTTCTCTCCGTGTGTGCGAGAAATGAAGGACTTAATAATACAGGAAGAAAGAGGGAGGAACTGATTTTTAAAAATTACGTATGGCTCTTACACTAATCATAAAGCATTGTAATGTCATTTGAAATTGAACATAGATTACTTAAAAACTTACATTGCAAACCTTAGGGAGAAATACTGAAATGATTTTTAAAAATTTTTTATTTGAATGGCTTAATTACAGAAAAATTCAAAGATGCAGAAAGAGTGAGAAATTCATAGCAAGTGTAAGTGCTGTTCCTTCTACTGAAGGCTACAATAGCCAGAGCTGGGCTAGGCTGAAGTGAGGAGACAGGTGAGCCTTATCTGGATTTCTCACATGTATGCAGAGGCCCAAGATCTTGTGCATTCTCTGCTTTTCCAGGCACATTAGCAAAGATCTGCATCATAAATTGATCAGGCAAGACTTGAACTGGAGTCCGTATGATCTGTTGGAACTGCAGGTAGCAGTTTGACTAGCTGTGTCCCATTCCTTTTCTCTGAAAGGTTTAACAACATGTAATTTATACATTGAGAAAGGAGAGAAAATGGAATAATAAAATGCTCATTTAATCTCCCAAAACAAAGACTTGTAGCTACTGTAGGAAAAAAGAACAAAGATGATAAATAGAAAATAGTAACAAATATGGTAACTACTTGATAGAAAAATCATTTTAAGTGTCAGTGTGTAAATCCAGTAATTAAGAAATAGAGATAGTCAAAGTGGACTCAATAACACTATCTTGCTTTTAAGAAACTCTATATACATATAAAGACAAATAAATGGAAACAAAAGATGAAGAATGACATAGATTGTCAGTACAAGTCCCATAGACTTTAACAAATCCAGGCATACAATAAATAATCTTCTGCCCATAAATATGATAACTGAATTGGAACACCAATGCCTTCAAAGGCACACTAGAGAAAGAGGCACACAAGAAGAAATAAGGTGAATAAATGTAGATCTGATAATGCAATTGAGTCATCAGCTAATGCAAGTTTTAAATACATAGCACAGACCTATGTAACTTAACTGATGAATTTTACAAAAACAGTTTAGTATGAAATCAGTTTTTTCATAACTTACAATGAGATCAAGTCCTCATACACCTGTCATATGTTGAAAATATTATCCATCAAATAAAACATGGTGGTAGAGATCCAAGCACAGAAGTCATCATCTGTTGCCTCCCAAGGTGCCTTAATCACAGATCCACATTCAAAACAGTAAAGCAAAAACACTTAGAATATATACAGATGTCAAATAAGGTTAGCAGAAGTTGTTTTACCTCATGTCATCAGAGGAATCAAAACTAAGTCAGCAAGAGAGTGTCATTACACATGTATTTGAGAATTCAGCCAAGAACTTTGACCATTTCAAACACCTTAGTAAGGATGTGGAATACCAGCGGAACTCTTGTTCCTTGCTTGTGGGAGTTAAAAGTGGCATTGTCACTCTGGAGGACAGTTTAGCAATTTCTTGCAATATTGAACTTATTCCTGTCAGATGATCTAGCAGTCATGCTTTTTGGTATTTATACAAAGGACCTGAAAACTTAGAGTCACACAAAAGCCTACACAAATTTCATGAAAGCTTTGTTCATAATTGTTGAAACCTGAAGCAACCTTAATATCCTTCAGTAGGCCAATAGGCAAACAAATTCTGATACATGTGCATAATGAAAAATCAGAATTATAAGTTAATCAGGTATCAAACTATGAAATGACATGGAGCTCTTTAATGCACATTACTAAGGGCAAAAATCCAGTCTAAAAAGCTATTCACTACATTAGACCAACTTGGTGACATCTTGGAAAATGCAGACCTATGGAGAGGGTAAAAAAGATCAGTGATTTCCTGAGGCCAGGAGAAAAGGAGAATTGAGTAGTTGGAAGACATATGATGTTTGGAGTAGAGAAACTGTGTGGAATAGTGTGATTATGAATGCACGTCCAAACGCTTAGAATGTGTCACCCCAAACTGACTGATTGGAATGAGGACATCTGAGTAATACTATGTCAGTGTAGCTCTATTGGTTGTATTAAATGTACCACTCTAGTTGGGGATGCTTATATGAGAGACTGGGCATGTTTAAGATGAAATGTATTCAGGAAATCTATGTCTACTCAAGTTTGCTGTAAATCTAAAGCTATTCTACTACATGAATTTTAAGACAAAATGCTGGAAAGGAAAATTTGGCAGACAGAATGCCAAAATCCATAAGTAAATGTTATGTTGGGTTTGTGGATTACAACTTAATATGAGCTGCACACCAGACTTTAAAAAATGTCAGTGTCAGTAATAGGCCTGGACAAATTTTGTTTGATCTTGTTTGTTTGCTGTTCAATTACTTCTGTCATGTTGTAAAGGTGGGAAATCATGGTAATATATATATCTTATTGAAAAATTGTTTCCCATCTTTTTCTTAATTACTAGGTTAGTTCTTTTAACCCATCTTCTAGAAATCTATAGGAATTAATGAAGGAAAGCATAAAACACTAAAATTAAATTGCAGTGCACTTTATCCTGCCCAAACTTCATTATTTTTAACCAGAAAGAGAAGAAATTGTGCAATATTGTGTCTGATCACAATAATGGCTATGAGAATTATTTTTTTTCTTGTTTCATTTTGTGACATTCAAGAGGTGATATAAAAAATGTTAGTACTGAGTTCGTTATTGGGGTTTTTATGCCTCTAAGAAAACTTTAAAAAATCTAGCTAATTTTAATATTCTTTTAAGAAGCACATGAAGATAGAAGCATGTATGATGATTGTGAGATCACAAAATCAAATTGTAATAATCTCATGATCATATTAGTTGCCTAATTACTACAGGGAGAAGACAGATTCTCTTATTCACTGTCCAGAAATAGGTTTAACTCAGTCTGGAACAAGGTATGTTTTCTGTAAATGCTTGATGATTGATTGGAATTTACTAGAAAATGGGGACAGAATGTTGATAATTGATTAGAAAAGACATTATAGTGATAATGTTTCGAGTTTTTAAAGACAGGAAAAAAAAATACCTTATATGACACATCCATTTTAGGTGTCCTCAAGATAAGATCCCCTGAATTTAATGGTGGGAATGAGACGTGAGTAGGCCAGATTGAGTCTTGGCAATGGCTGATAATATAAGGGCTGAGATATATAAATATAAAGAGCAAAGATCCTAACATTTTAAATCAAAGGGGCTTTTAGTATAAACATCAATTTTCAAATGCTTGTAGACATTATTTTTTTTATTTGTGAAAGACTCATGCCTTCCTGCATGAATGATAGAAGATGTCATCTTAGGTATAAACTAAGCTACCTAGGAGGAGTAAGTTGCAGTGTTCTATAGAATAGTAGAGGGACTATCAAATAGGACACAAGAAGAGAGGAATTTGAAGCTTCCCAACAAAAAGAAATGACAAATATTCAAGGAGATGAAAATGCTAATTGCTCTGATTTTCTCAATATACACTGTATACTTATATCAAATTAGCATACTACTCCCTATATGTATATGCAGTTATTTAACTTATATTAAAATGCAAAAGTTCCAAATTCTTACAAAATTTTGTCAAATTTCATGAGGTGAATTTTAAAAACAATTTATTAAACTGTATTAGAAAATCATTTAGTAGTACAATAAAATAAATTCTAATGTTCAACAATTAACCTTGAAACTCACATGGTATTACAACTCAATAAATCAAACTGATTCAAGATGAAATAAGGGAGAGATGGGAAGAAATGCTGTATAAACTTTGTTGTTGCTGTTTGGGAAGTGTTGCCCGAAGTTTGAACTCATTTGATTTAAATATAAAATTAAACCAATAGAACTCACACTTCTTTCTTGGCCAAAAATGGTAGCACTAAAACAGCTGAAAACTACATTTTCATGTGTTTGTAATTTAATTTTCTTCTACCACCTGCATGTGGCAAATAAATTTGTCACAGTTGCCTACTGTATTTTTGCCAGCTACTGTACAAAATGGAAAATAAATTTAACTCTGGTTGTGCCAACATGTTAATCATGAATATTCTGGTTATAATTGCAATTGGTGTTCTATGATTTTGTCATTCTGTTAGTGAAATGGATACTGCTATCTCAGTACTTGGTGCTCTATTAAGAAAAAAATTACGTGATATATGAAGTCTATAAATTTTCCTAATTTCCTTCTGTCTTTCCTCAGTGTTGTGATCAAAACCTCATATTATTGGGTCCTGCGTGGCTAGGTTACTTGCTTTGTATGCACTGGGATCCCATAAGGGTGCTGATTCTAATCCTGGCAGCTCCCTGCTTCCCATACAGCTCCCTGCTTGTGGTCTGAGAAAGCAGTCGAGGATGGCCCAATGTCTCGGGGCCCTGCACCTGAATGGGAGACCTGGAAGAGTCTCTGGGCTCCTAGCTTCAGGTTGGCTCAGCTCTGGCTATTGTGGCCACTATTGTGGGAGTGAATCATTGGACAGAAGATCTTCCTCTCCTTCTCTCTTCCTGCCTGTGTATCTGATTTTCCAATAAAAATAAAACAAGCCTCCTTTAAAAACTCCTATTATTTCTCATTTGTGTTGAAATTTAAAATGAAGTAGCATTGTTATATAAAGTACATATTTGTTGAACCCCACCCCTGAAAAAAAATGACTGTTTCTGGATGAGTCCTGCTTAAAACTGCCAAAGTTACAAAAAAAAGTGGGCAAAGCTGTCGTGAGGTTCTTGGTATACTTGAACATCTGAGACATATGAAAAGGGAGCAGTTCATCTAAGAAGTGAAAATATCTTAGTCTACAATTAGATTGAAAATATATTTATTTGTTCTAGCAGTGTGACTTAGAAGCAAATTTTATTATCTAGGTTTTATTTTTCAATGTGTATCATATTATACCTTAAAATTATAGAATCTTTGACATACCATATTCTAGATACATGATAAAGTGCAGTGGTGGACAAAACAGCTATAACTGTGGACCTAATGAAGTTTATAGAACGGAGAAGGATATATATATTAATAATAAACACAAAAATGTTTTAAACTGAGATTATAACATGAAATTATAATTCATTCTTAGAAGAGTTCATGAAACCTTACCTAAAGAAGTGCTGGTTGAGCTCATTTTGAAATAGTGAGTAGGAACTAATTTTTAAAGGGATTGGATGGAAGAAGGAAAAGTGAATTTTGATAACAGGAAGCAACACATACTTAGGTCCAGTGCTTTCACAGAACCAACTATAGAGAAAAGTAGAAACCATGTCAGCTGAGATTAAGGACAATGAAGACAGAGGGATTTGACCATATTAAGAATTTGCAATTTCGGGCCCGGCGCAGTAGCGTAGTGGTTAAAGTCCTCGCCTTGCACACGCCGGGATCCCATATGGTTGCCGGTTCTAATCCTGGCAGCCCTGCTTCCCATCCAGCTCCCTGCTTGTGGCCTGGGAAAGCAGTCAAGGATTGTGCAAAACTTTGGGACCCTGCACCTGCATGGGAGACCCAGGAGAGCTCTTGGCTCCTGGCTCCTGGCTTCAGATTGGCTCAGCTCCAGCCGTTGCAGCCGCTTGGGGAGTGAACCATTGGAGGGAAGATCGTCCTTTCTATCTCTCCTCCTCTCTGTATATCTGCCTTTGCAATAAATAAATCTTAAAAAAAAAAAAGGAATTTGCAATTTCATCCTAAAAGTAAAATGAATTTATTCAAGAGGGGTATAAGTAAAGTAATGGTAAAATTAGTTTGTTTTGTTTTGAAATGTTATTTTGTGCACTGTTTTGAGCATAGGCTGGGGAAGAGGGACAAAATAGATCAATGGGAAATGGCATGTCTTGAGTGAGTGTAGCTAGGTTCTTAGAGGAAGATGGCAAGGAAATGAAGGATGGAGTTGATACACAGTTACAGAAAACATACTTGGCCTTGGTGTTTTGAGGGTATAGAGGAGATGGCAAAGGAGAGAGAGGTTTCAGTGTTGATTTTGCTCAGTCTTGAAGAAGTGACAACATGGCTGAGTGTATTGTTCAGTGGAACAGTCATGGAGAAAAATGAGTCATCTTCGGGATGTGTTGAATTTCAGGTGACTCTGAAATATTTAGTGGATATATCAAAGATCTTCAAATATGTAGATGTGAATATGAAAAAGAATTCTAATATGAAACTTCAAAATTGGGAATTGTCAGTGATTGGGTCTTTATGAAAGTCAATGATGTAGATTAAATTGTTCAGATACGAAGGAAAATACATGAAAGTAAAATGTAAATAAGGAAGAGGGACGGTATTTTTTCTGGAACATTTGTAATCTAACAACAATGCCAGACACATGTAAAACAAACCTGATTGAGAGTTGTTCTACTATTTTGCATATATTCCAGCAATATATTGTTTTATATTTATATTCCAATTTATAAATTAGGGCAGTACTTTGACATTTTTTGCCTTAAAATTATTTTTCTACTGCAATAGTTGTAAATAGTGGCATTTTAATGTGGTTTTAATTTATGTTTTCCTAATAGTTAACAAAGTTGAATCTTTCTTGTGTTCAGTATCTGCATAGCTTTTTAAAATCCTGGGTGATTTAAGTATTTTCAAGTATGATTCAAGTATTTTACCCCCTTTTATGATTGATTTTTAAAATTATTTTTAGTGTTGATGATTTTTACATGGTTGATTAAGGTGATAAAGGTCAAGAGCTACAGGCAGGTAGTGAGAAAACCATTTCCACTTTCTCTTTTTTTCCTTCCTGTATCTGGGGGAAGGAGGAAACAAGGAGAGAAGCCATACCCAGTCTCCCAAATGCCTCTGCACCAGGGGATGGAGGACAGTCACCTGACACTAACCCTAACCCTAACCCTATCCCTTCGATGTGGGGCATGTTCAGAGGGTCCTGCTCAAGATGTTTCAATAGTTCAACAGTTCTGAAATACTGGCAAATTCGCCACTCCAAGCACTGTGAAATCTCTCCAGAATCCACTGATTAACATAGTCCAGCTTAGAGTCTCCGTTTGCCCAGATACTCACTGCCAACACTTGGCTGGGGTGGTTGATCGATTTGTTCTGTGCTCTGTCCTCTTTTGTAGTACCAGATGTCCTCTGCAGTCTCCAATGATTTTGAAAAACTTTATTCTGGTTGAGTTTTTAGAATTCTTTTCAGTTTTGGATGTAATTTCTTTGTTGAGTGTGTAATTTACAAGTATTATCTCACAGTTTATGTAACTTGTCTTTTCCTTGTAATTTTTTCTTGCAAATTAATGCATTTTGAATTTGACGATGCTTTAGTTAAGGCTGCTACAATAAAAATATCATAAACTAGGTGATGAGTAAACAGCAAAATGAATTTCTCATGATTATAAACTAAGAAAATCAAGAAGAAAATTCTAGCATATTGTATATCTGATAAGGACCTGCTTTCTGATTTGTAGATTATGACACTTCACTGTGTCCTATTATAATAGTGAGGATAAATTGACTTTGGACCTTTTTTTTTTTAAGCAAGGGAAATTAATCTTTGCTCTTGCCCTATAATAGTCAAAAGACCCCATCATCTAGTGCCATCACCTTAGAGGTTACAGTTCTTGCGTATTAATTTTAGGGAGTTGCATATTCAGGCCATAACATGATATCACCATTGCCATTGTTTTTCTCTTTTATAGATTATGCTTTTGTGTTTTATCTAAGAATTAGTTGGGAAATCACAATTTCTCCCAAGTAATTACCTTCACAAAAGGTTAATGGTGCATTTATATGTGGTTCTGTGTAAAGGTTATTGCGTTTCATTGATTCTTTTTTAGAATCTTGAACTCCATACCATATGGGAGGTGGGGAGGACAGAGAGAAAGAGAGAGAGAGAGAGAGAGATTATCCAAAGATAGGAGTCAGAAATTCAATCTGGGTTTCCTATATATATGTGATTCAGGTACTTCAGCTGTTACTTGCTGTTGCCAGGGTGTATGTTAGCAGGAAACTGAATTTAAAAGCTGAGTGAGGACTCAAAGCAAGGCACTCTGATTCAAGATGTAAGTATGTCAAGTAACAAATGCTGTGTCAGGTTTTGTATTCTTTGTTCTTTTTGATTCGTTTTTGACACTCTAAATTATTTCATTTCCTTTTAAGTTATAGAATTATCTTGAAAAAAAAACTTGAAAAAAGCCTTTTCTAGAAAAAAGCTTGATGGAATTTTGCTTGACATTGGGTTGAATCTGTGCAAAAATTTGGGAAGAAATAAAAAGAGCAAGGTGGAGAACATGATTATCTTTTTTTCAGTCAGCTGAATGAAAAAATATTGCTTTCTGAGTAACGGAAGAAATAATATTCGTATTTTGCTCTGAATTTTTATACTATTACGTATTGGTATATGGAGAATGGGTTGCTATAATTTGAATATGGTTCTTTCCGCAAAGTTTTATGTAAATGCTATTAAGAAGATGGAAATTTAATCTGACTGTGGTATGTACAGGTGGGGTTTTGAAGAATGGTTTTATCAGATTAGTCATTAGGGTGGAGCTGTCACATTGCATAATAATGGCTTTACAAAGAGAAGGAGAGAGACCAGAGATACACATGCTCTCACCATGATGTGCTGCAGCTCACAGCTAAGTCAACTCTCACAGGAGCATGTGCCAACCTATTTCAACCTTTATCTTTTGAAATGTGGGCCAAAACGAACCTATTTTCTTTGTAAAGTAGGATGTTTCAGATATGTCATTATATTAATGACAAATTGGCCAACACATGGGTGGAAATCAGGATGTAATATACTTCAATTTCAAATCTACCTGAAAGATAAAATGTGAAAAAGAGTGTTTGACTGTTAGAGGTGAAAATCCTGGTAGAAATAACATGGGTGATTCTGGATTATTTTGTGTTTCGTATGAATGCAAATGATGTGGTAAAGAGACTGAATGACTTGTATTTGAACTAAAAGCATGCTGTATTCACATAAAAGGAACATTCAAGACAATCATTTCTCCAGTGTATACAAAGCATAGTAATTATTTTAGTTGAGGAGGAGAGAGATTATACCAGAAGAGCTAAACTGATTTTTTGGTACACTGTAATTTTTGTCTTAAATACAGAAACAGTGACTGCTATGATGCTATCCATTTCCCTAACTCAAATGTCTATAATTAAGCAAGTGAATTCACCCATCCCTACTTATTATGAATGCCAAAGTATTTAAGCCTTAATAGCTTTCAAAATGCTTCTCAACTGAGAAAAAAATTTAGTAGAATGGAATAAAAATATCTCAGGGTTATTCAGGAGCTAATGAATAGATGGACTTGTTTCCTTGTTCTGTGTCTTCATTAATGGCTACAAAGAGAATTATATTAGGTGATTTTCCCAATAGACACCAAAGTTCCTGCTTTCCTACATATTAACCTCTTTTGCTATTTTAGTTCCTAATACCATATGAAATACTTGGAGAAGTCCTTGCAAATATGACAGCACTGAGATTGAGAAAGAAGGGCCCACTTAAGTGAAGGGAAATGCTTGTCAAGGCTGGACGTTGATTTAGATGTCTGAAATCCTCTCTAACATGGAAGGGTTTCAGAGCAGGCTGTAAGGTCTTAACACTGCTACTTTGGGTAATAATAGAATGGGGTGTTGGCTTTCCATATTATTAGTTTATAAAGGCTATAGTTAGCTAAGGTTAACAATAAATAACTCTCACTGCATTTTGTGGATTTAATATAGTTAAGTGTAATAATTAAAACCAATACACCACAGTGGTTGTTCTCAAATGTGAGTTAGCTTTCTCAGTGGAAAACTTTGAGCAGCTGACTTTACATTTTTATCAAGGGCTAAATTTCTTGGCAAACCTGTTCTTAATATGGTAATCATATATAGCATCCAATTAACACGTCTATGATATCTCAGGTCAGGGCTCTGAAGTACTCATAATTTATTGAATACATAGAAGAAATGATAGGATTGGGACTAGATTCTTAGTTCTCTTCATTATTAGTTCTTAGTACCCTAGAGTCATTTTGAGGTGTATAGCAGCCAGTTGTGTATAAACTAAAATTGAAATGTCAGTGAAGTAATCACATGATGTGGTTAAGAACTTGCATTTTTTTTTAACATATTGGCTACTCAGTACCATGTCATTTAACTCCATAAGGTTGTTAACAGTTGTTGATGTTATGTTGTGGCTTTTAATTGGTTGGGATGATATTCTGCCAGCTCTGCCTTCAGACCAGAGATGGTCTCCCCAAGAAACTGCTGAATTTATCTGGATAATAAGAAGCTGGACACTATGCAAAATACCTGCTTGCAATGAAAGAATTACGACTGGATTTGAACTGTAATACTGCAACTAGGTGGAGGAATCCACCATGGGGGGAGGGTTTCGGGAGGGATTGGGGGAATCCCAGAGTCTATGAAACTGTGTTATAAAATCAAATGTAATTTTAAAAAAGTGAAAATTAAACTCCAACAAATTAGGCACAGGAAATAAATTTCCTTAGAAGTATCTGGCTTACTGTATTACAGGAAAAGCGGTCTTAGGTTTTACTATTCTTAAAACTCTGGTAAAGGAAGTTTAATGCACTCTGCTAAGACTCCAACAATGGAGACATTTCCTTCATCTTTTTAGAACCGCTTCTGCATTGACGTACTCTGACTCCAGCATTACATTAGCTTGCTTTACCAACTAGTAATGGAGAGATGAGGGAATTAAAAATTTTGGAGACATATTTGACAATAAACAATATTAAATCTTTCACTAGGCTACCAACAGCATTTGGACAGCACACAGATCAAATCTTCAGGCACTCTGAGTCACAGAATTGAATTAAAGGGGCCAAGAAATAATGTAAAATAGAACTCTGTTTCAACACACCTGGAACTCTTGGTATCTGAATATTTGAGTCTATACATTTTGCAATACAAAAAAAAAGGAATTCTAAATGTCAGCATCAAGACAAGCAGGGAGTCTCAAATGATAGAATTAGTTATAAAACAGGAACTCATTAAAGGGAATATAAAAAAGTGATTTCTAAATTTTATTTTAGGCAGTAGTTTTCTAAGTTTTCAAGGTTCTTCAGGGATATATCTGACATTACAGTTCTCAAGAGCTGTAAAATGGCACCTTTTATATTTTTGAGTAAATACTACAGAAGGTTGCTCAAATTCCATGATGTTATTGCATTAATTCAGGCAGTTGTTGACTCTTCTATAAGGGAGTTACATTTATGTTTGCAAAATAAAATGTATTTTTCAGTTAGTAAACTACTCAAAGTTTACATGTCAGTGGGTGTATCTGTTGCCTACCCAAAGTTATCTTGTAGGTCTTCACAGCCACTGTATTATGAACTGGTTGTTTCTCTGGTATTTGCATCCTATGATTTACAAACTTTGGCATTTTGCTTGGACTTTTTATTTTTATGTTCTCTGTTGCCTCTTTCAGTAATTGTGCATTTTACCTCTTATTATCCCACTTCTTGCTTTTTTCAATGATGTGCAGAGAATATGGGCCTGGATTGGTGGCCTAGCAGATAAAGTCCTTGCCGCTAACATGCTAGGATCTCATATGGCTGCTAGTTCTAACCCCAGCAGCCCCGCTTCCCATCCAACTTCCTGTTTGTGGCCTGGGAAAGCAGTAAAGGACGGCCCAGAGGCTTGGGACCCTGTACCCATGTGGGAGACCTGGAAGAAGTTCTTGGCTGCTGGCTTTGAATCTGCTCAGCTCTGGCCGTTGCAGCCATTTGGGGAGTTAATCATTGGACGGAAGATCTTCCTTTCTGTCTCTCCTCCTCTATGTATATCTGACTTTGCAATAAAAATGAATAAATCTTACAAAAAAGCAATGTTTAAGAATATGTGGTGATATTAAAATTTTTAAAACTATGCAGACAATGCTTTTATTATGTATGGCATAAAAATCGCTAGCTGGCAAAGTGATATACTTTTATTACATTTCTAGTCTTATTCAAGAACTTACTAAAAATCCAAGATATTTTCTCTTTCTGTGCATATGTCTGTCTGTATATACACAAAAAATTACCTGGTTTACTTTTTTTCTTTTTTAATTCATTTTCCTTGAACCTATGGTGGAAGAAAAATTACTTCAAAATATTTGCTGAGTATGGGTTAATCACTATTGTTCGTTATAAGACTTATTCGTTATAAGACTTTCTGCATTTTGTCAGTTTAACACATGTTATGGAAGACTTTTAAAAGAGCTTCATTCCTTTGATTTCAAGTATCTGGCTTTGTTCACTGGTATCCTAGTAATACAATGATTTACAGAAATAGAAATAGCATTCTATATTAGGACTTTTCATGGTCAGCCTGGAGCTTAAGTATGAAGTAAATAAAATTAATTTTTATGATCATAACTCCAGGTGAGGATAAGGCACATTATTTCATTCCCCAGTGCAGGAAATTTGGCTTCAGATCTTTTTATCTGCTCTAACAGTGCCCCGTTCCATGTACTGGGTGCTTTCCTCTGTCCGTCCATTGTGTCCTTACTTAAGAATTTTTTACACTTAAACACAATATATTTTTGTCAGATAATATACTGTTGATATGATATCATGTTAATTTATAATAATGGATTTCTACATAATATTTAAAGAATTACAGCATTCTCAAAGTAGCTTTATTAATGTTCTGTTAGTCCAGAATTATTTTATGAATACTGTCAGTATAATGTATTCTGTCTAAAATACTATTTCATTGGATAAAATAGGGCTTCTACAAACAGCTAGATATTGAACAAATTATCAAATTTCTTTAAAATAAGAGGCTGATTAGTTTAAAATATTATTCTAACATGGTTTTTAATATAACAGTGCATTATTGGGTCATGTTAGGAAGTAGCTCCTGGCCGTTGGCTTTAGATCAGCTCAGTTCCGACCATTGTGGCCACATGATGAGTGAACCAGCAAATGGAAGATCTTTCTCGCTGTCTCTTTATCTCTCTGTAAATCTGCCTTTCCAATACAATAAATAAATCTTAAATTAAAAAAGAATCACCATCTATTTAGCATTTTCAATTGGAGAAACAGTATAAAATTTCACTAATTTGTGTGCTTTCCAGAGGAGTTTGTGATTGCAACGCAGAAGTCAAAAATCATCTTAAAAACTAATTTTATAGGTAAATATTTTATAAGAACATAGTACTAGTTTAAATATTTTAAAGGAATAACCTTATAGAGAAGTTAGATTAATTTGAAATATTTAAAACAGTTGATTGAAATTACTTTTAATTCTGAGTATTCACATTATATTTCCTATAATGTAGTTGAATTCTTATAAACATTTAAACAACATGGAGGATTAGAGTCAGAATGGCTGGACCTTACCCTTCTAAAAGTTTTGTACATGTAAAATGTCTCTAAATAATTTTACTTAAAGGATGATATTTGATATAGTGATGTATAATTTCATTTCATTGTTCCTTGAATTATAAGTAATAGTGGATTTTGTGAAATGCATGCATATATTTTCTATTACAGTGTCTTATTTCATTGCAATATCCATAACACTTTGTTAGTTATAGAAATATAATACTATGAATTAATGAAATTTATCTTTGAGCCTGTAACTTTTATTTTGACATACTTTCATTTTCAATAATTTATGAATTAATTAAGTAACAAATGAATGGGTATAAATAGTATTTCTAAATGTTATTACCTTAATCTTATGAGATTTCACTATTATATTGTATTATATTGATTGTTTTGATAAAATGTGGGAGGGAGTCTTTGATGAAATTTTTATCACAAGGATTAGAAAGAAGTCTTTTGGATGAGCACTGACATCCTCCAATTTAAATAAGGATGTCTCTATAGTTATCTGAAAATGGATCATTTCCATTATATTATAGATTTGGGTCTTTGAAGAGTTTGTAAAATTGAGAGCTGAGAGTGAATGGCAAATGTCACGTGAACATCATGCCATGGTTGGGAATGCCAGGAATCCATAGACAAATTTGAAATGATACAGCAAATCCATCTCTTCATTTTGAGGATCCGTGGTAGAGTATGAAATGATTTCAAGGTCATATATATCTCCTGGCCTGGATTCTAGAAATGTCTCTGCTGAAGAATTAGATGACAGTATTTGAGAAGAAGCACAAGCATGTATTATAATTTAAAACTTTTAGAAATATCTGGAAAATATTTGTGAGGTACTAATTTCTTCTCCTGCCTTCCCATCTAAATCTCCACCTGGCTCTATCTACAGTGATTTCATGGGCAGTATTTACTGGGAGTGGGCATGATTTTAGGCAGTGTTGCCTCCAGGAAACATAGAGGCTATTGTTTTAACCCTATAGTTTGACTTCATGTAATTTTCTTTTTTTATATACATGTATGCCATTTTTAGTGTTAGAATGGTTTTTTTTTGATTGATTACATTGCATTATGTGACACAGTTTTATAGGTACTGGGATTCCCCCCACCCCTCCCCAAACCCTCCCCCCATGGTGGATTCCTCCACCTTGTTGCATTACCACAGTTCAAATTCAGTTGAGATTCTTTCATTGCAAGCATATACCAAGCATAGACCAAGCATCTTATTGTCCAGACAAATTCAACGGCTTCTTGGGGAGACCATCTCTAGTCTGAAGGCAGAGCTGGCAGAGTATCATCTCTATCAATTAAAAGCCCCAACAGAGCATCAGCAACAATCTATAACGTTATGGAATTAATTGACATAGTATTGAGTAACCAACATGTTAAAAAATGTAAATTCTTTATCACATTCTGTGACCTCTTCATTGACATTTCAATTTTAGTTTACACACAATCGAGTGCTATACACCTTAAAATGGCTATAGATTACTATTCAGCTGTCTCATGACTGTTTTCATTATAGTATTTAGCATTATATAGCGCTGAAGCATAATTTTGCTGAACTTGGCTTTTTTTTTTTTCGGGTAGTCTAGACTGGGTTATAACTCTAACAAAACATATGTCAAGAGTTTAGGTGCAGAACAGTTTTAGGAGGGGTGTGTAGAGAAATCCTCAATAGGCTAGTGAGGAGTAACCAATTTTGTGTCCCACCCACCCAGTAAGGTGTAAGTGAATCCATGCTGACCGTTTCCTGTCTGATTTCCTTGTTGTTCTCTATCTATTCTAGAGTTTTGTTTGTTTGTTTGTTTGTTTGTTTTGAGGGGTTTCTGGAGCGATCCTGATGGTCACTGCCAGAGAGGGTGGGGACCCAAGGTTGGGACCAGGCGAGGACCAGAGAAAGCTCCTCTCCCGAGTCCCGAAGGAAGTTTACTGTTCTTCTGTTGCTGTGGACCGCTCAGTGCTCCTAGCTGTTGTTCTGACCCTTGGATCCTGCGAGGAAGGATTTGGACTTCTTTCATCCCATGTGGTAGATCCAAGTGAGAGTGGATGACCTCAGAGTTCTTGGCCTCCGAAGGCACTCCAATTCCCTGTGGTCTCCTTGGCAGTTGGGATGTTGTTCTTGGTGCTCATACTCATGGTCCAAATGAGTCCCTGAGCAAGTACATAGAATGGAGAGGCTAAGTCACTACTTTTAGGAGTCTTCAGATATTTTAGGATGGTTTTTCATCAGTCACTTTGATCCTTACTGGTTTCTAGTCCCATATGCAAGGCACAACTTCCTGGCAGGAGAGCAGTGCACACACATCAACCAAAGTTTGGGAAGTCTAGGTCGTTTGGCATTATGCATACACCACATTTCATTTTCGATTCCTGTAGCTATGAAATTCAATACTAATTCACTTTGGCACTCTTTCTCACTCAGCATAAGTGTGACCAGAGAGTGTAAGAAACTAGTAGCAATTTTCAAGTGCTTATGCATAATAAAATGAAAAAGAATTTGGTACTATACCCAACCTAAAATGACCAGATTTACAAGAAAATAAGATTGGTCCATTTGATTTCAATAATTTCAGCAGAAAATTTTGGTAACCTTCTTTTTCTTGGATCATGATCCCAGATCTAGATCTTTGTATGTGTGACAGGGATTCAAGTACTGAGAGCATCTCCTATTGCATTCTCTGGAGTGCACCTGTTGTTATGAAAGTAAATTAGATATGAGATGCTTCACTGAAATATGAATCTGATAATCTTAAACTGCAGAAAATTATATGGAGATATTCTGAAGTTATACACAAATGCTTGTCTGTCTGCTGTTGACCCAGATATGTCCCTGAAGAGTCATAATAAAAGGTAGTTCACAAATGAAATTAAAGGTTTGAGAACTGGCTTTACTTTTTATAAGCTATGTTACTGAAATCCTACTGAAGGAAAATGTCAAGTTCTGATTTCCTTCCTATATAATATATGAAGAAATCCAATGCCAAAATGTGATTCAATTTTTAAACTAATATAGAAATTTTACATATGCTTGTTACTTACTGGCATTCCATGTTATTATTCAACTTGGAAAAGTAAGAACAGTGAACATAATATGCTGGAAAATTAAGTTCTTTGGAGAATTCAATGCAACATTCTTTCATGTAATTTTAAAATTTGTTTCAATTATTTGAAATATGGAACGACAGAGACAGGGAGAAAGAAGTGATCTTCCATCTACTGTTTTACTCCTCAAATGGCTGCAACCATTGAGGTTCTGGCCAGAAGCCGGGACTCCATCTGTGTGTGTGTGACAGGGATGCAGGTACTCAGAGCCTCAAAGCATCTTCTACTGCCTTCTCAAGAGTGTACCTGTGGTTGTTAAAGTAAATTCAATCTCAGATTCTTCACAAAAATGTGAGTCTGGTAATTTTAAATTACAGAGAGCTACATGGAGATACATGAAAATTACACATTTATTTCAATAAATCCTACACATCTACTAATATCTATAAATGTTTTAAAAGGCTTTCTTCTGAGTTTTAGCCCTACTTGCTATATTATATATTTAAACAAAACTATACATTTAACATCAAATGGAAATATTTATTGCAAGCTCTTTTAAAAAAAGATTTATTCATTTTTATTAGAAAGCCAGATATATAGATATATATATATGTATAGCGGAGGAGAGACAAAGATCTTCTGTCTGCTGATTCTCTCCCTAGGTGGCTGCAACAGCCGGAGCTGAACCAATCTGAAGCCAGGAGCATCTTCCTGGTCTCCCAAGCGGGTGCAGGGTCCCAACACTTTGAGCCATTTCCAACAGCTTTCCCAGGCCACAAGCAGGAGTTGGATGGAAAGTGGGACTGCCAGGATTAGATCCAGCACCCACAAGGGATTCCGGAGCATATAAGGCGAGGACTTTAGCCACCGGGCTACTTACTGCATGCTAGCTCTTTTTTTCTTAAGTGATAAATTTGAGATGGTCATAGAAAGTTAATCTGTCTCCTATATGTACAGATTCAAAATTTATTTACCAGTTTAGAAGTGTTTTAATCATGTAGAAACTCACCTGACGTCACTCTTAAATAATATTTGTTAAAGTAGCTAATCATTATATAATCATATATATGCTAATCACAAGAAGGATGTTGATGCTTGCACCTATCCTATTTCCAATCTTCCTTCTACCACAATGAGCAATTTTTCTTGTGCCTCAATACCCTGTCATTTTGTACAGTTACACGTAATGAAATTTTATAGTAAAAAGAAGTAAAGCCAATATGTTGGACTCACAGCAGCCTGTTGATTCACAGCAGCCTTTGACATGGTCTCATGTGTACCGGAGAAACTGGTAAACCTTATTCTCACTTAATTTGAACACTAAAACCAGATTCAGTGAGCTATAGGGACAATAAATAAATACATGCTTTAAAGCATTTGTACTTTGAAAGAATGCCCAAATTGAAATTATAAAGGATAGGAAAAAAAAAAAAACCTCTGATAAACAGAAAGCTACTTAGTAAAGCTGAATAACATAGATAGTAGATAAAACAGGGAAATAAGAAAGCTAATAACTCCTGACAGATATTTGCCAGTTCTTGAAGCTGCTTCCGGTTCTATTTCTATATTTTTATGGAAAATGCTTTATGGTTGACATAAGTTAGATGAATCTGTCTTCCATTCCTAATCAGTTAATGTGCTACAAGTCATGACATTGTTCTGTCTTGTCTTGAAGTCATCCTTTGTTCTGGTTCTTATTTTGAGTAGTTTCCTGGCCATAAAAGTGAAATTGTATGGACATGAAGTAAAGTTTTGTAAGAATCTGTGACTTTTCATACTTTGCCACAACATTAGTGTTTTATGAGTTTATGGTGGTCATGCCATTTGAAAAATTAGATTCTTTTTTAAAAACTAAACTTCAGTGAATTAGCATTTCTGTAACAAACCATGAAATTAATGGGCACAACATTTTGTAGTGTGTCTAAGGTAAACATTAAAAGTGGAACAACTTAATGAAGAATGTGTATTCCTTCGAGAAAGGCACTGAGCCCAGATGAACGGACATTTTAGCACTAAAACTGATGGGACATCTTGAAATGTCATTGGCTGATCATTTCGCTTACCATTTCATCAGGCAATTTCCATGCTTAGTAGTGTAGTTTTGACAATTGTTACTTAGAGCCAGTAATTTATTTTACCTCAACAGCAAAGATCAGATGTGGCAGATAGGAGCTGTATTACATTTAGACCATTTTCAAGGCTATGATGCATTTTTTTTAAAGATTTTATTATTATTGGAAAGCCAGATATACAGAGAGGAGGAGAGACAGAGAGGAAGATCTTCCATCCGTTGTTTCACTCCCCAAGTGAGTTGCAACGGCCGGTGCGTGCCAATCCGAACCAGGAACCTCTTCCAGGTCTCCCACGCGGGTGCAGGGTCCCAATGCATTGGGCCGTCCTCAACTGCTTTCCCAGGCCACAAGCAGGGAGCTGGATGGGAAGTGGAGCTGCCGGGATTAGAACTGGTGCCCATATGGGATCCCGGGGCGTTCAAGGTGAGGACTTTAGCCGCTAGGCCACGCCGCCGGGCCCAAGGCTATGCTGCATTTTTAAACTTTATAAATACACTACAAAATCATCTTTATGAAAGAGAAAAAGTCTTCCATAAAAGCATGTGCACAGAGAGAGACAGAGAGACAGAGAGAAAGGGGGAAAGAGAGAGAGGTATGCAACTATAAAGAGAGACTAGTCTGGCTGCAGTATCAGTGATGAGCATGTGTTTATATATTCCAACGTCTTGGATGTGATTTAAAGGCTGTGATACACTGTAGTTTGGAAATGTAAATTGTTCTGTCTTCTCTAAAGACAACGTATCTTTTCTAAAATCCTCATTCACCAGTATTTATTACTGATCTTATCATATTTGATTTATGTTACTTTCATAAATTGATTTTAAGATAAAATTGTACTGAGTTAAATAGTCATTTAAAAATTGCCTTCCATGAATATAATAGAAGAGTGCTGGCATAGCATGTTTCTAAAAAGTGTGCTTCTCTTGAAGACAGTCATATTGGTAGAATTGGGAATTTGAAGTAGAATACCTGCTTGAATAGCTTACCAGTGTGATTTACATGATACAAAAATATTAGAACAAGCCAAGCAGGAAGGTATTTCAATTTATATTTTAGTAAAAGTATTTTTTTATCTTGGGACTATTTCTTTTCTATATTGTTTTACCCAAACATGGATTTCATTTACTAATATAATAAATTTCTAAATCTAAGTGCATTATGGTCCATTTAATTCCCTATGTCTGACAAGAATTGGAAAAAGGTCAATGATTCAGCCTGTTGAAATTATATATTAATTGGTTTAGAAAAACTAGGGAAACCAAAATATTTCATTATGCAATCTTTCATGTTAACAAAGTTGTAGTTGTACAATAAAAATACAATAAATTTGCTTTTGTTACTTACACATAACATAATCAGAAAATAAATGTTCCTTTACTAATGCAATGCGGAAATTCACTAAGGCATACTTGAAAGATGCTTTAACCAGATGAAAACCTGTGTGGTCTTATTTTGCCCTGTATTCTACGTATAGCAACAAATAACTAGCCTCTGAATATTAAAACTGTACTGAGAAGCCATGGCACTTTGACACAATAGTAATTTATGCATTAAGTCCTGAGAACTGTTTTTGCTGCTTCTGTGAATAACCCTACTTAGGGTAAATGTAGGAGTTCAATCAGTTAATTTTTCTTTCCATTGAACAGTGTTTTTTTTTTTTTGCCATGAATACAACTTTAAGTTATGAAGTCAAAAAAAGTGCCTTGTAAACAAATTTTGCTGCTTGATGAATTAAAGGCTATTTGGTTGAGAGAGAAACCGTTTCAAATAAAATTTCAGATAAAATTTTTTTTGAGAATTTATCTGTTAACAAGAACTATAAAACATAGTGAATGTAATTGGAGTGTGGTGCTGGCAATCATGTGGCTGTTTGCCACTCAGTGACAGCTTGGGATCTAGGACTATAGCACATTCGGGGGGTTGCTTTCCTCACAGGGTCTCTTCGTTTGTGGATAAGCTCAGCCGGCTTGGAAGCCTTCAGATGGTTCTATGGGGTTCAGGATTAATGAGGTTAAATTAAATCAGTCACTTAATGCACATTTTTATTGAAATTCAAGTTGTTTAGCCTGTTGCAGTTAAGAATATCCCAGAATGTTGCCAGTTAAATGTAAGTTACACATCAGGGATGCCAGGGACATTGTTGATAGGAAGAACATGATTTTATTTGGCTGTCCTGTTTATCACGAAGGCACTCTTTAGTTTGTAAAATATACCTTTGTTTTCCCTTCAAAATGGCTTTCATTTGGGAATTTGACTGTTACCAGGGTAGGGTTATAATCTTAGTTCTAATTACTTTTATCGTGATTTTAGAGAGCCAAATGCTGAAGTGAGAAGAACAAAATTCTCCATCTGTGAGTAATATTGATACCATAAAACTGTGTCGTGAAAAGCTTCCACTTTGAGAAAGTTGAATCAGACTTGTAAAGCATAGCTTGGACACCCATTCAATCACTAATTTAATCTCTATTTGTATCATTAAGTATGTGACACTGTTTATGTTGCACAGAGGAATAAAACAGTTCTAGTTTCTTAGGTTTAGGGTTGTTGATGTGTAACTTCCTGTCACGCTGCATACCACTGGCTATAAAAAATACTTATTCTCAGATGCCCATCAAAAAAAAAATGAAACTCCTTCAGAGGCCAAATCTAACATTTATAATAATTTGTTTAGCTATTTCCTAGACAGCAAAAAAGCGCTTTAAAGGTAAGAAATGGCATTACTCTCCTTTTCCAAAGGACATCAAATGCCTGCTTTGCTAAGTTGTTTTTTTTTTTTTTTTAAGATTTATTCCGTTTATTACAAAGTCAGATACACAGAGAGGAGGAGGGACAGAGAGGAAGATCTTCCGTCCGATGATTCACTCCCCAAGTGAGCCGCAACGGCCGGTGCACGCTGATCTGAAGCCAGGAACCTGGAACCTCTTCCAGGTCTTCCATGTGGGTGCAGGGTCCCAATGCATTGGACCGTCCTCGACTGCCTTCCCAGGCCACAAGCAGGGAGCTGGATGGGAAGTGGAGCTGCCGGGATTAGAACTGGCGCCCATATGGGATCCCGGGGCTTTCAAGGTGAGGACTTTAGCCGCCAGGCCACGCTGCCGGGCCCATGCTTTGCTAAGTTTGATGCATGATGCTATAGTGCTCTCCGAGTGTCATCTAGTTCATCTTCTGTGGATTCAGATGTCACTTGAAATGTCCCTTTTGATTTTAGGCAATAGCTGAAATTAATCCACATTGCATGTACAGAAAAGTACATACATACGCATGCACATGCACAGACAGATCCATAAACATGCTTCATACAGGGATCATGGCGGGATTCCAGGGGTCAATGAGCAGATTTTCCTGGTATAATTGCTGTACTGCATGCTGTTGGTTCTCTACCGCTCCAAGTCCAACACCCTCCTAATCTGAAAGTTGGGCTTTGCTCTCCCTACTGAATACAAAGCATTGAGAAGCAATTGCTTGAGGGAGAAAACATTACAGTTCCTAACCACCGCTGCAGTTTTCTTGTTATCCTGTTTCCTTTATGGTTATTTTCCAGTAACTCTCCAGTGTGAAGTTTCAAATACTATTTATTTAACTAAACAAGTTCTTATTAATCCTAAACTGCATTGCGTTGTCTTTAAGGCAAATACTTAACTTGACTCTTCAGATATTTGGATGTATAGGAATGAGGGAACAATAAAGAACAATGAAAATAATAGTTATACAAAGGGGTTGACATGATGGCTCAACAGCTAAATCTTCAGTTTGCAAGCACTAGGATCTCATATGGGTGCCAGTCTATGTCCCAGATCCACTTTTCACCCACCTCCCTTATTATGGCCTAGGAAAGCTGTAGAGGATGGCACAAAGCTTTGGAACCATACACCAATGTGGGAGACCATAAAAAAAAAAAAAAAGAAAGAAAGAAAAAAAAAACTCCTGGTTTCTGGCTTTGGATTGGCTCAGCTCTGGTCATTGTGGCCATTTGTTGAGTGAACCAGAGGATAGAGGATATTTCTCTGTTTCCCTTTCTCATGGTAAATCTGCCTTTCCAATAAAAATAAATAAATCTTAAAACAAAATTTATACAAGGTAGTAGTTGAAAAGCCCGTAACAAAGGGGAATAAAAATAAAAATGCGCTGTGTTCTCAGGTGCTCTAACAAGGAACTGGATCAGAAGCAGAGCACCTGGTACTTGGACCCCCCCTGCAGTGTGGGATGCTGACACTGCACCACTAAGTCATCCCTGGTAACTGATGTTTCAGTGACGTTCATTTTTTTCCTTGTCAGTATTTTGTGGGTTTTTTTTTAAGATGTATTTATTTTTATTGCAAAGTCAGATATACAGAGAGGAGGAGAGACAGAGAGGAAGAGCATCTGTCCGATGATTCACTCCCCAAGTGACCACAACCACTGGTGCTATGCCGTTCCAAAGTGAGGAGTCAGGAACTTCCTCTAGGTCTCCTACGCAGGTGCAGGGTCCCAAAGCTTTGCACCATCCTCAACTGCTTTCCCAGGCCAAAAGCAGGGAGCTGGATGGGACATGCAGCTGCAGGAACTAGAACCAGCGCCCATGTGGCATCCCAGCGCAATCAAAGCGAGGACTTTAGCCACTAGGCTACCTCACTGGGCCCTGTCTGTATATTGTTAATTTGTTAACTGATCTTTTGCCAAATAAACCACATAAGCTTAAAGGCTGTCATAAACTGTGAGGCTAGACCCCAAAGAAAAGCTACAAAACAGTAGAGAGATTTATTTTAAAGAGATTTATTTTTTTATTGGAAAGTCATATTTACAGAAAGAAGGAGAGACAGAAAGATCTTCCATTCCTTGGCTCACTCCCCGAGCGGCTGCAATGGCCAGAGCTAAGCTGATCCTAATCCAGGATCCAAGAGCCTTTTCCGGGTCTCCCACGTGGGTGCAGGGTCCCAAGATTTTGGGCCATCCTCTACTGCTTTCCCAGGACACAAGAAGGGAGCTGGATGGAAAGTGGGGCCACCAGGATATGAAGTACACCCATATGTTATCCTTGTACATACAAGGCAAGAACTTTAGCCACTAGGTTATCATGCTGGGAACACTAGAAAGATTTTTACCTCTTAAAATGACTAATGGTCATGACATGCAGGTTAGAACCTAACAACATATTTCATAAAAGAAGAGTGTTCTGGACTGTTACTTTTCCAGAGGAGATGGTTTAAACAAGTTTAGTGGTGCTATTATGCACACGGGGCTTAGAAAATAAAGCTGCACTCATTTTTTATACTATTGAGGGTTTTAATAGTTTAAACTAAAATTTAGATTCTCTGGGCCTGGTGTGCTAGCCTAGTGGCCAAACCCTCCCCTTACTGGTGCAGGGATCCCATATGGGCGCTGGTTCGGCTCGTGTCCTGGCTGGTTCACTTCCCATCCAACTCCCTGTCTGTGGTCTGGAAAAGCAGTTAAGGATGACCCAAGCCCTCGGGGCCTTGCACTGGTGTGCGAGACCTGGAAGAAGCTCCTGGCTCCTGGCTGTGGATTGCTCAGCTCCGGCCATTGCAGCCACAGAGGGAGTGAAGCAGTGAATGGAAGATCTTTTTCTCTGTCACTTCTTCTCCCTGTGAATATAACTTTCCAAGAAAAATGAAAAAAATTAGATTCTCTTAGAATGTATACAATGTCATAAAAGAACAGCAAATATTACAAATGCTGCAAACTTTACGTTTATTACATATATCTAGCATGTACATTGTATAAAACAAGGAGTCAGTTATGTGAAATTAATATGATACTTCTTTCAAAATCAAGAGTCTTACGTATTTTTTGAAGATTCTTTTCCTGTTTTTAGGTGAGAGGGGTTGATGGGGGAGAAACTGATTCATGCAGTCTCCAAGTGCCTTATGATCAGAAGGATATCATTTATGGAACAGTGTGTTATGTTATTCTTGAGCTAAGCCACAGAATGCTCACCCACAGTGCAACATTCAGCATCTCCAGTAGTCTAAAAACTAATTCCATTCTCTTTTTTTCTCCTTCTCAGTATTTGACAAGTTTTATTTATTTTTACTTTTTTCAGATTTATTTATCTTTATTTGAAAGGCAAATTAACAGAGAGAAAGAGAGATAGAGAAAACCTTCCATCCACTGGTTTACTCCTCACATGGCTAGAACAGCCGGAACTGAGCTGATCCAGAGCTGCATGCAAGCAGCCCTTCTGATTTCCCACATGGTTGCAGATTCCCAGGGACATGACCCATTTTTTTTTTTTTTGGCTGCTTTCCTAGGCCAGAAGCAGAGAGTTGGATTTGAAGTGTAGCAAGGGGATCAAGAGCTGCCACCTATATTGGATGCAGTGCCTCAGGGTGGAGGATTAGCCTTTTGAGCCATGGCACTGGTTATTACAATATTCATTTTTTAATTGAATTTCCAATTTATACCATGCCTTTTTATTTTTCCTTTTAGTGCATTCAATGTTTTATATTCTTTCATTGTGATATTTAATGCGCAACATCTTTGTCAGACTCTTTAAATTGCAAATGTCCCTTTGAGAGACTGAGTTGCAGATACAGAGTGATCTCCCATTCTCTGGTTCAATCTTCAAGTACCCATAATAGCCAGGGCACTACTAAGGCTGAGGTCAGAAGGCGGAAGTGTAGTGCAGGTCTGCCGTGTGGGTGGCTGGAACACAATTGCTTGAGCCAGCACTGCTGCCTGTCAGTGTCTGTATCAGCATGAAGCTGGAGTCAGCAGTGAGAGCCCAGAATGCAGCGTAGGCACTCTCATATGGAATGTCGGCATTTTAAAATCCGGGCTCAATATGTGATTTTCCTGTCTGCTTTGAAACCACAATGAATTAAGCTTCTTTGCAGAGGGTATAGTCAGTGTCCTGTTCATATATGAATCTTCAATCTGCTTCACATGCAAGCACTAAGCCCTGATATGTGCTGCATTCTTCTGTTCAGGGAAAGGGGAGATAATGGTACCTGTAATCAGTGAAGTGCGAGAGCTGCTCATGAAGTCGCAGGGCTTCAACAGGCAAATTCTGAGATGCAATCCACACATCTCAGTAGGGTCCTTGCTGCAATGGAATGCCATTTGTTGTATTAGTGGCGCTTTCATTGACTTTCTCCTTTTCCATTCCCATGTCTAACCAATTGTGATAATTTCCTAAATCAACCATTTGCCCCCTTAAGTGTTTTCCTAAAGACTGCTTTTGAGAACTCTAATTAAAATAGAAAAAGCTAAATCATTCAGCTATTTTCTATTTCCAGAGGTTTCTTGTTTTGACTATTTTTAACTGACCAAATTAAAAATAAGAAATCTTCTTGGCTCTGTTTGCAACACATACAAACACACACACATGTAGCTTCTGGCTTAAGTATTCTTCCTGCCTTAGGCAAATTGAAAAGTGAGTTTCTAGAAAGGCCTAAACTCACTCAAGACAAAGAATTACTTAATATTTCCTTGCCCCCCCCAATGCATTTTTGCCTGAGGCAAGTGCTAGCCCAAAAGGAAAATCTCACCATTTCTGAAACAATAAAGCTGACATGGTTATTTTATAAGATTTTATATCATATGTGGATATATTTTTTCAAAATCCTGTTTGCCATTTCCTTTTCGAATTTTGTCCTAGTAGTACATTTGGTATAAAAGCAAATGTTTAATCCTATTATTTCCTTATTTTTGGAATATCTGACTCATGAGAAGAGATATAAGCATTTTTATTTCTCCTCAACAAAAATACGTTTTGATGTATGCTATTGGCAAGATGTATTTTCTTTGATTCTCTGCAAAAGTCTATCAATGTGTCCATAAAATCATGAATAAACGCATATTTGATATTCATACTACATTACGCTATATACGCTCATGTTAAACTCAGTTCTTATTCAGGCTAAGCTAGTTTACATGCTAGCCTGAGCAACACATAGACTGGCATGTTCACCGGCTTCTGTTTTCGCTCTCAAGTTAAAAGGTTCTTTTAGGAAGTAGCAAAGGAGGCAGAAGGATTCTGTGTGGTATGAAAGTAAAGATTGCCAGTACAGGTGGTAATTCCAGTGGTCCCAGAAGACTTAAAATAGAAACGATAGAAATATAATGACCTATTTCCCCTCAGAAATGGGCCTATGGAGGAGGTAACGAGCACAAAGGTAAAGTGCAGTTCTGATTTTTGTCTCCTCCCTCCTGTGTATCCTCACACATTTGTGGGATGAGAGCAAAGCAGTCATTTACATTTGGTATATACATACAATGGAATGTTGTTCACTGTAAAAGAAAAGGAAATGCTGCTATTTGCCACAAAATGGATGAAACCAGAGGACACGATACTAAGAGAATTAGACCTGTCACAGAAGGACAAGTGCTGCTTGAACCAACAGACATGAGGTTGTGAAATAGTCAAATTTCTGGAAGTGCAGAATAGAATGATGGTTGCCAGGGAATGGAAACAGGAAGAAATGGGGAACTGTTGCACCAGTGGTATATAGTTTTACTTAATCTGACTTAGTGCTAGAGATCTGTACAGCACAATACTATATTGTGTCCCCCCAAAATTGTTGAGAAAGTAGATATCATGTTAAATGTTCACACAATAAATAAAGCAAAATTACTGAAACAAAAAGTGGGCACAGAAATCTTTTGGGGGTGAAGAATGTAGTGAAGATTCTACGAGTGAATTACCTATTCCAAAAATCATCTATTTATATATATTTAATATATGCATTTTTGTGTATCTGTTCTATCTTAATAAAACTTAAAACACAAGTAGTCAGTTACATAGGAATGATTACTAAAGACTTTGTGCACTTCCTAAGCTAGCAATCCTATGTATGAATACAAATCTCATTCAATACGCATACATGAAAGAATGGAACTATTGAAATGTTTGCGTGTGTTTTACTGCATAGAATACCACCTACAAAACCCAACTTAAAAGAAGATTTTTATAATTTTTTCATAAGCTATTATTGTTAGACCGAGCTCTGTGTATACTGGTTAGACTTGCATTATGTAAGGATTTGACTGGACTGGAATATTCAGATGATTCATTCTCAAGCTCATTGTTTACAGTTGGTGCCGAATTCTTTATTTCCCATTGTACCAGAGACCAGCTCCGACTGACTCAAGAGCTTGCAAAGGATGCATGGATTGGTGAGAGGATAAGAAGGAGGAGGCATGGACCACTATGGCGTGATGCTCATAATTGACAACTCAGAAAATTTGGCTTCTTTATTTATACACACCTTTTATTTTGACTCCACACATGACTGAGATCACTTATTTGTATTTCTGTACTTGGCTTATATCCCCTTACCACATGATCTTAAATCCCAGTTATGCTGCTGCGCAATAATAAGATTTCAAACATTTCGTGGGCAATTATTGTTTTATTGTGTATATGTTCCTCACTTTTTAAATCTGTAAAGTACTTGATGGACACTTCATTTCTTTCATTTTGTGTCTATCGTGAATAGTGCTGCAATAAGCATGGAAGTGCAGATATCTGACAGAGTGATTTTATTCGTTCTCCCACCAGCGTTCTCAAATTCGTCTTGAATTCTAATAACCCAGATATTTGCTCTTTTCATGCTAGTTCAAAAGTCTCATAAAGTTGTCTTTATTCTGCTTAATTCTTTTTTATCTTCCAACCGTATTTGAGAAGCCTGTCTTTGAGATTACTGGTTCTTTTCTTCTATTTGATATATCCTGCTATTGATGCCTTCTATCACATTTTTAATTTCATTTTGTCTAATTTTCAGTTAAAGGATTTATGTGTGATTTTTGTTTAATTATGTTCACCTCTTTCTAAAATCTCATCAGTAAAGTATTGAAACATTTCCTTGTCTGCTTTTTCAGTGCACTGGATTTCCCTGAAACAGGAACTTGGAAATACTCAAGTATCCGAATATTTCAATTCCTAAATTGTTGCTCTTGTGCAATTTAATTTTTAGGTTAGGTCATGATTCCTTGAATGTTCTTGATGATTTTTGATGTACAATTTGGATTCTCAGTTATTTGTGCAAACAAAGATTAGTTATAGAAATGTGTCTGCATTTTTGGTTTCTTAGAAGTTTTAAGCAATCTATTTATTTTCTTTGATTGTGGGGACTTTTCTGCTGTTTCAGTACTACATAGGGCCGCACAGCAAGGTTTTTCCCAGATCCATTGTTGCTTCTTTACTCCTTTAGTACTATAGTACAACCCAGGGCTGGGATTTTTTCCAAATCTGCAGTTGTGTTTTTTGTTCATAATCACCTGGAAAAGTCCTCAAGAAAAGGTAGCTTGTCCATAAGCCAGCATTGCTTGCCCAGTGCCCACCAATGTCATGGTGCTGGATAACATCTAGAGCTCCCTGCTCATCAAGATCAGCACATCCTGAAAACAGGAAGAAAGCCAACCTTGCTCAAATATGTATGCTACTAACATGGACTCACTGACAAATGCTGCTCTTCCTAGCTACTGGAAATGTTGACTGGGGATTAAGACTGAGAAATTGAAGCCACAGAATCCCATGTGGTATTGAAGTATGTTGAGTCTCTCTTTGTAATTAGTGGTCTAGCAACAGAGATTTTTGGATGTGCCAGATGTTGGGCTTTACCATATGTGCACTAAGTCACCAGGCTATCTGTGGTTCCTTGCTGTCTGTCCAGGATTGCTGGAGCAGTGACAGAGGTAATCTCCTAGCTTCCTAGGCATGTATGAGGCAGGTCACACACCTGTCTCAAAGTCATTGAGCCCTCTCATAGTCATTAAGTCCTGTATAACTTTTGCAGGTGCACACTAAGCCCTTGTGAAGCTAATGGTAAGACTTACCAAAACAAGTCCATTTCACTAGGGTACCTCTTCTCCTACCTGATAGCAGGCAAGTCTCGGCATATGTGACAGGCACTTACCTAACAGTGAGGGCCATTAGGATCTGTCCATCTTTGGATTTTAGGAAGTTAAAACTGTGTTCCAAGACATAGTCCTCCAGCTCCTTCCTGTCTTTCCAAGAGTGGAGTTTAAGTGACAAAAGCAACTTTCTGGCCTGCCAGACAGGGTCGAAGTTAGATCATACACGAGTTTCACAATCAGAAGGCACCATGAAGTTCTGGGTGTTCATGCTTGGCTTTTCTAAGACCGGAGACCAGTCACCCTATAACATGCTGAAACAAGCGTAGCGTGCTGTAGCACAGACTTCTGCCTGAAGCTGGGAGGGCCCAGAGGCTCTGTCTGCAAATATTGCCTAAAGGTAATGTCCGTTAGGCTTTATTGGGTGTTTGATCTCAGAACAACAGGCTGGGGTCTGAACTCTCAGGTGAGACACAGTGGTGAAAAATGATGATGAAAGTGAGAATTGATTACCTTTTCTTACCTATTAAAGGTAGAACTAACAGAATTTACTAAATGAGTGACTGTGAAATAGGAAAGTAGCAAAAGGTCTTGCTGATTATATTTTTAGCTTGAGCAATTAGTGGGATGAATCATTTGCCACAGAATAACATTAGTTTGTGGTTGGGGATGATTTATAGCTAGAAAAGCAGAAAAAATATCAGATAGTCAGTTCTCTGTTAAATTTGAAATGTACATAGGTATTTTATTAATGTAAAGTTTGAGAGAAAGGTCTGAAATAAATATTTAATTATGAGAGTTGTACATATATAATGGAGCATAAAGTCACAGTAGAGTTTAAGGTTACCTGATAACAAGAAAGAGAAGAACAGGGACGTTGAGACTTTCCAGTGCTGAGTCTTCAAAAAGAAAAAGAATCAGCAAAGGGGACAGAAACGCTCAGTGATGAGAAGGAAAACCTAGAGAATGTGAAAAGTCCAAGTGAGGAAGGCATCAAATGGAAGGAAAATGACAGCTGTGACAACTGTTACTGGCAGCAAAGCAACTAAGTTGATGAATTATCTGTTAACTGACATCAGATTTAACAGTGTAAAGACTTTTGGATATATTGACTAAAGCTTCTGTGAAAAGATCGACTGAAATCTGAGAGTGGTCTTTGGAAAGAATGAGAGGGGGAAAAATTGGAGGCAGAAAATATAGACACACATTTTCCTACAAAGGAAAGCTGAAAAATTAATGTTGTAGGAAACTGCCACAGAAAGTAGAATCAAGTCAAGAAAAATATTTATTACTTTATTTATTACTTTGAAAACTCTGTACTTTTCCTTTCTTTCTCTTCCTTCCTTTTTCTTTCTTTCTTTCTTCCTTTCTTTCTTCCTTCCTTCCTTCCTTCCTTCCTTCCTTCCTTCCTTCCTTCCTTCCTTTCTTTCTCTTTCTCTTTCTCTTTTCCTTCCTTTCTTCCTTTCCTTCCTTCCTTCTTTGTGTTTCTTTGTGTTCAAGAAATGAGAGAGGGAGAGAAGGAGGGAAAGAGAGAGAGGGAGAGAGAGAGAGAGAAGGAAAGAGGAAGAGAGAGAGTAAGCGAGCATATTCCCATCTGCTGGATCCTTCCCTAAATGCCCTCAGTGATTGAGACCAGAATCAGGAGCCAGCACTATGAGTCTCCCATGTGGTGGCAGGCTGGGAGCATTAAGATCCAGAACCAGGGTCCCGGCGGCGTGGCCTAGCGGCTAAAGTCCTCGCCTTGAAAGCCCACGGGATCCCATATGGGTGCTGGTTCTAATCCCGGCAGCTCCACTTCCCACCCAGCTCCCTGCTTGTGGCCTGGGAAAGCAGTCGAGGACGGCCCAAGGCTTTGGGACCCTGCACCCACGTGGGAGACCCGGAAGAGGTTCCTGGTTCCCGGCATCAGATCGGCGCAGCACCGGCCATTGCGGCTCACTTGGGGAGTGAAACATCGGATGGAAGATCTTCCTCTCTGTCTCTCCTCCTTTCTGTATATCCGGCTTTCCAATAATAATAAAATCTTAAAAAAAAAAAAAAGGCAATCTGCAAAAAAATGAGTAACTTAAAAAAAAAAAAAAAAAGATCCAGAACCAGGAACTGAACTCAAGCACTCCACTGTGGCACATAGGTGTTCAGCCTCTGGGCTAAATGTACACCACTGTTTATTATTTTATTTTATTTTATTTTTAATAATCTTACAGAAAGTGAAGTATCAGTGATTCTGGGGAAGGAGAGTGAATTCTCCCAGCAAGTAAGAAGTAATTGTTGTTTTCTTTGCATCCTTTTTGAGCATGTTAAGTAATTAGATAGTGGAAATCAATCTACATGTGTTTCCATGGTGAGATACGGGGAGGGGGAGATTTTCAAATTCCGTAATAAAGTTATCAATAGTTAACCTCTATCATTCTTCACAGATTGGATTTAAATTAAGGTGGGATTTCACCAAGTCAAATTAGAGCTTTTAAGGGGTTGCCATTTCCAATGGTCTCAATCTGTGAACTGTATAGTCTTCTGTGTATTCAATTTTAAAAGTGCTATCTTTAGCCAAAGTTTAATTGCATTCTGAAATACCCATGGAAATTTTAATGGTATGTCTGAAATGTGGCTGTGAATTAAAAAAAGAATTGATAATGCTACTAAAAATTCAAATATACATTTGCTATTGTTTATTAACTGTATTTTTTGGATTTGTATGTTGTTAAGAGTGAATCCTCAGGTAACATAACTCTGTAAGTTAGGAGTTTTACTTTTTGTTGTATCAGGAACAAGTGAATGCAAATTATATATAGTAATTTGTTATGTGCTTACATGGTCATTGAGTACATGACAGTAGATTAGTGTTCATCTTTATCTTACCAGATCATTCTATGGCACTTGGCAATTATCAGGAATAAATCATTGAAACGGTCTCCTTTCCCAGCCTTTGGGAAGATGCAGCTTCCTGAAGTAATATACTCTTCATTAATCTCTTTGTAGTTTTCTTTGTATCTTCTTATTTAACTATCATTTTCTCATGCCTCTGCCTGTGTCGTTATCCTCTTTTGAACCCATGTATTACTTCTATTTCCAAAGACGTGTTCCCTGATATTAATTTCTGTGACAGTGTACCATCCATAAAATTTGACCTATACCCAACCACTCTATGAACATGCCTCATATGATCATCCACAGACATCTCAAATTTTCCATGTCTGAAACTGAAGTTATCTCCTTCTAACCTGGGTCTTTCCTCTTTATTTCCTGCATTGATGAATGATTGTAGACCCATAACCACTCAAATTAGCACACTGGCATTAATTCTAGATCCCTTCTGATTTTTTTCCATAATCTCTCTTCACTCCTACTGTCTCTGTTTTTCTGCTGTGTGCATTAATCATTAGCCAGAGTATCATCAATAATAATCAAATAATACAATATCTGCTGAATAACAGCTGTTTGAACACTTGATATGTATTTTCTTATTTGTTTCACAGTTATAGTATAGACTCTAAAGTTATTTCTTATTAAAAAAAACAGAACATCAAAGAGATTATGTTTGTTGTCCCAGGTTACAGAAGTGTGTTTTCTACGTAAATGGCAAATTCAGGAATTCATTTGAAGCTTATAATTCATCAATATCCAATTTTTTAAGTCAGGTCAGGTTGTTATCTTTCTCTCCTGACAAAACTGAGCAAAATATACCATTTACTCCGTTTCCCAGGGAAGCCTCTGAGGTGTAAATAGGATAGGAAATCATAACAAGAAAAATCTCCAAAAGCTCCATTATTCATCACTCCCAATAAAAGCACAAAGAGATCTCTCATGATGATTCCTGTGCATTCCTGCAACATTACCTTTGGTTTTAAAATTCTTATGTTTATATTGCTCCAGTCGTACTGATTCCTAATACATCCCTGGCTGTGCAATACTTTTTTTTTAATTTTCTCTAGGTAAAGTGTGATTTTTCTATGCCTGGAATGTCCCTTCCCTCTTGAATAGCCAATATCTATCCACTCTTCAAGTAAAGCTCATTTACCATTTCTTATAGTAAACTTTCTTTGACATTCTATTATATTTTAAATGTACTGTTTGTTCTCAGGACATTCCCAGTATTTGTCATCTGGCATGTAATAATAATAAGATTCTTAAGGACAGGATTCACATTTATTTTACATTTTTCTTCCTGTGTCCATATACATTACTCAAGGCACTAACGTTATTTTGAGTGGATGAGGAACTGAAGTAGGTAAATATCTTTACAGTTGGAAGTCCT
The DNA here is from genome assembly GCF_030435755.1 of Ochotona princeps. NCBI lineage: Eukaryota > Metazoa > Chordata > Mammalia > Lagomorpha > Ochotonidae > Ochotona > Ochotona princeps. The sequence goes on along the minus strand of NC_080836.1, from coordinate 63,894,111 downwards.
CTAAGTTACTGTTATTAAAGGCATTCGTCTGCCCTCCATTTAATATTTTAGCAATCTCTTTCATTAGGAAAATGTAAGACAATGCTGAAGAACTCCAATAAGGTGCAAGAAAACAGGGATGGATCAAGGCCAATGGACAGTAAATAATACTATGTAAGTCACTTTTTGGAGATTGGATGTAGTTTAACTTTTCCTCAAATATATTTGTCATGGTGTTTTAGGAATAAATAATATATCATCATAGAACAAGAATGAACTGGCTGGCAATATATCTAGATTTCTTTCCAGATTTTAGATTGGCTATCTAAAAACCTTCTTATGTGTTTTTACAGTTCAAGAAGTACAGAAGTGTATTGAACTCGAAACTTAAGATTTCATCTTCCAAAGATATTGAATAGAATAAATGTGTATAGGTTTACCTTTACCTTAAGAAGGAATGAAAAAAAAATGTTCTTTCACTTTAACCATGTTAAATGAAGCACACATTGTTATTATGAGAACTGTATTTACCCTTACATTAATATCTAATGATGTGTTAAGCCCAGTTTGTAATTGAGGCATCTGACTGTGTGGGTCCTTCAGTTAAACCATAGATCTCATCACTGTCAATATAGTACATCTGTGGTTTTCTAGGCAGTTGTATGGCCTGCATGGGTTGTGTTATACAGCCCTCAAATTCGTATGCTGAAGTCCTAACCCACAATGTGACTTTATTTGTACATCAGTCTTCAAAAGAGGTAATTAAGGTTAAATGAGGTTGTAAGAATAGAACACTAATCCAGCACAACTGGTGTTCTTTTTTAAAAAATATATTTTTATTTTGAATTCTGAATTATGTGGTACAATTTCATATAGGCTGGGATTTCCCCCCCCCAAACTCCCACCCCCAACAGATTTTCCCCATTTTACTACAATAGTGTAGTCCTTCATAAGGAATCATAATTCTATTAGTCTCTTATTTAAGCGTACCCTGACATTGTTGGTACAGATAATGTCAGACAGTCCAGCATCCCATTGTCAACACCTGACCAATAGTTTCATTGCAGATCTATCTTTTGTCTGAAAGCAGGGATGCATGTTCCATTATTCCCCCACATCTGTATATTATAGACCCCAGTACTCCATCACTATACATTTCCATAATTGAGAAGCCATGAAACCAGGTCAACAACTGGTATGAGTTAGAACACCCACAACAACAACAACAACATCAACAACAAATTACAGCACCATGAAAAAACACAGTACTAAATAACCAACACATGAGTGACAAAAAGGAAACACATAAGTTTCTTGGGAAAAATGATGTCACTGTGTAATCCATGAGCCAGTGATGAATCTGACAAGAGAAAAGAGATTATTTGGAATAAACAAAACTGAAATAAAAAACATCAAAACATACAGTATACAGCCATAAAAGCACACAACCAAAAAACAGTATGGATCGGATTATTGAACTTACACTTTCCATGTTGGTTTCCATATATAAGAGAGAACATGTGGTATTTGTTCTTTTGTGATTGACTCATTTCACTGAGCATAATGGTCTCTAGTTGGGACCACCTGGTTGTAAATGGTATAATTTCATTCTTCTTAATAGCTGAATAATATTCCATGGAGTAGATGTATCACAGGTTTTTTAGCTACTCTTCTTTGGACGCACATTTGGATTGTTTCCATGTCTTTGCTATTATAGATTGTGCTGCTGCAAATATAGGATTACAGATCCCCTTCTCATATGCAGATTTCACTTCTATTGGATATATTCCTAGGAGCGGGATAGCTGGGCCATATGGCAGGTTTATTTGCAATTTTTCAAGCACTCTCCATACTGACTTCCACAGTGGTTGTATTAGCCTACACTCCCACCAGCAGTGAAGGGGGGTGCCTTTCTCCCCACATCCACACCAGCAGGTGTTATTAGCTGATTTCTGAATGTAGGCCAGTCTCACTGGAGTTAGGCGACTGGTATTTTTATACAAGGAAGGCACACCAGGAATGTATGTACATATAGAAGTACATAGTTACTCTTTGAAGATGCATGATGTAGTTAATAAAGAGAAAAAAAATAAAACAAAATGTAAAATGACAAATTGCTGGAGTAAAGGGCAATTCAGAGAATAAACATCAAAATGTACCATATTCTTTCCTTGAAATTTCTATGTTCTAAAAGAAAATGAAACTGCTCTTCCCTAAATAATAGATTTTTATGGGAGACACATAATTCAATCATTTTCAAGGTGGTAAATGTGTGATGGTAATCAACTTTTAATAACTGTGCTGATAGCAACCTTGTGCTAGTTTCAGTTTTCAAATTTTTCATGTTCTCTCATAACTTTTTTGCTTTTTATTTTTCTTAGAGTGGTTGACTTAAATATTTATCTCAAATTGAACCTAGTTACTCTATTACTCATGTTTTTGCATAACTCCATCAGTATATGCATCACAAAGCTTAGTAATTTTTCTGTTTTTATGTCTTGATGTCTGCTATTATGATGCACACAATTCTTGCAGCTCCGTGGAGTCTTTGTTCTGTTCCGTAGGATCTTCATCAAAACCTTCTAACTGTCCTCTAGTTCTTTTTTTGATTTTCTGTATTTTGATGTGTAAATTGTTCTCCAAGTCAGGGAATTTTTCTGCTGTTATGTCACTGAGGAAAGGTTATGTACCTGTGCTTTTTCCATACTTTCATGATTTCCTAAGCCATACCTATTTGGCCTTTTGATGGTATTCCATAGATCCTGAATACTGCTTTTAGCTTTTGAAAGATTCATCTTCTTGCACAGATAAAGGAAGTTTTATTTATTTATTTGGAAATCAGAACTACAGTGAGATAAAGGGAGAGTCACAGAGAAATCTTCATTCCCATGGTTCACTCTTCAGGTAACTGCAGCAGCCAAGGCTCAGCAATGCTGTAGCCAGGAGCCTGGACCTTCTTTGCTGGTCTCCCACATGAATAGCAGGAGCCCAGCCTCTGCTTTTAGGCCATCAGCACTGAGCTACATTGGAAGTGGAGAGACTGGTGCAAATGTTGGCACCCATTCAAAATGCCAGCTTCACGGGTGAAGGTTTTATCCCCCATGGCACAATGCCAGTCTCCTAACTTGGATTTTTTTCTTCTGTGTCATTGAGTCTGTTGTTAGGCATTTCGACTGAGCCCTCATTTGGCATATTAAATTCTTAATTTCTAACATTTATGCTTGATTTTTCTTCAGTGTCTTGAAGAATTTCTCATCTGTACCATGTACAGATTTTAAAATTTTGTTTAACTGCTTCTTTGTGTTTTCCAGTAATCTTATAATCACTTTTTAAAATGTTTCTTTTCTGACATTTTATAAATTTCCCTATATTTATGGTCCAATATGGTTTTATTATTGTGTTCCTTTTGGGGAATCATATGGCCCTCCTCATTCACAGTTCTCTCTCCCTGGTTAAAGGAGGATATGTTGATACTGGCTGGTAGGTTTTATAGCTTCAGTATTTCTTGATGTCTAGGTGAGCCAACTGTTCACATCTGTGAGCGAGCTCACTGTTTCTGTGTGCTTTGCCCAGCCAAGTGTCAGAGCTGAACAGAGTTCTGTAAGCAGGAAGCAGCCTGAGAGGTTTCTCCCATTGCTCACAGAGTTCTGAGGTTCTGGAGTTGGATAGTGCAGGGGCTCCCTTCCCACAGACTTGATCCTCTAGTACCCTGCTGTAGGAGGGGATGAGCCAAATGCCCACCATCCAGCCTCCCAGCATGAGAGAGACAAACAGACGTGGCAGGGGTTCTGTTGGAGCAGTTCCAGTTTATTTGGGAAAGGCACACCCTTATACGGAACAGCGAACAGCCTCAGGCCAGGAATTCCTGGAGTGGAGGAGAACTAGGAGCCAATCGTCATCAGTACAACTGGGGAAGCCATCTCTCATAGGGGGAGGTGAGCATGCGGTGTTCTTGAGCACGGAAATGACCCCTGGCCAATCAGTCTTTCTTTACAGCAACTTGGTCCCGTCCTGTTTCATGCCCAGGGCTCTTCTGTTGGCTGCCATCTTGTTAATCACATGCAAACTAGTGACCTTGATCTCTGCCCCAGAGCTCTTCCGTTGGTCACTATCTTGTGACTTAGTGACCTATTTTCCCTTGAGTACCACAAGATAGTGCAGGTATCCAGAAACCCAGCCATAACCCACATCCTTCTCAGCTCTATAGCTGATGCAGAACTTACAGAGTTGGGCCCAGTGCAATAGCTTAGTGGCTAAAGTCCTCATCTTGCATGCCCGGGATCCTATGTGGGTGCTCTTTTGTATCCTGGTTGCTCCACTTCCCATCCAACTCCCCTCTTGTGACCTGGAAAAGCAGTGGAGGACGGCCCAAAGCCTGCACCTGTGTGGGAGACCCAGAAGAAGCTCCTGGCCTCTGTGCTTCAGATTGGCACAGCTCTGGCCATTGATGTTACTTTTGGAGTGAACCAGAGGTGTGAACCAGCAGACGGAAGATCTTTCTCTTTGTCTCTCCTTCTCTTTGTAAATCTGACTTTCCAATAAAAATAAATAAATCTTTTTTAAAAAAACCTCACAGTCACAGAATTCTCCTAATCGTGATGTATAGGACTCCCACAATCTCAGGGTGCATGGGATCCATTCTGTGCTCTGTGAGCTTCCCTGTTCCTGTTGTGAGCTGCCTGACAGAGGCTTGTTGGAGCTCCAGCTCAGGAAACTGAGCCTGGTGCTTTTGTGAGGAAAGGGAGTTAAGCAACGCATGTTCCTTTCCTTGAGCCAGCCTCCTATCACCTTACCCTGAAAGATGGTGTTTCTCTGCTGGCTGCCAGCTGCTGCAGTAGCTGCTGGTGTGCTGGTAGCTGCTGCTTGTGTGTGCACTGTCCTTGCTGCTGTATGGACTTTCTGTTCTGTTCTGTAGGATCTGCACCAACACTTTTGCAAATTGTGCCCTGGAAACATAGCCCTTCCTTTGATTTCCTGGTATCATCCCATGGCTAAAATCAGCGTGTTTTATTCAGCTGTCATGACCCAGACTTCAGGGTGTCCTGGTGTCTTTGCCAGCTTCTGCAGTGAGGGAAGGTCACAGAAATAGAATCTGAGCCTGTTAATACCTGTCTCTATAGCCAAGTTCAGAGAAACTATGATGGCTCCAAAAATGATAATCACATTTGATTCTTCAGCTAATTTCATACAGTAATTGTTTTCAAAAAGTAACTGCATATATATGTGTATGATGTACTTGAATTATTTCAAATTCTTTAAATTTGATTAAACGCATGTTTTTATTGGGTGGTTAAGTTTTTCTTAAGCTAATCTGCTTATAGGAAGCATAATATGTAGTTATATGCATATATGTTACCATTTGGGTAATATTTTGGATAGCTTCAAAGACATATATACTGGGGTCTTGGTCCACAATATCCCGTGTTTATGGTTAAAGGATTAAGAATGCAAAGATTTGATATAATTATGGCATTTGACATTTAGGCTAATGAGAGTTTATATAGATTATTTAATACTTCTTCTCCTTAGGAGGTAGTTTGCATGATAGTACTGGTGAACCTCCCAACTGTAGACCTAAGTTCTTCTTTGGGTATTTCAGCTCAAGTAACAAAAATCCAACTTTTACAACATGTATACATTATTATACATCTGTAGTATATGTATGCATATATGCATAGATACCAGCTCCGAATTTTATCTATATAGAATTACATCTAATATATACTTTCTAAATAAGAAGATTGAAGATATTAACTATATTTAGATATATTCACATCATGATGTCCTTTTACATAATTATCTACCAATTCCAGAAAGGAATATTTTACCATTTTCCACCCATGGGGAATAGTTTTATGTATATAATCCCATAAATACCAGTATTTCAAATATGTTGGCTAAAAATAACCATTTTTTTATTCTTATCTCTTAGTCACTTTTCAGAAGGTATATATCTTATACTTTCCCATTTTTCAGCAATTTCTGATTTTACTAACTTCTTATATGTCATTTCCAATGTATTTGCAGTTTGTACAACTAGTCATGGCTTTATGAATGGTTTCCTTCCTGGAATTGTGAAAAAAAAATCAGTGAGATTTTTTTTTGTGGTCGTTTCTTTCAAATATATGAATATTTTCTAAAACATCATTTACTCATTTCTTCAACATTGTCACAGAGGACCCGTCTTTGTTTAAACAGTGTGTTAGAGAGCAGCAACAATATAAAGTGTTAAAAAGTAAAAGTTCCCAGGCTTCAGAGGAACAGATGTTCTATAATCCATCACCGAGTGATGATACAATGGTTAAGGTGTGACTGAAATCCCAGAGGAATGGAGAGAAGATGAATGCCTTGTTTTTATTGAAAGATCACAGAAGACTTCAAAATAAAAAGAATAGTTACTTTATTTCCTCAGAGACAGGTGTTTCTATTGATGGAAAACATCAGTTACTATTAGGTTAGCTCTAAATATTAAGCAATGATAGCCTTCATTTAAAATTTTCCTCACTGGACAGAGCTTAAGTCTCTGGGTATCATAAAATGTTTATTAGTTTTTTCGATCCCAAACCTCGTGACAGATCTTGTAATTAGTATCTTACTACTCCCTTTGTATTTTGATTTTTCCCTATATTTAAAGTTATATAGAGAGTTTTTGAGATAGTTTGTGTTCTTCCTTGTCAAATCCTCAAACAATTTGATCACATAAACATTTATTTCTGTAGTTTGTATTTCAGATAAGTCTTATGATAGGTATTTTCTTATGTATTTATCCCTCAGGGAGTCATCGTTTATAAATTTTTCAAGTACTGTAGTCATTGCTTGGTAGTATAGTTTAAAAGAGGTGCAAAATAAGAAGGGGTCATCAGATAACATCATACATCAGCATGCAAAATATTGAAAATCCATTTTCCCCAAGAAACAAGTGAAGAAATTCTAGAGTTTTGTAGCACAGAGTAGGGAAATTGAGGGGGAAGCTTGGGAGACCATTTGACACGAACCACGTGTATTGGGGGTCTCTTTAAGACCTGGATTATTCACACTCTGTTCCTATTCCCAAAGAAGAAACTAGTGTTAATGCAGAAAAGGAATGAAGACACTAATTTTTTAAACTTGAAGTGAAGAGCTTATTCATTCCTTTGTTTATCCGGTGTATTTTTATTGAGAGTTATTCTATGTCAGATACCATGTGAGGTTATAAGAAATAGATTACAAACGAATGTTTGACATAGAGTCCCTGCTTTGGTTTGTGTTATAAATATTGAAGAAATAGATGAATCTGTGTTAAAGTGTGTTTTCCTGCAGACATTTAGTTAATGTGTACTTAGGTCATTTGCAGTTCACTTCTTGTCCTTCTCGTCATGTTTTGTAGACAGCTGGAATATACTGGTGAGCCAAACCCAGTGTGGTTCCTCTCTAGTAGAAGAGTCAAAGATTACTTAAATAATTGCATAAATAAATATACAATCCTAAAAGATAAGAATTGGGAAGGAAAGCATATAGTATGATGACATATAGCGAAGTGCCTATGTCTTCCGGTTTTGGTGAAAGCAGGAAAGTCATTGCTGAGGAACTTATTTTAAACTCAACGAAATTCTTCATAATTGAACAAAGCAAAAAGCAGAGGAAGAAAGAAGTAGGTATAACTCCAACAGAGATGCCTTGAGAGCCAAGGTTGTACTGTGAGGATAATTGGGATAGAATAAATTAGAATTAGAACTATAACCTTTAAATTAAAAAAAAAAATGAGAGGAGTGTTTGCGTGTATGCACATCAGAAACACACACACAGAATGCATAGATCTTCAACCTTCTGGTTCATTTGGTTCACTCCCCAAATGTGCACAACAGCTGTAGCTTGGGTAGACTGAAGCCAGGAGCCTAGGACTCAACCCGTGTCTCCCCTGTGGGTGGTCAGGACTTAAATACTTGAACCCTCATTTGCTGCCTCCAGGGTATACATTAACAGGAAACTGGTTGATTGTTTATGTGGTGTTAATGTGAAATATATTGGGGTTAGAAGTATAATATAATGAGATGAAGTGATTTTTAGATTGATTATGATGTGTTTTTTGTTGTGGCATTAAATGACAAAAGTTTTATTGTTTTACATAACAAAAAAGACTCAGCAAAGTTTTTTATATATATATATACATATATATATATATATATACTTATATATAAGTAGCTGGACTCTATGCTTGGTATATGTTTGCAAAGAAAGAATCTTGATTGTATTTGAACTGTAATGCTGCATCAAGGTGGAGGAACCCACTGGGGGGAAGGGCGTGGGGAGGAGTGGGGGGATTCCCAGAGTCTATGAAACTGTCACATAATGCAAAATAATTAATAAAAAAATGTATTGCAAATTACCTACCGAGATGCAATATTATTGTAAGTATATTTGTAGGTATGTTATCCATGAATTGGAGGGCAGAATGTTATAAGGTGTCCATTTCATTTCACTTTAGCCAGAAAATTATGATCCCAATAAAAACTTCACTATTTTATAGGAAGAATAGGATATTTGGTGAGGCAATTTTAAAGCAAACATAAAAATACAAAGGAGCACTCTGGAATTAGGAAATACATGGTACTGTACCAGACAAAGCTTTATCATAGTGTACAATTTTAATTTAAATGCTGTGATACTGGCAGAAGGATGGACACTCTAGGGGAATGCAATAGACAGACCCTGGAAGCAGACACAGCCATGTTCATCTACAGCTCTGGTTCTGTCTTTTTCTTCCAGAGGAAGGAAGATCAGTGTTTTGATTTTATGGTCTGGTCTCAGACCGTAGCCAAAATTTAAAGGAAAAACTATGGGTGTTTTAGCTAATAACTGAAGGACACTATACTTGAGATCTTCGGGGATAGTGAAAGATTTAATTAAAATATAAAATAAAACTTGAACAAAACATGTTAAATGTATTACTATGCAGTAAAATACTCATTAAAATTGTTGAACAATAAGCAATCCTGCGATATTTTCCATACAATGTTAACCAAGAACTATTAGGTACTGTGCACAAGACTCCTAAATTTCAGTTTGTAAAATTAAAGTCTATTTCATTGAAAAGTATGTGGAAGACCTGACAGATACTCCCACAGGCAAATAAACTCAAATAATCAATGAATAGCTCTTCAAGTTGGTCATACTCAGTTTTGTCTTAAAGGATTGAATCTTGCCCACGTGAGATCTGATCTAGCCACTAGCTTCTCAGAGGTAATCTCTTCACTTGTAGAGTGTAGTGCTTGAGAAGACTGTCTCTGTCTTGACGGTTTGCGTCACACTGGACGGTATGATTTAGGGTGACAGCTGGCTGATCAGTAAGTAACAGTGTAATTTTGCATGAGGTGTCAGGGCCAAGGAAAATGGTAACAGTATGATTTAGGGTGGAGTCTTTGAGTAATGAATGCACCTCTCGAAGAGTTGGAAGCAGGTGAGCCACATTGGCAGTCAATTACAAGTGGAACTCCAATACCAATTGTAGGCACCAAGGCTCAGATAAGCTTCCTTAGCTGGCCACAACAGTCCAGGTTTATTGCCACACAACAATGCTGTGCGTAAAGAGAGGACGGAAGAAGGCTTGTGTTTGATACTTTTTCCTGATTTGTGTTCTGAGTGCCTCTTTGCTGATGGTAACCTGTGTTCTTTCCCTGTAATAAAGTGTGTAACTGTATGAAAGTGTTCAGTGAATCTCTGCAGAATTATGGAAGGTGATATCTGAAGTGGATGCAGTTTTGTGAGGACCTTTACCTTCATAATAGTTCAATCCTCAGTGTTATACAACTGGAA